>NC_133369.1:6331867-6428357 GCF_049309525.1 Garra rufa | reverse complement strand
ACTGAAGAAAGAAAGACATGAACCTTTTGGTTGACACGGGGCTGAGTGCATTTTCTGTACATTTTTGTTCTCAAAATGAACTTCTAGTGTAATAAACATCTAAGATTTGAATACTTAAATGCTGTTTATTGTACTGGAGTAAAATGGGAATCAAATGACTTTGAGAATTTGGCTTTTGCTGTGAAATATAACTCATTCATCTGTTTTTGACCCTCAGCAGAATAAAAAACACTGCATTGATGACAGTGGTTGGTGTTGAATTGCAAGAAACAAACACCGCTAAAACAATTAACATCAGTGAGGAGCGTAGCATTCTAAAACAGCATGTTTAGTCGTTTAATCAGCCATTAATTGCTTCGAATCAAATGAGCGATGATTCAAACTCTAAGATTGGAACAACAGGAAATTGGACGCTGCTGTTTCCTGTTCTTTTATGCGTTACAACAGCTCAGGCAATTAGTGACATTCGTATTCCCCCGCGTCTGTCTGCCGTATTGAGTGTTTCACCGTGCTTCTGTTGATGCCGCGCCGTCGTCTTTGCTGCTGGCTTTGTGTTGTTTTGCCGCGGCGGGCGCCGACTGTATTGCCTAACCAAGCACAGCTCAATTCATTTGAGGAAGCAGGTGTGTGACTTCCCTCCTGAATGATTTAGGGGAAGGGGCTTTTTCACAATTCTTCCAGCACAACGCCTTGACTCGAAATGATCAGATTGGCAGGACTCAGCTCAGAGAGTATTGACTTTACGCTTTTTGTTTTTTTTCCCGCTGACCTTAAAGCCTGTTACAAACCCTCAAAGAGGCAACAATAAGCTTTGGAAAACAACATATAGAGCCTCTAGCTCATGTGGAAATGAGGTGCTATGGACGCCCACCATATGTCTGACCACCATCTGTGTGGAGTTTTTAAAGCCAGACAAAGGTTGTAACTTTGTTTACGGGGAGTCCATCCATAATTAATTCAACACGCCACCGTGAAATGCTTCATATATCTTTATAGCTGGGATGTGGCGAGCGCTGTCAGGTCATTTGGGCTTGACATGTTACTCGCACCCAGAGAATTGTGTGTAATATTGCCTCTAGCGCAGTGTTTTATGAATGTCGTGGTAAATGATGGCAGATTTGTTCCATGTGGCTTCAGGCTACAGGAGGGTTGCAATGGGAATCGTAAGGTGTTTAATGGTTTGCGATTTCACTTAATGATTTTGGTGCCTTTGCGATTGCTTTAATGAGTCTTAAAGCAAAAAAACAAAAAATTGTATCTAAACGATATTATGCTTTGCTACTGTCAAAAGTGTTTTGTTGTCAGTTTTGTGTAATGCATATGGATTTATTTTGTGGGTACTAACTGTATTTTAAAATGAATTATCTCAGTCTGTTTTATAATATATACACATCCACACTACCATTAAACGTTTTAGTAAAAAGGAGTCGGTAAGGCATTTTTTTTTTTCTTTTTTTTTAGATTTTTAAAAAGTTTATACTTACGAAGATTTAATTTCTTTAATTAAAGCTCCAAATAATAAGAGTAATATTTTGAAATATTATTACCATTTTAAAATGGCTATTTTATATTTGAAAATATGTTAAAATATATTTTTTCAGTCTGAAGCAAAGCTGAATTTTCAGCATCATAACTCTGGTCTTCAGTGTCACACGATCTTTCAGAAATCATTGGAATATGTCGAATTGGTGCTCAAGAACCATTTATTGCTGAAAGAAAATTGTCGTACTGCTTCATGTTTTTGTTGAAACTGAGATTATTTTTTTCAGTGTTCAGATCAAAAGTTCAGATCAAATAAACATTTTTTTTTAATAAAAATCTTTTGTAACAGTATAAATGCCCCCCCCCCCAAAAAAAAATTAAACTACTGTCGTTAACAGTTAAATCAAGCAAAATAAAGTAAAAATATGAGTTTAAAAAATATGAAAACTATAAAAACTTAATTATTTTTTTGTAGTTTTTTTAGTTTATATTTAATGATATTGCAGTTGAGTTTGTATATGTTAACATACGTTCAATATATTTAGGAATTTAATACGTAAAGTTTTTTTTTTAAATAAATATTTTTATTTAAAAGTAATTTAAAATTCAAATTGTACAGTTATATACATTTGAGTAATTGTTTGTTTTTATTTTGTCAATTTATGTAATGTAATGTAATATTTTATGTTTTTGAATGATTAATATAATTTTAATGTATCATTTTTAAAAGTAGTATTTTACTTTTTTTGTCTTCTCTCTAATTATAAAAGCAAATTTTATAATGCTTAACAGATTAGATAACGTTCTAATATTTTAAATTAATCAAATTTTCAAAACATTCAAAATTTTAAATCATCTAGCCCTCGTATGTTAGACATTATATAGGTACAATATTTGTTAGTCAGTTATTATGTCCTTTATTTCAAATGATATATTATGAGGTTCTCATTTTTGTCATCTATACTAAGGTAAAACCTTTGCTCATGAATAATCATTACATTACATGACATTTACGCAGCAAGCGTAACTTGCTGACTGACAGAATGATGTTAAGCATGTGCTAATAACCTTTAGAATTAACAAATCCTACTGTTGTAAAGGTTTTTCCTCATTAATATTTAATGAGTTACTTGTCTGGGCACTTCCTCAAGCTTTAAAGTGATATCTGCATGACCCAATTAATATTCACACACCAAACCTAAAATCTAAAATTTCATGTTAGATGATACAGGACATGCTTTGCATTCAAAATTTGCATAAGGGAATACAACAACATAGGGCTGTGCAATGAATCAAAATTTGGTTTCGATTTCTGCTTCAAACGATCATGAAAATAGAGTAATTGAGATGAAACGATTGTTGCGCCCTATACGCCTTATTCAGCCCGCCGCCATTTTGAATCGAAAACGAGGCTGTGAGGGATAGCAGTCCAGCAGCGCCCACTGTGGCATATTGTTGCGTACCGGGATGTAGATTGTTTAGTCATAAAACTAAAGAGAACATATCATTTCACTAATTTCCACAGGAGCAAGAACTTCAGAAAATGTGTATTAAAGTTCGACAGGACATAGGACCTAACTTTCAGGTAACAATATTGCATTTATTTAAGAAAATGACTGTGGAAACTAGCCGGTTGGCTAATTGCTAATTTATAATGTGAGCATGTTTATCTTCCTTTAAAAGTTTACGCAGAGCTAAAATGTTATGTTTTACTACAACAACTAAACTAAATGTCTACATTTTGTATAGATTACAAAGAACACAACAGTGTGGCTCAACGTTTTACTCAGGATTGTTTTTCAAAAACACTGACTGGAATTAGGAAGCTTAAGGAGGGTTCAGCTCCGTCTGTGTTTACCTGAACTCAAAGACCTCACGAAAAGAAAACCTTGCGATCGTAAATGAAAAAGATATTATTTTTAAATGACGTTTTAAAAATTAACATGCTTAATAGTTTGTGTTAAGAGCCTGCAGTTAGATCGTAAGCCTCTTTCAGACAACATGTTAAGTCATACAAAAAACAGTGGGTAGAAAGTTTATTTTTATGCAAAGCGATCAAAAGATAACATTTATTAATTAGTTTGCCGTGTAGAGTTTGGGGTCAACCCCTTTTAAAATCGCAAAATGATATTCAGAACATTATTTTTTGTTTCTGTTTTGCTTTAGACAAGGAAAACATCATGTGTATCGTAATTTCATAATAAAGGTCGGTAAGATGCTTATGACCTAGCTGCAGACTCTTAACACAAACCATTAAGCATTTTAATCTATATAACATCATTTGAAAAACTCTGTATAGGCGTTTAAAGGAAGATAAACATGCTCACATTAGAAATTAGCAGTCTTTCCACAGTCATTTTCTTAAATAAATGCAATATTGTTACCTGAAAGTTAGGTTATATGTCCTGTCGAACAATCCACGTTTTCTGGAGTTCTTTGTCCTGTGGAAAAATGTGAAATGACGTATTATTTTACGGTTATACAATCTACATCCCGGTACGCAACAATACGCCACAGTGGGCGCTGCTGGACTACTATCCCTCACAGCCTCGTTTTCAATTCAAAATGGCGGCTGGCTGAATAAGGCGTATTCCGCCCACTTACCAGTGGTGCGATTTCGCTCCTCCATAAAAGCACATGCAAATCAGCAAGATCATTTGACTTTAATAAAATGAGACATGCTTGATTTATTACCGTTTCTTTGATGTTGTGTTTTTAATAGCGCGTAAGAACACTTGCGCTGTTCTGTGTATGCGCTCAGAGCAGAAAACGGACATGTAAAGTTATCTTTTAACTCAAGGTGCGCGCCTAAATGCTCAAATACACGCAAAAATATTTCAAAATAAGATGCTTGGTGATTATTCATGTAAACCCTTGTCAGTTATGTCTTAAATGATCATAAACATTTGAGAATGAAATTTATAACAATATATTGGATCCGTGTTGCGCTTGAAGCGCCAACAAATAATATTCCTTCTGCCGTCTCTGTGCTTAATATTAATAAAATATAAACATACAATGAGAAAAATTATTCAAAGTTCCTGAATGAAGGACTTTTGTGGTTTTTAATAAGAAACAAAGCATGTTTGACTATTACAGTGAAGATGCTGTTTTATTTTACATTCAAAGAATTTAGTATTTAAAAATAAATAAATGTGTATCTTTTTTTTCTGCTGTGTTGCTATCTTTAAATGAATCCCTAATATAAACTTTTGGACCCAGTCATAATCATGCTAAATAATAGTGATTACAATATTGACCAAAATAATTGTGATTATGGTTTTTGCCAAAATCGAGCGGCCCTACAACAACAGAAGTATTTTCAAAAGAATCTGCAAAATTTTTGCACATTTGCACGTCATTTTCACTTTCAAATGCGAGTGCTTGATTATGGTCCGTTGATGTTTTAGCATGTTTTCGATCCGCTTTCCTGGAACAATATAAGCATTCGAGAACTATTAATGGAACCTAACATCATAAAATGTGATTTGAGGTTGGAATTAGACTCTTATCTGCTGAAGGAATGGTAAACATGACTTCCGCCTCGTCTGTGCAACATCCGCACGCTCTAAATACACCTCCCGCCTCAAACCTCCGTATGAAATTACAGATGTACTGATGCACTTTAGTTCCCCGTCAGATATTGCTGATATGAAACGTTGTGTCCCTACTGAGAAAAATGAATGTATCCCATCAGGCCTTGGACAGAGCGAATCTGCTCTCTCAATGGTATCGAAGATGAGTTCTTGCTTCTGTAGGCTTAGCAGAAGAAAAAACCCCAGTAGATTGGTATTCAGAGAGGCTGTGCAGACGGCGTAATTAGACAGTGAGTGTATTTGTTCTTCCATTAAGCCCAGGTCTTTCTCCATCTTTTTCTGCTCTGAGTGGTCGCTAAGTAGCATGTTAAGATGGGGGAGCAATCTTCCATTTAGCTCTCCAGCTTGTATTTTAAAGCGACATGCCCCGGTCTTCACATTCATGGCTGTTTTGAGCGCAGACAGATTGATATTTTCCTTCTCTGTCAGTCTTGCACATATTAATATTCTCTTGAGCCGTCTAAAGCACATGGGCGAACGTAAGCCTGGAAATAACATCCATCTCGGGTCATCCGAGAACAAATGTCAGCTGAGATGTATTGGTGTTTACTGCATCTTATTTAGGGGTGAACCGACCCGATATTAGGATCAGATATCGGCCCCGATATTGAAAAAATAGCTTTTTTTTCAATATCGGGGCCGATATCCGATCCTAATATCGGGCCGGTTCACCCCTAAATAAGATGCAGTAAACAGTTTTTTTTTTCTTTTTTTTTTTTCTTCCTTCTTCCTATTAATTCAACAATGGTATCGGATCGGTATCGGGTATCGACAGATATACAAAGCCCGGGCATTGGTATCGGGACTGAAAAAGTCGGATCGGTGCATCCCTAATCTTAATTATGCATAAAAATGTGCAAAGGGTGTGAATATTATTGTTCTGTAATGCATTTTTAATGTAGAAACATGTCTCATTAGGGGCAGAGAATTTAGAGCTTTTGAAAAGAATTTAAATTTGCCAAAAATGTGTTCACCCTTAGGCTATCCGAGATGCGGATGAGTTAGTTTTCTCATTGAAACAGATTTGTGGAAATTTAGCATCACTTGCTCAGCAGTAGATCCTCTGCGGTGAATGGGTGCCGTCAGAATGAGACGCCAAACAGCTGATAAAAACATCACATCACAGTAATCCACACCACTATAGTCCTTCAACTGACATATTGTAAAGTGAAAAAGCTACATTCATAGTAAATTTATCTGTCATTAAGACATTTTAAGTTTAGACCAAAAATACTCCATCCATAATTTAGTTTTTTCTCTTAAAAAGTAATTTTTGTCTGAATCAGGAGAGAAATATAAATAGATCAAGCACTTTTTACAATCAAAACCAGTTCTAAACAAATATTTGGGTAGATTTTGATATGAGAGAGCAACAGGAGATGGACTTTTTCACTAGAGGAAGCGTTATGGATTATAAACTCAGTATTTTGCCAGAAGTGATGGTTTAGAGTTAAAATGCTTTAATGATGGATTTATTTCTTACAAACATGCAGCTTTTGGCTTCACAAGATACCACTGGAGTAGTAAGGATCACTCGTGGATTATTGCCATGCTTTTATCATTTTGATGGCACCCATCCACTGCAGAGGACCCAGTATTAAGCTAATTATTTTTGTGTGTGTGTGAATTATTTACTTAGGGCAAGATAAAAAAAAATACATGGTTTTTCATGCACTTGTCAATATTCAGATTTTGGGCTATTTTCCTTGTATAACATGTCTTACTGGATAAGTGGAAAGAAAACATCCAACATGCATTTTTAATGCTCATTTTATTACGTTAATTAAATTACAGCACATTGCCAGTCAAAAGTTTTTGAACAGTAATTTTTAGTTTTGTAAAGAATTCTCTTCTGCTCACCAAGCCTGCATTTATTTGATCCAAAATGCAGCAAAATCAGTAATATTGTGAAATATTTTTTACTATGTAATTTAAAAATGTAATTTATTCCTGTGATCGAAGCTGAATTTTCAGCATTGTTAATCTAGTCTTTAGTGTCACATGATCCTTCAGAAATCATTCTAATATGCTGATTTGCTGTTCAAGAACTTTTTTTTGTTATTCAGCAATATTTAACACAATTGAGTACATGTTTTTCAGGATTCGTTCGATGGGGGGGTTATCGAAATTAATGCTTTTATTTAAAAGTATGAAAAAACATTTATAATGTTTCAAAAGATTTTTAATTCAGATAAATGCTGTTCTTCTGAACTTTCTATTTTCCAAAAAACCTTAATCTATTCTGCTGTTTTTCAATTCAGCTTTGAAATCACAGGAATAAATTAAATTTTAAAATGTATTCAAATAGAAAACAATAATTGCAGGCTTTGGTGAGCAGAAGAGACTTCTTTAAAAACTTTTAAAATCTCACTGTTCAAAAACTTTTGACTAGTAGTGTATATCTTTAAAGGCTGTTTTCTCAAAGTATTTTTTTCCCTCATGCAGGTTGTCAGAATTCTCCACTGCAGCAGCTCTTACATCAACCAAACTTTAGTTTTATTACTATCTATATTCTGCAAGTTTTTTACAGAAGTTTGTTCATATATCATTTGATTTATATACCATTTTATTCCATAAAACATGGGAGAAAATGTATGTTTGTTTTTCTGGCTGTTGACAGTATTTTCTGATTTATAGAGGGAAAAAAAGAGATGCAAAATGTCCTCTGTAAAAGCCTTTAACTCTAATATAAACACGAATTTGAAACCTGGCTTTATTCTATGTTCACATTCCTGCAGATGAATGCATATTTAATTAGATAATGCCTCTTGCATATTTAAACATTTCAGAAAACTTTTGATACAAAACATGTGTCTCAATTAGTTAAACTTTTTATCATTTTAATTGTTCTGGATTCTATTTTAATTTATAGACTTTTTTTGGATAGTAAAAAAAATCAAAGCAAAGAAATCATAAAACTTTGAGACATACACAATTTAACAGCAATTTATTAGATGTTTAACCAAAATGACATTTGAAATATTAAAATATTGAAATGTTTCCTTTTTTTTTCTCTCAAACTCTTATTTTTACTAAATTCTATGTTTTCCGTTAATTTTCTGGATTCCATTTTCAATTAAATGTTAGTAATCAAAACATCTCTAATTAATTAATTTTATATACATTTTTTAATAATTTTATTTTTTAGATACTGCTGCGTTTTTTTTATACAGTTTTCTGGTAAATAAATTCTGTTAAATAACCCTTAAAGATAATGTTTTAATAATATACATTTTTAATAGTAGTAGTAATTTTGTCATTATTTTCATTCATGAGATATTCATTATTTCTGTCACAGTTTTTTCAAGTTAAACCAAACTTTTATTTTGACAAGTTGCAATAAAGACCTTTTAGTTTCTGTTTTTGTGATATGACTATTTTTTTTCTCAAAAAGAATGGCGAAATTCTTATGAAATGACTCTTAGAGCTGTTCCAGAGATTGTTTATGTGTGTAGTAAACGAAACCCAGTGTCTGCAGCACATTTTATAAACAAAACATGCATGGTTAAATAGCATTTTTGCAGCTTAATATTTACAGATTTGATTTAAGTGTACTGACCTACTGTTGACTGTTGATTTGTTCAAGTTTGGCAAATTCTGTGACATTCTGTGTTATACAGTAAATTCCATGTTTATGACTGGATTCTGCATTGTTGAAATCATAAAGCCCTATATTGATCTTGAAAATGTGATTTTTGACATGCGGAGTTAATTGCTAACCAGTGTGTCCATTAAGAAGCTGTCTAAACCAGGAGTTTTAAAACTAGCAGCTGGAAAGGTTGCTTGGGGCTCTGTGATATAATTCCTTTAGGGCAAGAAGAAAAGACATTGTTTTTTTTTTTATGCACTTGCAAATATTTTTAGATTTTGGGGTACTAGTGCAAAGAAAACATCCAACATACACATTTAAGTGCTCATTTAATCACTGTTCACTTATTTGCTTATGATAATTTCAATTATGGTACACTACCAATCAAAAGTTTTTGAACAGTAAAATTTAATGTTTTCTAAAGAATTCTCTTCTGCTCACCAACCTTGTATTTATTTGATCTAAAATACAGCATAAGCAGTAATATTGTGAAATAATTTTTACTATTTAAAATAACTGCTTTCTATTTGAATATATTTAAAAATGTAATTTATTCCTGTGATCAAAGCTACATTTTCCGCATCATTACTCCAGTCTTAAGTTTCACGTGATCCTCCAGGAATCATTCTAATATGCTGATTTGCTGCTCAATAAACATTTTTTTATTAATATTATCAATATTTAAAACAATTGAGTACATTTTATTTAGGATTCTTTTGAATGGAAAGATCCAAAGATCAGCATTAATGTTTTTGGGGCGAAAGACATTATAGAAATTAATAGGGCTGGGTATTGTGACCAATTTGGCAATTCGATTCGATTCTTATTTTTATGGTTTCGATTCGATTCGATTTCGATTTCGATTCGATATCGATTAGCTATCAATATTTCATTTAAAATGTTAGTTTTGCAGACATGGGATCCATATTTTGATATAAATGCTGGTAACTGGAACTCTCCTACTTAAGTTTATTGCTGAAATACACATCTACATTAATAATAGGGTGCACACAGTTGTTTTAAACAACTTTTATTTTAAATGAACACTGTAACAAGAAGTCATAAAAATGTGCATCCATTGTACACCATGTAAACAAACTGCAAAATGCACATTACTGTAAAAAAATAAAAAGACTGTAAATGTGCAACAGTGAAATCTATTAAGAACTTCAAACATGTTTAAGAAATAAAACATTTTTCTAAATTCAAAACGTTCAAAACAGGCCAATCATAAAGCCCTTGTCTGCATATACAAAACATTCTAACTGTCCATAAAACTAACAGTTCTTAACTACAGCCTAAGAATTTTTGATCACCAGATTTTTCTGCAAAAAAAGCAGCTGATCAACATGTTCTGATCTGATCTAAGGCAGCTCCTTTGCGCTGTGATTAGATCACCAGCAGTTGAGAAAACTCTCTCAGCAGGAACACTAGTGACACCTTCAGGACGAGAGGGGAATATTCATATCCTCTTACGTGAAGCACGTGCATTAAGAATCGATTCGGGGATTTCCCGAATCGATATCGTTGCGTTAAACTGAAGATCGATTAAAATCGGAGAATCGATATTTTTTACCCAGCCCTAGAAATTAATGCTTTTATTTAACAAACAGTGATCAAAAGTAATGAAAAACCATTTAGAATGTTTTTTTGTTTGTTGTTTTTTTTTGTTGTAATGTAAAGATTTTTATTTCAGATAAATGCTGTTCTTCTGCACTTTCTATTCATCAAAGAAACCTGAAAAAATTCTACTCAGCTGTTTTCAACATAATAAAAAAAAATTGAGCAGCAAATCAGACAATTAGAATATTTCTGAAGGATCATGTGACTGAGTAATGATGCTAAAAAATCTGCTTTGAAATCACAGGAATAAATTAGATTTTAAAATGTATTCAGAAAACACTTATTTTAAATAGTTAAAATGTTTCAAAATTTGACTTTTTGCTGTACTTTAGGTCAAATAAATGACATAAAAACATTTAAAATCTTACTGTTCTTAAACTTTTGGCTGGTAGTGTATATGTCTTTAAAGGAAATTATAGAAATGAATGCTTGAAGATTATTGCTTTAAAATGAATGTTTTTCAGATTTGATTGAAGTATACTGACCTACTGTTGCTGTATTCATACGTGTTAATGACTGGGTTCCACGATTCTGTCTGCATGTTCTGCGTTGTTAAAATCAATCATAGGGCCCTATATTGATCTTGAAAATGTGTTTTTTGACACGCTGAGTTAAATGCTAACCAGTGTGTGTCCATGCAATTGTGTACCTGGTTACACCTCGCAAATCTTTGTGCAATAAACTCGCAAATGTTATTTCCGGCCGCTGTCGCTCTTGCAAAGGCGACACAGATGCTTTAAATGCCTTTAGGGGGAGAAATTGCATCATGTATTATTCAGTTTGCTTCGACGGGGCCAAATTTGGTTTTGCGGGGAATGTTTCCTCGCAGGTTCCTGATCAGGTTGTGTGTTTGTGCGTCTGCAGGTGGTGTTGAAGATCATTAAGCACTACCAGGAGGAGGGCCAGGGCAGTGAGGTGGTTCAGGGTGTTCTGCTTGGCCTGGTGGTTGAAGACCGTCTGGAGATCACGAACTGCTTCCCCTTCCCCCAGCACACCGAAGATGATGTCGACTTCGATGAAGGTGAGGTGCTCGGCAATCTCCAGAGCTCCATTCTCTGGACGGTTAATCATTGATGATTGCGCTCGGCGCTCTGGGAAGCGGCGAGAGAGGGATTATTTGGATTTCAGGGCGAGAGAAGTGTGAAAAGGGGGATTGCTTTTCGCTTGTATTTTTCTTTTATAGTGTAATCACGATTCGTTTTGATTAATAGAATTTTCATTAAAATACCTGCTTTGTGTAAGGCGACTATTTTATGTCACCACACATCCGAAACAAGCTGCGAGCGCTGTTCCTGAATTAATTAATTGCCGTTTTATACATCATTAAATCAAGACAGTGACTAAACGGTCAACTCTGATCCTCTTAGCAGCATGGAAAACAGAACACTTCATATTTGGAAGAAATTACACAGAAAGCAAGCAGCAACACTGGAGCGCTCCCGTCGTAATCACTGAAGCTGTCACTGCAGATTTACAGTTGAACACAACAGTTTGATTCTCAGCAACACTCCCAATGCAATAAATGAAGCTGTCTCAACCAGGAGTTTTAAAACTGGGAGCTGGAAAGCTTGCTTGGGGCTCTGTTGTGTAATGGTTTATTTATGATAAGTGTATTTTAATAATAAATAACAACAGCAACTAATAATAATAATCGTTTTCATTGTTGTTAGTAGTAGTAGAAGGAAGGGGAGTAGAAGTAGTAGTATTTGAATACTGAAAAAATAGTTATCGTAAAACATAAAATATATTAAGTATTAAAGTAAATATGATAATAATAATAATTAAACATTTATTGCAAACATGAAATATATTAAATATATTTAGAATTTTTTTTCAATGTTTCATTGTATTTTAATAAAATTATTATTTTTTGCTTTTTAGAGTGTTCAGCAATCATGACATTAATCACAATTATTTTATTATAATTTTATTCTGATAGTCCTAGATTTTTACAGTAACTGCACATTTTATTTAAAGACATTAAATATTAAATTTTATTTTAATAATAATAGTTTTATTTATTAAAATGTAACTATTGCAAATATAAAATGTATTTAGTATTTCTTTTAAATGTCTTTATATTTTAATAAAGTTATTTTTTTGTTTTTTCAGCAATAGAGTTGTTGTTTTTATTGAAATACAGTTGTTATTGTAAAATAGGCAGTTTTATTTTGTTAACAGCCCTAGATTTTAACAGTAACAGTTTATTTTTTATTGAAATAATTGTAAAATAGAAAAGACATTAAATGATAACATGTATTTTAATAATAATGATAATAATAGTTATGGTATTTTATTAAAATATAACTTGCAAATTTAAAATATATATTTAGAACATTTAATCATGAGTTATTATTGTTGTTTTTTTGAAATACAGATATTGTAAAATAGATTATTTTATTTTGTTAACAGCCCTAGATTTTAACAGTAACAGTTTATTTTTTATTGAAATAATTGTAAAATAGAAAAGACATTAAATTATAACATATATTTTAATAATAATAATAATAATAATAGTTATGGTATTTTATTAAAATAACTATTGCAAATTTAAAATATATATTTAGAACATTTAGTCATGAGTTATTATTGTTTTTTTTTTTTTTAAATACAGATATTGTAAAATAGATTTATTTTATTTTGTTAACAGTTCTAGATTTTAACAGTAACTGCACTATTTTATTTTATTTTTATTTTTTATTGAAATGGGTATTATTGTAAAATAGAAAAGACATTTTAATAATAATAATAATAATAGTTATGTCTATTTTATTAAATGGTACATTTTAATCATGAGAGTAATTGTTTTTTTATTGAAGTAGTTATTATAAAATATAAATGTTATTAAATAGTAAAATTAGGAGATTAATCACTTAATTTTTCTTGACAACCCTAGATTTTAACAGTAGCTGCACGTTATTTTATTTTATTATTCTATTTTTATTGGAATATTATAATGTTGTAAAATAGAAAATACATTACATATTAAAATACATATGTTTGAATAATAATCTATTTTATTAAAATATAACTATATATAAGTGTTTCTTTGTTTTAATAAAATTCATTTTATTTTGCTGTTTAAACAGTGGTCAGCATTCATGAGATTCAATATTTTATTCTTAGTTTTTAGCAATTAATGCATAGAGAAACGATGTTCTGTCAACCTAATACTATATAAAACTTATCCAAAGAATGTTTTAGTGCTTTGCTTTGGCTGTCTTAGAACATAAAACCCAAGAATTTAATTTTGTAGTAATTTGGGATTTTTTGAAAGGGCATTCTTATTTAGAAGTCCTTGGGTGTAAAATTTAGTCATATTAAATGTATTGTAAATATGTTCAATTTTGTTGCATTGCATGTTGGATTGTATTTGGCACAGCACATAGCGAGTCCAAATTATTTCCAATAAAAAGTATGATTGTATCATTTGTACTTGATTTATCAGACTGTATAGTTTGCACACCGACTAATTTAAACGCCTCAGTTCATTCATGCACTCAAAAGACTTATTTTAATTAACTGCATCTCAACCCGTACAGCGATTTTTCGTTTTATACAATAAGTTCTAGGGTTATATTGCAGCTCAGACTGCGCTTATTGCCATTTTCACTCTCCAGCTGTAGTATTGCGTGGTTCTGTCCATGGCAGGAAGTGTTTATTAGTTTTCTGCACTGGCCTGTTCCACTGGTGGTTGTAATTATCTCCTGGACCTTTATCGGCCTGGCGTCAGGCGTCGCGGAGAGGTCAGCCCCCATCCTTGGCACTCTGACTGAGTGAATGACCTTGCCGTTAGATGCTGCTTGTTAGCGCCGCTGAACCGTTTGGCTGGGCTGAGCACTAACAAGCTGCAAGCCCAGATGTAGCAGGACCAGAGACCAAACGGGTGCTGGTGTCCAAGGACGGCTGCTCAGAGACTCGGCTTTATCTCTTCAGCCAGCGCAAGAAATATCGCTCCCTAATGCTGCCGTGGCTTGAATCAATACAGCAATGTCTGTTATGTGGATACAGAGATACACTAGCCGTGATAAGAGCGGGTCTGAACTCAGGTACTGTACAGCTGCTCATATATTTACCACAGGGATGCGCTCTGTTATTTCAAAGCAGCCAATAGATCAAGAGACTGCTCTCTCGCTGTCCGCTCTCAGCAGTACACCAAAGTAGATTAGTAATTCAAGTAGTCGCCGCCAGTGAAATTTCTCTGTTCTCCATACTAATTTTTGATATTGTGCTAGTGAACCAACTCGTTTAACAATTAAATTCAAACAGTCACAACTGTGGATTGGGATGGAGTTTAACAGGCTAAATTGATTAAATAAACATTTGAAATGATTAAATACGTAAGGGAATGTTGCAGTACAACACAATGAAAGAAGTAAGCATAAATGCATGTCATGTCCTCTTTATCTATTTATACTCTTTGTCCCTTACGCTTTTATTTGATTATTTTATTTTCATTCAGAATGTATTTCAGGTGGCTTTTGCATCTTTTTTTCTTCTGCAGGAAAAAGCCAATTTATTTCACACTCTATTTGTGACCAATAGCCAACAATACATTGTATGAGTCAAAATAATAGATTTTTCTTTTACGCCAATAATCATTTAGATATTATGTTCCATGAAGATATTTTGTAAATTTCCTACTATAAGTTATAGGGTTATGAAATATAAAATAAAATATAAAATAGACAATATATTATTATTATATTAATAATTAATATTAATAAATGATATTAATAATATATTATAATATAATAAAAATAGTTATTTTAACAGTAACTGCACTTTTTTGTTTTATTTTTGTTTTTTTATTGTAAAATAAAAAAATAATAAAAATAATTTATTTTTATTTTATTAAAATATAACTATTGCAAATATAAAATATATATATTTAGTATGTTGAATCATGATATGATGATTATTATTATTATTATTGTTGTTGTTTGTTGTTGTTGTTGTACAGTTTTTATTGTAGAATAGACAATTTTAACAGCCCTTGTTCCGTCCATTGAGTATGTATTTCTTTGCTATTATTTGACTAAAATATTTTTTATTTATTTTTTTATCAAAATGGGTATTTTTGTAAAATGGAAAAGGCATTAAATAATAAAATCTATTTTAAAAATAATAATGGTTATTTTATTAAATAGTACATTTAACCATGAGAGGAATTGCTGTTTTATTGAAGTAGTAATTGTAAAATAGAAATCTAACGTTTTAAATGTTATATCTTCCATGAAGAGATTTTGTAAATTTCCTACCATAAATATAACAAAACTTAATTTTTGATTAGTAATATGCATTGCTAAAAACTTCATTTGGACAACTTTAAAGGCGATTTTCTCTCTTTTTTTTTTGCACATTCAGTTTACATATTTTCAAATAGTTGTATCTTGGCTAAATATTATCATCCTAACAAACCATACATCAATAGAAAGCTTATTTAGATTTCAGAAAATTGACCCTTATGACTGGTTTTATGGTCCAGGGTCACAATTATGCTTGCTTTTAATTCTGCTTGTACTACATTGTACTCATTGTAATTTAGTTCATTAAATCCTTCCATATGTACATTTTTCTCAATGAAATAAACATTACGTGAAGTTTTTATTCAAGCAAACTGTTTAAAGTTAAGGCCAAAGAACAAATTACAAGCACATCGTGTTTATCATATGTTGTCATTCAAAAGTTTTCGTAATGGGGTTTTGATAGCAGAATCATTTTTGCATTTAGTGGCATAAATGCATTAAAGTAACTTGCAATTATCATTAGTTTTGATTACAAAATGGCAATATATGCACAGTCAGACTTGCTCTTTTTGCAGCTGTGATGCCTGATTACCGGATTAAACTCGGCCCAAGTTTCTTTTGTGATGATTGCTGGTTTAGAGCACCTTTATAGCTGTACTGATTGATTGCCAATTAAGATTGGTTCATAACAGACCAATTAAAACCCACTTTAATAATTGTTTAAAAATAGCTGTAGTATTTTTCTGTGTTGTAAATTCATATTTTGCTAATTTGATAATATTGTCCAAAACAGTAATAGCAAATAAGGAGTAGAACACTACTCTAAAAGTAAAAAACTTGTATGCATGTAAGCACGGAAATAATGCACTATGGTGGGAACAAAAACAGCAGACAAGCTAAATGAAAATCCAATTCCCTGACAGTGGGTGGCACTTTTGGACAGAAATAGAGCTGTTACTATTGTTTACTCCTGTAAACAAAGCAGTGCTGTGCATATGCGCCTGGTTTTATTAAGCATTATACAGAGAAAACATGACAATGTCAATGTCTTTCTCAAGAAAGTCAATTTCCTTTCATTCCGAATGTTTCGCCTTTTAAACCATTAAATATGCTCCCACACCTTTCTCGTCTTACTAGCAGAAATTTCTCTAAGACCAAAGTA
The DNA here is from genome assembly GCF_049309525.1 of Garra rufa. Classification (NCBI taxonomy): domain Eukaryota; kingdom Metazoa; phylum Chordata; class Actinopteri; order Cypriniformes; family Cyprinidae; genus Garra; species Garra rufa. The sequence continues at coordinate 6,411,656 of NC_133369.1, read as the reverse complement.
AGTGAGTGAAGAAAATGCTGTCAAGCTTGGTTTGAGGCAATGTTGGGGAGAGTTACTTTTAAAAGTAATGCTTTACGAAATTGTAAGTACTTAGTTATTTTTTTGGAACGTAATGCGTTACGCTAATTTTGCATACGTTTTGCATTACTTTTTAAATCTTTTTAAATCAAGACTTGCTTGTTTTAAAATTTAGAAAAGTTTTATTTTAAGCAAATGTGTAAGCAAATGAATAAGCCTCAGGCTGAAGGAAAAGTGAATTCACATCTGTACAGTAGAACGCAAGAGAAGGTTCAACACACTTCAGCAATGAAACAAAGCACAAATGTTAGTTTATCTAAAGTCATTTTTGCTTAGTATAGTTGAACTGGATCATCAAAGGCCAGCCGCAAAGACATTGGTTAATAAAATAAGATTAAATAGATTTGTAGCAATGCTCAAAAATACATTGTATGGGTAAAAATTATTGTTTTTTCTTTTATACCAAAAATCATTAGGTTAAGTAAAGATCATGTTCGGTGAAGGTATTTTATATATTTTCTACTGTAAAGATATTACAACTTAATTTTTGATTAGTAATATGCATTGCTAAGAACTTTATTTTGACAACTTAAGGTGATTTTCTTAATATTTAGAATTTTTTTTTTTTTTTTCTTTTTGCACCCTCAGATTCCAGATTTTCGAAGCCGAATATTGTCCTATCCTAAGAAACCATACATCAGTGTAAAGCTTAGTTATTCAGCTAAAGGGATTAGATAAATCTCAGTTTGGAAAAACTGAAACTTAGGACTGTTTTTGTGGTCCAGGGTCACATTTAGTCTTAAACTAACATTGTTTACACAGCGCACACAACGCCTCTGTACTGATGATTTCTCTCAACATTGGGACAGGAGACTTGTCAGTCAATAAATGGTAAAACAAAGTAACTGGGGTTACTTTTTTACTTTGATATTTTCTTGTAAATGAAAAAGTAATGTGTTACTTGTAATGCGTTACCCCCAACACTGGTCTGAGGTGAAATAAAGTTTGGTTTTCATTACATAATGTAGTATTTTTAAAAGTAACATTAAAATGACTACATTTACTAGCTGACCAGTATTTCCAATGTTAACTAGTGTCTGCTGCTCTGTTTAGTTGTTAGAAAAAGGCTTGAGCCTCTCTTGTCTTCTATAGATGGTTTGTTGATCTGTATTGATTGCTTTGCACCCTGATTCTTTCGATTTGACCCATGTGTTTTTGTAGTTTCTTATTAAGTTATCAGTCAACTGCCAGCTGCATGCAGCGATTAGGAAGCAGCTGTCCGTCACCGAGTTGAGTCGGTGCACTTGATTGTAGCGATATTGTAGAAAAACTAGTGTCATTCCATTTTATTGTTGTTTTAATTTTGGTATAGGCTCAATTCCAAAGTTCAAGTACTTTTGACATCCCTACATGAAAGAAAAAACACTGCCTGCGTGGATATGTAGTTTGGCTCAACGTGAGCTGCCTGGTAAGTAGGGCTGGGCGATTAATCGAAAAATAATCGAAATCGACATTCAGAACCTATAATCGTTAAAATTTTTCCAGGAAGATTATTTCAATTACTTTCCCTTTAAAAAACACAAGCACTCCGTTCCGTTATTCCGTCGATGGAGAGCTTAAACAGTATTTATACAGTAAAAAGTATTTACAGGATATACAAGGGTAATTTTATTTAGAGGAGATACTGCTTATTTTCTAATTTTAATATGAAAAACATTGAAAATTATTTATTTTGTTTCCAATAGTGCAAGTTATTTATTTTCACTAATTTAAGAAAAATGTGACTTTTCGTTTTAAGCAATGCTTGCTTTAATTTCAGTTGTTCAACACTGATGTTCAATTAATAATCATAGATCGTAGATAGTGTGTTTCCTTCAATTATTTTAAAATCAAGTAATGCACCCTTCATCCAAAAATCTCTCGCTTGTAATATGTGAACATATTTACTGTACAAAACTTGTCAGTGAACTATGAGGGCAAAAAAATAAATATTATATAAATATAATTAAATATAATTTTATTAATAAATAAAATAATCGTTCATTAATCGTAATCGGGTTAAAATGTTCAATTAATCGAGATTTTGATTCTAAGCCAAATTGCCCAGCCCTACTGGTAAGTCCTGTCTCATGGACCACACTTGTAGCTCATCAGTCATTCCATCTTATCAAGCACACGGTGTGTTTTTCCTGTCTGTCCGTGCATGATGAGTAATGGGATGTGGGTAAGTGGAGCTTAAATTGCAGCAGATTGCCCGTCTATAGGACGCCGAAGGAAAGTTTCTTACATCTGCTCCTGATATTCTCTGGGTTGGTTTTTAACAGGTGATGTTATTGGGTTTCGCTTTTATTCTGGTTCTTTTAATAGATAAGCTGGCGTTCCAAACCAAAGGAAGTGCAAACAGGGCTCGACAATAAGGACTGCCCGATGGCCCGAGGCCAGCGTGCGAGACGCTCAGGACAGTAGACAGGATCGACTTGTCACTAAAGTTCAATTTGCCTGCTACTGTTTGTCAAATTCGTGCAAATACAGTCTTAGATTTGAGAAACAGCTTGTGTTTTTAAGCCTTTAAATGCTACCTTCTCTGTGATGTTGTGAACACCGTATTGCATTTCGGTTCCTCTTATCTGATTGGATGTTGTGAGCACTGTTTTTTTCCGTAACCTGGTAACAACCAGTACAGCGAAGAGACGGCAACATCAAATTATGAAGCTAAAAAGAAAACGTCTGTTTCTAACTCGCACTTGCGACTAAAAATTACTACGTGTGACTGTGGAAAAAAAATATTTAGGAGCACCATGTGCGACTGACCCCATCAGCATATTTGTATTTGCGCTCAGGGGAGCTTCAAAGGTTTCTACACGTTTTTGCAACGTTGAGTAATGCATCACAGACATTTCTCACGAATCCTTTCATAAACAAAGTGTAGAGAGAGTGTAAATAAGAGACTGATTTTGCAGTAAGTAATACAGAGCGCCGTTGATTATAATAGAGCTTTGTGATATCGCAAACTAAGATGAGTGACAACTTTTAATAATTTTTTGTGGGAGTTTGTAAATGAGGTACTGATTTAATACAACAGTTAAAGGTTGTATCAGCGATTTCTAGCCTGAAACATAAAGTGTCAAATTCAGCTGACCTTTCATCACGATCCGCTCGCTGCCTGCCCCATAAATTGTCTGTGAAAAAAAACGCGTCTCTCTGGTCAGCCTAGGGTCCGAGATATGCCAAAAAAACAATCGGCACTGCCAACCTTTCCACACATAAACAAACAGTGTTCCAACCAATCAGCGTCAGGGGTTTGGTGTTGTGGACTTTCGCTCCGCCTCCCTCACATCCCTGCACCAGTAGGAAAGTCCACAACACCAAACCCCTGACGCTGATTGGTTGGAACACTGTTTGTTTATGTGTGGAAAGGTTGGTAGTGCCGATTGTTTTTTTGGCATATCTCGGACCCTAGGCTGACCAGAGAGACGCGTTTTTTTTCACAGACAATTTATGGGGCAGGCAGCGAGCGCATCGTGATGAAAGGTCAGCTGAAATTGACACTTTATGTTTTAGGCTAGAAATCGCTGATACAACCTTTAAATAAACAAGAAGTTATTATTAAGTGACTTACATTGTCTGACTATAACACTATGCCTGATTTTGCTCCATTTCGTCGTCAAAAGTAGTCTGAAACAAGTCACGACTGAGCCGCTGCTCCATTCAAACACAGCGGTGTTTCCTTTATGAATGAACGTGTTTTTAAACGAATCTAGTGAAATGATTCAATTTCCCATTCATAAAGAGTCACTTGCTTTAATCCCGAATGAACCATCCGTTCGAACGAATCAAATGAATAATATGATTCAGTAATTAAATCAGTCTCTTGCCGCCACCTGCTGGCAGATCTCTGTATTCAAAATTGTATAACATGAATTTATGAATTAGATTGCACTCATGGCACCTCTGAGCCTAATTAAACATATGAAAAGGTAAAAACAAAGGTAAAAAAAAATCATGGACGACCACCGTAAAAACAAAACTTTTAAAACAAATTCTGCTTAGTAACACTCTATTTACTAATATTGTTTAATTTTATTCTTTGCAACAACATTCCATAAATAGGAGTCCTCCATTTATGTATAGTTAACTGCTGATCTGGGACCATCATACTGGACATACTGTTTTGCATAAATTTAGTTACATCACAATTATAATTTTTTTAAATTGTCAATTGTATTTAAGGAAATATACAGTTATATTTGGCTTTTGACACATTAGTTAAAATGTGGCTAAGAAATAACTATTAACTTTTTTTATTTTTTATTTTTATTGGTTGGGCCAGTGAAAATTTTGGCAGGGCAAGTAAAAATCTGAACCACTGGCCCGATTGGGCCAGTAGAAAAAATCCTTAGCGTTGAACCCTGGCAAAGTGTTTCTTTTTTGAGAATGTTTAAACCACTTTCCATGCTTTTTCTTGTAGACAAGAGAAACTATAATATAGCCTTAGCATTGCATAATACATATTCATATTCTGCATTTCACTTCTCTAGCAAATCTATCTTTATACCATGTCTGGCATTGAATCCTATTAATATTGTTGGCTGTGACAGATTTTATTCATGTTCTTCATTCGTAAGGCACTTCGGATAAATGAATAAAAATGTAAATAAGGAAATATGCATTTTCTGCAGGTTTACAAGTTGTAGCGCTGACACTTTGTCAAGCTCAATCATTCAGCCATGTTACCTAAATTATTGTAAGTGAAAGTTATCAAACAAATGCTTTTACATTGATTTATGCAAAAAGAAAGTATATTAAGAAGTACAAATAGTCATTTTGAGCCAAATTAGCTAACCCCTACTGAGTGACCACTTCATTCATGCTGAATTTGAATTAATTTTGACATTTACTTAATCGCTAGACTATTACATTAATGTGTTTTTAATCTCCAGTTGTGTTTGGGTCAGTTTGACCCACACTCGATGACTGCTTGAAATACTAGTTAAATTACTTATTTAACCCAATTGGAATTGCAAAGTTTATTCTTCTCACATTTTTGAGGGACTAAACATGCTTTCAAACTCATGAAACTTTGCACACATGCCAGAAGTGGTGAAAATTGACATCTAATTTGGGTTTCAGAAGTGGATGTGGAAAATTGGCTTTATAGCGCCACCTATAAAACTTCAAGGAAGTGCACCTCGAGCATGTATGAAATTCAGTAGACACATGTAACACACAGTACCTACAAAAAAGTCCCCACGGTATGAAGTCCGAAAACCAATAGGAAGTCTGTTATTTTTCACTTTCTTGGCAAGTTTTGTGCCATTTTTGCCATTTCAGGCGTTGTATTTATACAAACTCCTAGTGATTTAAACTGATCAACACTAAATTTGGTGAGTGTAATCTAAAGCCCTTTGTGACATTAAATTGCGAAGATGTTTAGTTTTCGTTGAAGGGGGTGTCTGTGGTGGCCTGACAAACTTCGTTTCACCATGAAGAAGGAAGTTCTAAATCTGCACCAAAATATACGTTTGATAAGAGTCCTGTCTTGAACATATGCCCATGCCCATATTCAGTTATAGTCATAGCTCCACCTGCTGGCACCAGGAAGTGGCATGTTTTATGCTCTAACAAACTCCTCATAGAGATTTAATGACATCAACATTATATTTGGTCAGTCTACTCTAAAGGCCTTTAAAGTGTTACATTGCGAAAATGTTGAGTTTTTGTTAAAGTCCCCCTGAAATCAAAATTAAAGTTTTTTGGCTTTTAGTATGAATATATTAGCCTTAAGGTTATCTATAAGCTGCTGTGCTTCAAAACAACGACAAAATTCGCTTTTACAAGATATGGGCATTCAAAACTTACAGTCTCGTCACTTCCACCAATATGAATCAACGTTTTTGATGATATCACCGTGCACTTCAGTTTCTCATCAAACGTTGTGTCCAGTCAAATGCTCTCTAGATTCCGTAGCATCCCGCCCCCTACACAGAGACGCAATAACACGGAGCAGATCATATGCGGTCATATGAGCGATCGGCATGTATTAAACTATACAGCCTCAGCATGATTATGATCACTATTTTGTTTTAGCAAGAGTTTCATATTGAATCTGTGGGGTAATTTATTAGTCTGTGGCTGTCATAAGCTTACAAATGCGGCTTTACCAAGCTGAACGGCTATGGCCCGAGCAGATGTTAATGGAACGCTATTGGCTATTCAAAAGAAGTGGGCGGGGCTGGGCGATATGTTTTTGTTTCAGTTAAAAGTACGTCACCACATAGAATAACGCTGTGTGTTTCAAGGCACTTCAGTGGACCTTTAAAGGGCATGTCCGTTGTGGCCTGACAAAGTTTGATGTTTCACAGTGTAAAAGGAAGTTGTTATAACTCAGCCATACAATGCCCAATATGCCCAAAACTTCATGTTTTTTAATAAGATTCCTGGCCTAAACACATCTAAATGCCAATGTTCAGTTATACCTGATGGCAACAGGATATGTTATTGTTTAAACTAAATCGAACATACCGTGTTTATTCTGCGCCAAACTTCATTTGTTTGATCGTAGGCTTGAAGACGTCTGCATGCCATTATTCAGTTTTAATCATAGCGCAGGAAGTTTGGCACATATAAAGGATTTTGACACATTCCTCCTGTGTTTACCACTTTAAATTACTCACTTACTGTTTACGCATTACTCACTGTTCACGGTTTTCCTAAAGCCACTGGTTGGCGGTGCTTGCAGCTTTAATTTCTTCTTGAAATTTTGTGAATAGTTCTCATTTAGGGTCATTAATGTGCATGCAAAGTTTCAACGTGTGTTTTGGAAAGGCTACAAATTTTGTGAATTTTATGTTGGGGCAAATTGACTTACATTGGTTTCCATGCAATTTGCCAAAAAGCAACACTTTGATAATAGCAAAGAGTCATGTAAAAAACAGAAAACTTCTAAAATATGAAATACATGAACTGTTTATTTGAAACTGAAGACTTCTCTTCCGAATCATCCAAGGAGCATTCACTATTTCTATATCCAAGTTTCACAGTCAAAAAATCTGTCAAAACTTGTTTTTTCAACGTGTGTTTTGGAAAGGCTACAAATTTTGTGAATTTTATGTTGGGGCAAATTGACTTACATTGGTTTCCATGCAATTTGCCAAAAAGCACCACTTTGATAAATAGCAAAGAGTCATGTAAAAACAGAAAACTTCTAAAATATGAAATACATGAACTGTTTATTTGAAACTGAAGACTTCTCTTCCGAATCATCCAAGGAGCATTCACTATTTCTATATCCAAGTTTCACAGTCAAAAAAATCTGTCAAAACTTGTTTTTGGTTTGTTTTTGGATCTCAGTTACTAGGCTGTTGCAGCACCAAAAGAAGTGTGAGAAATCCATGTTACCCAAGAGCTTAAAAAAACAGACCTGACAAATAGGCAGAAAAAAGTACAAATGGAAAAAATACTCCTTACACCAAGTACAAAAATGTTACTCTTTGTGTAACGGTTCACAAAATTCACAGGTTGCTTTGATACGATACAGTGGTGTCACGGTTCCGTATGTTTTTGATGCAGCAAGAAATGCCAGAGAAATTTTGTTGATTTTTAACCGGTTTATTTATTAATTAAACATCATAAGGTTAGAAATAAAAGAAGTTGGCTAAAGATTTAGTTTTGAAGTGAAACACAAAAGCACCTGCTTTAAATCCATATATCACAACATTTGTTGTTTTTCTTTGAATTTCTTCTCGAAATTTTGTGAATAGTTCTCATTTAGGGTCATTAATATGCATGCATATAATAAGTATGCATAAAGTCTCAACACACAAATGTGTTTTGGAAAGGCTACACATTTTATTAATTTTGTTTTTGGGTCAGATTGACCCACATTGGTTTCCATGCAATTTGCCAAAAATCAACACTTTGATAAATGGCAAAGTGTCAGGGGAAAAAAGAAAACCTTTATATATTATAGCTTGTCAAACTTCTAAAATATGAAATACATGAACTTGCTTTACTTAAAACTGAAGGCTTGTCATCTGAATCATCCAAGGAGCATTCACTATTTCTATATTGTATCGTTTCACAGTCAAAAAATCTGTGAAAAATGTTGATCTCAGTTACTAGGCTGTTGCAGCACTAAAAGAGTTGGGGAGTTTAGGAACCAGAACCAGATCTGACAAATAGGCAGAAAAAAGTGCAAATTGCAAAAAGAAAGACTCCTTTCACCAATTACAAATGTGACCCTGGACCACAAAACCGGTCATACAGGTCTTTTTTTTATTTTGATAATCTTGAAACTGAATAAATAAGCTTTCCTTTGATGTATGGGATTTAGGGGTTTAGGATAGGGTAATATTTGGCTAAGATGCAACTATTTGTAAATCTGTAATCTGAGGGTGCAATAGGCTTGGGCGGTATCCAAATTTTGATACCGTCAAACCTCCTCCCTATTTTACCTCGGTATACAGTATTACCGTGAATAAAAAAAAAAAAAAAAATGACGTAAGGCTCAGACAGCGTCACCAAACTATTGGCTTGTGCCTAAACCGTTCAGAAACTGAATACCAAACACTACTGAAACAATAACAAAATAACATGCACAACAATATTAACAACTTTTATTAGCAACAAATAGCAGTTTATAAAAAAGTGCAAATGCAACAGTCAAATTGAATTCAATTAACATAAACATTTTGGGGTGCGTTTTCTGTAGAATGACATATCTCGCTGGTTAACCTCCATTATACGATGCATTGTTGTGGAAACGAACTAGCTAGTCACGAGTGTTTCCCGAACATCGTCGCATCTCCATCGTTTGAACCACATTAGTTCAAGATTGTAGGGCCGTTGTTAATGACGTAAACGAGTAATAACTTTGGCTATTTAACTGATTACAGATATCAAAAATGCAGCTATATTGAACATGGCAACTAATGACTCATTTTCTTTTTCGCCCCTGTCGTTGCGCTTTATTTGATGTTTGATTCATCACAGGCTCCCTCTTACGTCGTGCTCCGGGGTTCCCTCAGGCATTTGTGCAGATGCGCTACTCATAAACGGTGCTTATAGAGGACGCACAAAAATACATACATTAAAATGCATTTATATTTTGTTATCCAGTCGTGGCCAAAAGTTTTGAGAATGACACAAATATTAGTTTTCACAAAGTTGGCTGCTAAACTGCTTTTAGATCTTTGTTTCAGTTGTTTCTGTGATGTACTGAAATATAATTACAAGCACTTCATACATTTCAAAGGCTTTTATTGACAATTACATGACATTTATGCAAAGAGACAGTATTTGCAGTGTTGGCCCTTCTTGTTCAGGACCTCTGCAATTCGACTGGACATGCTCTCAATCAACTTCTGGGCCAAATCCTGACTGATAGCAACACATTCTTTCATAATCACTTCTTGGGGTTTGTCAGAATTAGTGGGTTTTTGTTTGTCCACCCGCCTCTTGAGGATTGACCAAGTTCTCAATGGGATTAAGATCTGGGGAGTTTCCAGGCCATGGACCCAAAATTTCAACGTTTTGGTCCCCGAGCCACTTAGTTATCACTTTTGCCTTATGGCACGGTGCTCCATCGTGCTGGAAAATGCATTGTTCTTCACCAAACTGTTGTTGGATTGTTGGAAGAAGTTGCTGTTGGAGGGTGTTTTGGTACCATTCTTTATTCATGGCTGTGTTTTTGGGCAAAATTGTGAGTGAGCCCACTCCCTTGGATGAGAAGCAACCCCACACATGAATGGTCTCAGGATGCTTTACTGTTGGCATGACACAGGACTGATGGTAGCGCTCACCTTTTCTTCTCCGGACAAGCCTTTTTCCAGATGCCCCAAACAATCGGAAAGAGGCTTCATCAGAGAATATGACTTTGCCCCAGTCCTCAGCAGTCCATTCGCCATACTTTTTGCAGAAGATCAATCTGTCCCTGATGTTGTTTTTGGAGAGAATTGGCTTCTTTGCTGCCCTTCTTGACACCAGGCCATCTTCCAAAAGTCTTGTCCTCACTGTGCGTGCAGATGCGCTCACACCTGCCTGCTGCCATTCCTGAGCAAGCTCTGCACTGGTGGCACTCCGATCCCGCAGCTGAATCCTCTTTAGGAGATGATCCTGGCGCTTGCTGGACTTTCTTGGACGCCCTGAAGCCTTCTTAACAAGAATTGAACCTCTTTCCTTGAAGTTCTTGATGATCCTATAAATTGTTGATTTAGGTGCGATCTTAGTAGCCACAATATCCTTGCCTGTGAAGCCATTTTTATGCAACGCAATGATGGCTGCACGCGTTTCTTTGCAGGTCAACATTGTTAACAATGGAAGAACAATGATTTCAAGCATCACCCTCCTTTTAACATGTCAAGTCTGCCATTCTAACCCAATCAGCCTGACAATGATCTCCAGCCTTGTGCTCCTCAACATTCTCACCTGAGTTAACAAGACGATTACTGAAATGATCTCAGCAGGTCCTTTAATGACAGCAATGAAATGCATTGGAAAGTTTTTTTTCGGGATTAAGTTAATTTTCATGGCAAAGAAGGACTATGCAATTCATCTGATCACTCTTCATAACATTCTGGAGTATATGCAAATTGCTATTATAAAAACTTAAGCAGCAACTTTTCCAATTTCCAATATTTATGTAATTCTCAAAACTTTTGGCCACGACTGTAGATTGTACTGCATGTTAGCTTGCAAATTGTGCTCAAAAACAAAATTTATTAAGCCCACATGTCTTACTAACAAGAAACTATGCTTCTAACCACAGGTCGAGAGCTGTAGTTCCAACCACGTAAGTTTGCGACGCTGTTTGCGAATGTTCGTTTGAACTATGGTGTCGGGAAACACCCAATCGTTGAACTATGTTGGTAACGACGGAACTTGCGACCATAGTTGGCTGATGATGCTTTTGGGAAACGCTCCCCAGGTCACTTGGTGCGCGACTCGCCATCTTTCCCCACCTCTCTCTTTCTCCTCCACGCTGTCACGTGATGACAACCACGCATGGGCTCAATCGTCACCCGAATCCGCAGCTTCAAATAAATTATCCGCTCGCCACACACCCGCACCTATATTTTTCTCTGATTTAGATAACCGCACCCGATCGTCATATTACACTTATTGTAATTCTTAGTTTTGCGTATGAAATGGATGGTTCATTTTTAACAGCAGATTGATTCAGCTGATCTGCACATCACTGCACACTTATATACATTTATCACTCATGATTTTAAGACAAATCCACACAGAAAAGAATAACATTAACTGACATCTGGATGCGACTCTCCGCAATCTCTGACGAAATCATTCGGGTTTTCTCTGTATTAGAGCCGTTCTCTCCGGGCACCATCGAAGTCCATTATATGGAGAGAAATCCTAAAATATTTTTCTCAAAAAACACCACTTCTTTACGACTGAAGCAGGAAAGACATAAACATCTTGGATGACAAGGGGGTGAGTGCATTATTTGTACATTTTTGTTTTGAAAGTGAACTACTCCTTTATGGACCAAAGTTTGGTTACGGGCTTTCAAACTTCTGAATATAGGAGTTTTATACCCTGTTTTGTACCCTATTCGTGAGCGTTTGAAGGTGGGCTGGCGGTCTGGCAGACTGACGTGGAAACAGTCAGAGAGCAGATTGATTACGGTGGAGCTCATCCCAGCACCAGCGTGAGTGCTGGGAAGAATAGATGCGGCGAGCTTGATTATTGGCTGAATATCTGCACACATCGCTGAAAGCAGCGAGCCTGAACTTGATTCAAGTTTCCGGGGATCTTCTGACATCTGCTGATTCATTGAGCTCACGCAAAGGGAGGCGAGAGATGACAGAGGGGCGTCGCAACGCGGGAGCCGGGCGAGACGTCGGACGCTACAGGCCGAAAGCTTCAGGTGTGCGGCGGTTATCGATTAAGCGGACCCTACAGGGACAGGCACTGGCAGCCATGTGCGCTGCTCTAAGATTAGACCCACAATGTGGCCCTTAGATAAGCTTATCTAGCCTACCGCACCCCTCCGCATTGAATCTAGCAAACTTTTCCATTTGGCTTGTGCTGTTCACATGTACGGCAGGTCAGGACAGGTGTTTTCACCCCTTTGTAATGAACTTGACCGCTTACAATCCGACTGCCGTTGACATGATGTGTTTTGTCAGGTCAGCTGAACTCTTACGATGTTAAATTACTTGCTTGAAGTACCTCCGGAGATTTTCTATATTTTCTGAACTGTAGGAGTAAGCTCTTAAATCACAGTATGAGTAGTTTATACCATGTTAATGCTATGTGTAAGAAATAATGGATGATAAAATGTTGAATTATTGATAATTTATGCAAAGGTGGTAATGCCGCCATGGCATTGAAACTTTTTAAGCAGTATTGATTTTCAGTAATTCAGCGTTTCGGAGGAATTTTTTTTGTACTTATATTGCAGTTACCATTTTTTTGAGACATTTTTTAAATGCTGTTTCTTGGAACTTATTTTGAAATGGGTCAAGTTGTCATTTCTGGTTTGAAAGAGTCACTTGTGCTTTTCTTACTAAACACTAAATTAATAAATGTAAAACTTGAGTTGCAATTAAAGGACAACATATTTGGCAGTTTTAATTGGTACCATTTCATTTGTTCCAACTAGTGTTTTTAGTATTGTTTATATACTAGTAATATATATCAGTATTTATTAGTATTTATTTATTTTACATTGTAGTTATTTTTTAATTGTTTATTGAATTATTATTTTATTTATTACTTTTTAAAATATTTTTCTTTAGTCATTTTGGTACTTCATTGTTTGTTGGCAAGTTAGTTTTCAGTTAATATTTATTTTATTTTAGAGCATTTGTTCCAGCCTGTGTTTCTAGTATGTATATATTTTAGTTTTTGTTCTTTTCTTTTTAATGTTGAATTTTTTTTTTTTTTTTTTTTTTTTTTTTTTTTTTTTGTCTTTTCTTTAATTAAAAAATATATATTTTGCTTTGTTTCAGTTTTAGTAATTTTGGTACTGCATTGTTAGTTGCCAAGACAGTGTTATTCAACTTTTTAATTTTTCAATTAATGTACATTTTATTTTAGGGCATTTGTTCCAGCCAGTGTTTTTTTAGTATTATTGATATACTATTATAGTATTTATTATTATTTTTACAGTTTTTTTTTTCTTCTTTTTTTTAATGTTCTAATTCCTTTTTGGTCTTTATTATTATTTTAATTATATTTGTCCTTGTTTCAGTTTTAGCAATTTTGTTACTTCATTACAAGTGTTTTACAGTTTATGTAGGATTTCTTATTATTTATTGTTGTTTTTTTAAATTTTGTAATCCTTTTTTTGTCTTTTTATTATTTTTATTTTTTTATTATATTTTTGTTTCCGTTTTAGACATTTTGGTACTTTTTTTTGTTAGTTGCCAAGACAGTGTTTCTCAATAAAAAATTTTCAGTGAACATTTATTTTATATTATTATATTTATTATTATTATTATTATTAATAATAATAATTTTTAAAATTATTATTATTTGACTCATTTTTTTATTTTTTATTGTATTTGCTATGTTTCAGTAAATTTGGTACTACATTGTTAGCTGCCAAGACAATATTTCTTAATTTTAAATCTTTCAATAAATATTTATTTTAGGGCAGCTTTATCTAAAATAATACAAATTTTTTGTATTCAAGTTTTATTGTTTAAGTTAACCATTTACACTGGTAAATTTTAAATGTGACACTCCTAGACCTCCATATTGAGTCATGTTACTTTTTTTTTTTTAATCTCAAGACATTTTTCCCTTATTTTTTGCGCATCTTACCTACTTCTCTTTCGAAAGAGTAACTCGAGGTTCTTTTGCAAATTCTCTACATAATAAATTGCCAATGTTTCAAAATGGCAAACAAATAGATATATTTGAAATTAGCTTAATTTCTTTAAGAATTAAGTTCAAAGCGATCTAAGATTTATTTATTTAAAGTGTTTGACAATTAAGTTAATAATTAGTTGTGAATTTAAGTGGCATTCCAAGTTCATCATATCAAGTCAGATCTGACTTTTGTTAAAAACCCCACATTTTTCAAACCGAATTGAATTTGGTCTTGACATTTGCCTGTGATCTGACGAAACTCCTGCAGTTTCACTGTAAACCCCTAGAGGTTTCATGAACCACCAGCTGGGAAACCTTGAGAACAATCAGACACCTGAACCCCTTGGTCTCTAATGCGTACCTTAAGGGTAAGTTAATCAGTGAGGAATCACGATCCATTTCCCGTTTGGTTTCTCAGGGGATGTGGCCTGCCATCATGACCCTGGCAGTGTTCCCATCTTCTACTTAAATGGCCTGATTTATTAATGGCCCCTGATGCCACCACTGAATGTGTCCTGTCCAGGGTTTTAGTAGATTGCTCTGCACCTCTCTCAAGGCATAATTAATCACAAGTGCAGGAAGATCGGCCACGGTGACTAGCGCGTATCTTCCGGGAATCGCGCCACTGTGACTCCAGAGTCGGATGAAGGGAAGCGTTTGAAGGTATGAAGTCATGTCCCAGGGTGCCACTGATGTCTATATATTTTCTAGTGCTCTTACAGCAAACCTGGCTTGTAGAAATAAGGTCTCTTTCTATAAATTTTCTAGTTTTGCTCAGATCTAAATTCACCAGGTAGAAACTGCTTTTTGCAAGGGTCTCTTCTTAGAAAGTATAAATATAATGACATTTAAAATGCCTAAAAGCCATTAAATAGCATTTATGCAAAAAAAAAGAATAATAGCCAAAATTGGACTTGAATCCAGATGCAGATAGTAATTTTATGTAAAACATACAAGAACGAAGAACTACCAAATGATGTAAATTGCTCTACTCTCCACAGACGTGTTTTGAAAATGATGATTCATATTGTTGTAAATTGTAACAATGAGCATTTCAGTTGTTGCTTCAATTGGATCAATGCAGACTAAAAGATTGATTGTCAATAGTGGTCGAAAAAGTGGTGGCAGGCAGAGAGTATTTTCCAAATTAGCATTACAGCTGAACAGCAGCAGAGCACTTGAAGTTGCCAGCACGTCAACAGAATTAAGCGCCATCTGTCAGATTATGAAAGGCTGTGAACTGACATGTCACAATCGTATCACGTTGGATAATTAATCTACAAACTAGATTTGCCTTTCCAGAAGGAAATGACAGCACGCGCTTGGCAGCAGAAGAATCGTATTAATGTTTGGGGAAGTTTGGATTTTAGGCTTTAGTTCTGGCTAAAAAAAGTGACGTTCAGCATGTGCATGTGTATTATGTCGGCTGTTTGAGAATTAACACACAACTAGACACGGTGGAAAGTGTTTCAATAGACCAATTGTAATTTTAAAATCAAATAAAATAGGAATTCAGTATTTAAATATTTTGATGCCGCCATGTACTGAATTAACTATTTTTTGTATTTGTATTAAGTGTAATTAGTGTTGTTCGCAGTTTGATTTTACTGAAAAAAAAAAAAAAATTTAATATATTTTTGTTCCCTTTTTTGGGGGGGGGGATTTTGAGAAAACTTCATTGTACTAATTAATATTTAATGGTGAGCAATTTTGAAAATATATTTTTTTCAGTTATGGCAGTATTTCATTTCAAATTAGCGACAATGCCTTTAAAATCTAATTTTAAGTTAGGTTAGTGCCATCTGGTGGGAGTAAAAAAATGAAAAAAATACCTCTGCAATCCCGTGGTTTAGCCACTAGATTCCTATATAGCTCTATATAAAAGGCTTATACATTCTCTAGTTTTTTAAAGACATAATTACTCATTTTTATTAAGTTGAGGATTTGGATACATGTTTAGACATTCTCAAAGACAATGTTTTGTAAAGGTTTATATATTTTTTTGGTTTAAATTTTTGTTTTGAAATGTCAGTTGTTGCGTTAATTTAACTACAGTCAAACCTGAACACAGAGAAAGACATTTTGTTACACATGACATCAAAATTTAACAAAAATGTAACGAAAATGAACAGGAATGCTTTATCAGAGGTTAATCAAATTAATTTTAACCCGATTACGATTAATGAACGATTATTTTATTCATTAATAAAATTATATTAAATTATATTTAAATAATATTATTTTTTTTGCCCTCATAGTTCACTGACAAGTTTTGTACAGTAAATATGCTCACATATTACAAGTGAGAGATTTTTGAATGAAGGGTGCAGTAAAAGTCATTAAGTTTTGACCAATCAGATGAAGTAGCGATTTTTAAAAATTCAAAGCATTTTTTCCGGTCTAAAATGACAATACCAGAGGGTTACTTTTTTTTTTTTTTTTCCCCAGAATATTTCAAAATACTTTGAAACGACGTTTAAAGTTGTTCAAATTAAGTTCTTAGCAATGCATATTACTAATCAAAAATTAAGTTTTGATATATTTACAGTGGGAAATTTACTAAATATCTTCATAGAACATGATCTTAATATCCTAATGTACCCATGCTACTTAAGACTGGTTTTGTGGTCTAGGGTCACGCATATAAAAAAAAAAAAAACCTTATTGTTAATTGTTACAAACCTTCATCCAATTTATTGCAGATATTTTAGTTAAATCCAGTCAGATGCAATCTTTCTTTGATTTAGATTTTTTATTTTTTATTTTTATTTTTGGGTCAAAGATGCTTAAATGTGACTTCATTGTCTTCCTAATGACATCATAACCACTAAAACCCTTTTAAACAAAACAATTTTTTTTATATAATGAGTAATCATGCTTGTCAACATGTTGAATTTTAATTAAGTTCTACCAAAATGTTCATGGACATTGCTGCCGTTTCTAGTAAAGATGCTAAACACAAAACTAATAATAATACTAGAATGTAAAACAATGGCAGTCGCTATTGTAATGGATTTTGGGTAATGCTTGTTATAATCTGCTTCTCCGGAGGGCCATATTTCATCCAGCGGGTTGCCATAAGGCACTACTGCGTAAAATACTTAGTTTGTTTCGCCTCCCTAGAGGGTTCCCGCTTAATTGACTACTTGAAATATGACGTTCACGCTGAAGCGCGTGATTCATTGTTGTGTTTGTCCAGATAAGATACAGTCCTTCTGCAGATGTGAAAAGAGGCCCTTGTTGTTGCATCAAACAATGCGGGACCAGCAAATCCCTTTCCGTCCTAGCACGCCAGAGCGCTCGTCCTTGTTATTCTGATGTTGTGCCAGTGTAAGTCGCATCGAATCTTCTTGTAGCGGCACTTGAAATTCTACAGGTAATTAGAGGCTCGCCAGCCGTGCTTTCTGCGGAACAAGTGTGAAATATGAAATCATCCGCCATTTGCAGATGTGCACCGGGACGGCGTTCGGAGGGAGCGAGCTCATGCGTTTCCTTCTGTTCTGCTTTCTCAGCCAGCGGGAGGGATGGGGATTGCGTGAAATGCAGAGGGAGTGTCGTGGTGACACACGCCGGCGCACGTGTTTTCTCGCTGTCTTATTGACAGATGCATGTGTGACTGGAAGCAAACAACATATCGAGCTCCCACGTCTCGTCCGGCGTCGACGAGGCAAGCTAGCTAATTTTCTCCTCGCGAGCAGCTGCATAATAGGATCTGAGGCTCGCTTTGTTCCGTGTTCCACCGGGCATCGCAGATTAGCTGCAATTAATCTTAGTTAAGAGAGCCCTGTGTGTGCCTGACACCCTTCTACGCCGGGAGGGATGCAGCGCTGCCACCGCTGCAGAAAAGCAGAGGGGAAAATAAACATCAGGCTGCTTTATACGAGTCAATATCTTGTGCTCTAATGGGACGAGAGTCGACCAAAGCAACCCTTCATTTGACAAATACATCCCATCATTCAAGCTGTTGTGTTTCGCCCCTCCTTTTACTTCTCTTTCTTTGCACTGCACACCTCGGCGGTCCCACGGGATTCTCCTCACGGACCTTCTTCGGGCGGAGGTGCCTCTTTCTCTCTTTCTGAGATTTCCCATGCCTTCTAGTTGGCGTCTCTTGAAGAATGTGCTTTTATTATCTTCTCATCGACTCTTGAATCCACAATGAGCTTGACATGCAGAGTCTATTGGGGACCTTTGTTTGGGGTGGATGACATTTTTCTTTGGTTTTAGTTAAAAGGATAAGTTCACTTCCAGAACAAAAATGTAAAGAATGTAAAAATTAAATGTAAAGAATTTTTTTTTTTTTAAGGCGAACATTTTAAGGATTTTCTCCATATAGTGGACTTCTATGGTGCCCACGAGTTTGAACTTCCAAATTGCAGTTTAAATGCAGCTTCAAAGGGCTCCGATCCCAGACATGGAATAAGGGTCTTATCTAGCAAAACGAATGGTTATTTTCTAAAAAATGTACAATTTATATAATTTTTAACTTTAAATGCTTTTCTTGTTTAGGTCTGCGATGTGCATGCTTGCTTAGTTACAGTTACAGATATGTCGAAACACTCCCATCTCATTTTCTCCTTCAACTTCAAAATCATCCTACGTCGCTGTTTTACCTTTTTTTAGTTAAGAGCATGTGATGATCTTTGCATTTTGACTTTGTAAACACTGGGTCGATATTTCTGCAGCGATGTTGGACCATTTTGAAGTTGGAGGAGAACATGAGATGGGAGTTTTTCGACATACCCTAACTGTCTTAATCTGGATTACACAGAGTACACTAGTGTATGGCAGACCTAGACAAGATGAGTATTTAAGGTTAAAGTATATAAATTGTAATGTTTTTTTTTAGAAAACAACCAATCATTTTGCTAGATACGACCTGGGCTGAGTTTGTTTAGAGCCCTTTTGAAACTGCATTTAAACTGCATTTTGGCATCATAGAAGTCTACTATATGGAGAGAAATCCTGAAATGTTTTCCTCAAAAAAATAGTTTCTTTATGACTGAAGAAAGAAAGACATGAACATCTTAGATGACAAGGGGGTGAGTAAATTATCTGTCGTTGTTGTTCTGGAAGTGAACTAATCTTTTAAGGATGTGAAAAAGTACTAATACTTGGTCTTTAGGCTGGTTGTGGTTTCATGTCTTGGTTTGGACACATGACATTTCTGTACTTTGACTTGGACTGCAATTATGAATGAACTTTGACTTGATGGACTTAAGTGGACTTGTACTAAATGTTAAGAACAGAGTTTGACATTTTGGAGTACAGATGAATCTAACATAAAAAAAAAAACAATTATCAAACTCATAAAATGAAGATAAAAGGACATTAAAAAACATCATCCACTCCATTTGTGTAAAAGATTAGTTCACTTCCAGAATAAAAAATTCTCAATTTACTTACCCTTCTCATCTAAGATGTTAATGTATTTCTTTCCTCAGTTGAAAGAAAATGAAGCTTTTTGAGAAAAATATTCTCAACTGACGCACAGAACTTTGTTGATCGACCTTTGCAAGGCCTGTTCCGAATGGAACCCATCTTGAAAAACCTCTCTATGACCCTGATCACTGTAGTGTAACTTGGTTTCAGGGTGTTACTGAACCTCTAATAGCCTTGGCCATCTTTGTGTAGAGAAACAATTCTGATTCTCAAATCCTCAGAGAGTTCTTTGACATTTTGAACATCCAGTCGTCAGTATGAGAGAATTGTACTTAAAGCACCAAATTTTAACTGCTCTAAAACAAGATACACAACTTTATATGGTCCTGTCAAGCAGACAAAGACATAAACATGATGAATATGACATGTGGCTTTGTATGATTATCACTTAGGGTGTACTCATTTGTTCCCAGCTATTTTGACAATGACTGTATGTTGAGTTATTTTCAGAGGACAGTAAATCTATACTGCTATACAAGCTGCACATTGACTACTCTAAAATATAGCCAAGTGTCATTTCTATATATAGGCCTTTTGAGAAGATATGCTAAAATGGTTGCTGTAATGTGAGGGGTGTACTCAACCTCTAAACTTCTAGTACCCCCCCCCCCCCCCCCCCGATATTTAATAACCCATTAAAATGACCCAGCAGGATAGTTAAAGGAAAATTACCCAGAACTTGTGTTAAAAAAAAATTAAAATAAGCCAAAAAATGACCCAACATGCTGAACCCAGCATTTGGGGTTAAAAAAGAACCCAGCAGTTTTAGAGTGCAGAAAAACTACCCAGCACCTGGGCAAAAGTATTAAAAACTAGGGATACACCCAATGTTCGGCAAATGAAATTATTCGGCCAAAAAAAGCTCTTTCGGTAGGATAATTTATTTTACCTTCAGCCAAGAATTTTCATTTCGGTGCATCCCTATTAAAAACAACCTAAGAAAATGACCCTGCAGGCTGAACCCAGCATTTGTGTTAAAAAATTAACCCAGAATTTTTTGGAGTGTAGATAAGACCTTTATTTCTTGGCTGGGATCGTGTAGAGCCTTTTGAAACTGCATTGAAACTGCAGTTTGGACCTTCAAACTGTCGGCTCCCATTGAAGTTTGACTGATGAAAGAAAGACATGAACATCTTGGATGACATGGGGTGAGTAACTTGTCAGGAACTTTTTATTTTTGAACTGAACTTTAAAGACTAGGATTCTACAAGGTGGCCTCAGCCCCAACACTGCATTAATGTGTGCAAAACAGATAGATGGAGCAAAACTGAATGGAACCAAATGTCTTAAGACTTGTTTTTAATAGCTTTACTAATTCTTTGACTTAAAGGAACCATATGTAAGAAATTTATTTCAGTTAATCATAAAATGGCCCTGACATGTCACTAGACATTAAGAAATCATGTTCATTTCAAATACTTCATATCACTGACAACAGTGGTCTGGCCAGGATATTGTCATTTAAAAGTGAAAGTTGCAGCCCTCAACTGATGTTATTGTTGTCATTTTGTGTTTTGGCCTGAGGCTCCACCCTCCAGCTATCTTCCAATCACGAAGTCAGTAGAGTTTTGTCATCCGGGTTGCCAGCTCTGCTAGTTACAGCTACAGCTACGAATGTGTCGGATAAAACATGTATAACGTTACGAAACCTAAAAGCCTCGTTATGAATCCGAAATAGGTCGTGACAAAGTCCGAAATGAAACAAGGATTTGTATAGGAGATGCCTTTGAAAGATGGAGATAGCTGAAAACGGAGAAGAATTTGAAGACAGACGCCAATGTTGCTAATTTTCTGCTAAGATTTTCTGGACAGGTAAGATTCATCTATGTTTGGCTAACTTTGCTTCCGTACACAGTGGATTTTCCATGGTCGGCCGTGCTAAATGCGTTCATAAAAAGCTTTACACCGTTCTACAGTATTTTGAAAGTGATTGCAGAACCAGTTTTGGCCACAATCCTACATACGGTTCCTTTAACACTGGTGGGGGGTCATTAAAAAACTTGTCTGAGGCAACCGGGGTTGTTGAGTCATTGCGCCATTCAAAATTGAATTGGGAATGGCTATTATATTAAAATTAAGTTCCGAAATTTGTATTTTGTTTTACTTTTTGTCTTTGACTGTAAAGTAGATTAAAACAAATTTCAAAAACCTAAACAAAATAACAGAATTGTAACACCGGAAACAATTTCTGTAAAGCTACTTTCATAGAATATCTTGTGAAAAGTGTTAATAAAATTGACTTGAAAAAACAATGTTTGCCAAGACAAACCTCATTGAAAGTTTTGGAGTTCCTCTTCCTTATTATTATTAAATTTCTAACCGAACGTCCTATTGCCAATTCATATTCACGCTGGTAAATCGAGCAGGGGCCAATTCTTAAATTCTGAATTGTACACGACTCTGGTTGAAATTCTAGATGAACAGGTTTTTTTTTTGTTGTCTAATCGGTTGACACCAAAATCTGTCCCTCAAAGCCTCATTTTCATTTGCGTTAAATTAAATATGGCGTTTACCCTGACTAATGGCCGCAGTGCTCTAGAGTGAGGTAATGCGGTTGGCCTGCTGTCTCCGTATTAATTCTCACTGTGGTTTGTGCTTAATGAACCAGTATCCCGTTTTTCCGTACCGCAGCTTCATCTGGTGTTGGCAGACCTTGTCGGGTGGAAGCAGTGGCGCAGTAGATTGTCACGACGGGAGAGATCTTTCTATCCCAAATGGAAGAATGGTGGGTGTCGGAGGGGCCCAGTGTTGACCTTTGTTGGTTGAACGTGCACAGTGGTGGTTTCAAATCATCTGGTTTAATCTATTTTTGTGCTAAAGCTGGCACTTCGGATTGCCCATTTCGCAGTAGCATCACGCAGGCCACACAGCCGTAACAAATTAGAGAATTGCAGCTTTGGAAGGCTGAGACGCATGCATAATGCAGATCTCTATCCGTTTGATTGTCACCGCTGCGGCCTGAAGGAGCCGTGGCATTGTCTTTCGGTATGGTCCGTGGCTTATTCTCAAGCTTCATTGGAAGGAAAATGAAGTTGGAATCCATGATGATTATCCTTAGAGGTTCTGGTTTTACTTGTCAGCCTGAATATGGTTGTAATTTGTCTAATGGTTATAGTGTGGCTCTGATGGTTATTTGAGGCATGAATCTTCAGCTGTGCAATTTGGATGCAGTGTAGATGAAGCTGCTCACAGTGGTTGTTAGTCTTGGGCGTGACTTTATGAATGGATAACTGTTAAGGTTAATACGATATAACATCAAACTTTCATACAGTGCTGTTCCATTTTAAATGATGCAATTAATAAAGCAAATTTTGTTTTTCAGAAAAGCTGGTGCACTCCAAATCCTTTTTAACATTTCAATGGAAAATGTATAAAATTGTAAAAATCTGAAAAATCTTTCCGAGTTTTTTCCATTTTAATCTTTTGATGAATATTAATGAACCCAAATACTAAAATTCTCTTTAAAGAAAAAAAAAAGTATTTTTCTTGGGTTTATTTTTGTGGTGCATTTAAAGTTGTTTTGTATTTTTAAAATTCCAATCTTATTTGTTTTTCAAGTCACATTCTCATTTTTTGAGGTGTGATCAATAATATTAACCCCAAATAGATACAATTCTTAATAAATATTGCATTTATTCTCTGTTAGTGGCATTTTAACAGTTTTATTTTTAAAAAAGAGAAAAATTTAAAGCTCAAAATTATACATTTTTTCCATTTTAAGTCTTAATTTAAACCTTTGATCAATATATTTTTTCTTTTCTTGCATTTATTCTGCATTAGTCAAGCATTATAACAGTCTTTTTTTTTTTTTATCTTTTTCTTTTTTCAAGTCATTTTTTCAGGTCACATTTTTTCATTTCTGTTAACCTTTGATCGATAATATTAAACCAAACAGATCAAATTAAGAAACTATTATTTTACCTTGCATTCATTCTCCATTTCAACTATTTTTTTATTTAAATTCCAATCTTTTTTTTTTTTCTCCAAGTCATGTTTTTGATCAATATTATTGAACCCAAACAGACTAAAGTCTCTTAAAAAATCTTGAATTTATTCTCCATTAGTGGTGCAATTCAACAGTCATTTATTTTTTACTTTTTTTTTCATTTATTATAGTATTATTTTTTTTATATTGCAAGTCAATCTTTTCAGCCTTTGATCAACGTTTTTGAAACCAAACAGATGAAATTCTTTTTTTTCTCTTGCATTTATTCTCCATTGGTGGTGCATTTCAATGAAATCATTTATTTAAAAAAAATTCTGTCTTATTCGTTTTTAAGTAACAAGTTTTTATTCTATTGCAAATCATTATTTTCAGCCTTTGAACCCAATTACATTTAAATTTTCTTTAAAAATATATATATTTTCTCGCATTAATTCTCTATTGGTGGTGCGTTTCAGCGAAGTCATTTATTTTTAAAATTTTAAGCCTATTCATTTTTTTCCATTGCAAGTCATTCTTTTCAGCTTTTGATCAATATTACTGAACCCAAACAGATTAAATTGTCTTAAACATTGTTTCTTGCATTTATTCTCCATTGTGGTGCATTTCAACAAAGTCATTTATTTTTAAAATTTCAAGCCTATTAATTTTTTTACATTTTTTTTCCCATTGCAAGTCACTCCTTTCAGCCTTTGATCAATTATATTGAACCAAAACAGGTTCATTTCAGATGGCAGAAAATCTTCCATTTGTTCTCTATCAGTGGTGCATTTCAAGTCATTTTTTATTTCTTAAAAATGTATTGAATTTTTTTAACCTTTGGTCAATATTATTGAACCAAAACCAGGTTATTGCTGTCAGAGTGCCTGTAATCGACAATCTATGCAAATTCTCCAAGGAATTCAATGTTCGGCTACTCCCTATCTGACATGATCAAGAACATCTCGCCTCGCCGTGGCTCCTCGGCTGGTTCTCGCACTACGGCGAATTGGTCGTAAATCAGATGCGTGTCGTGACTATTCGGAAGCCTGCGAGAACACATTACAGATGGACCTGCGGTGCAAAACATGCCCTTGATGTTTGATTTCGTATGCCGCTTCTGTTTGGTAGTGCCAGGGTGCTAATGGACGCGCAGAAAAGAGAGTCGAATGAAATTGCGCTGGCATTATACTTCATGTCTTCTAGCCCTAGGCTCAGTCTATCAGCCCTGGCCAATAATAAGCAATCCATTTGCAACTCCGAGCCTTGATGAATTACAACGTGTGCCTGAGCGGTACATGACCCGAGAAGTGCTGGATGTGAAAACGTGCAATTCCAGACGCCAGTTATTGCTCTCGTATTTGACGGGCCTGTTTGCCAAACCGAATTCATGGTTGCCCTGACACTAAGAAATCGGGCAATAAATTATTCTCCAGCCTGACACGAGCTTTTATTACCTGTGTCACTCTACATAGAAGGAGCGTGTTGGTCTAATGGCGGATTTCGTCAGGGGAAGAATTTTTCCAGTACAGTCGCTGACAAATCAAATGTCACCGCTCGTCCAGGTAATGACGTCTTTGCCTCCCACTCGGCTTGTGTTTCGCACTCGAGGCTTGACAGCAGAACCCAATGTATCATGAAATTAATGTTCCTTCCCGTGGTGGCGTAGCAGAGTCTTAAGTAATTCGGCTCGGGTGGGTCTGACCCTCAAGTGCTGGTTGCGCACAAAAGCTTTTGAATTATACAGCCGCAATGAGAACCTTTAGCCGCCGCGACAATGGGACGCAACGTGTTGCAATCCCGGCTTTCCACGCTTGCCCCGGCTCAAATGAGACTGGCTTTCTGTGAAGATCAAGGGAGTGAGTTATCTCTGTGAAATGCCTCCTTTCAAAAGATATTTATGCACACAGAACACCCTCGCTCTGAAGTGTTTTTAGTTTTGTTTTGAAACCGAACGCAAAAAAAGGTAAAAGCCATTGTGTTCACTGTTGCGAAATTGACTATTTTTAAGTCGTTATTTTTAGCTTTTGATCAATAATATTGAACCTAAACAGATTCTATTCAATCAAAATTCTCTTTTAAAAAAGGGGAAAAAAATCAATTTCCAATTCTCCGTTTGTGGTGCCTTTCACCAAATTATTTATTTTGAAAATTCCTATTCATCTTTTCCATTGTAAGTCATTCTTTTCAGCCTTTGATCAATTTTATTGAACCCAAACAGAAAAGTTTCAAATGGAAAAAAATTGCACTTATTGTCCATTAGTGGGTGCACTTGAAGTCATTTTTTATTTTTAAAATTCGAATTTAATCATTTTTCAAAACTTCTGTTTCATGTCACATTCACATATTTTTTTTCCATTTTATGCCATTCCTTTTAACCTTTGATCAATATTATTGAACCCAAACAGGTGAAATTCTTTAAAAAAACATTTTTTTTTTCTTGAATTTATTTTCTATTTGTAATGCATTGTAATGATGTCATTTATTTTTCCAATTCCATGCCTATTCATTTTTTCTTAAGTAATAATTTTTGCCATTGAAAGTCATTCTTTTCAGCCTCTGATCAGTATTATTGAACCCAAACAGGTAAAAAAAAAACTAAAAAAAAAACAACTATGTGACCCTGGACCACAAAACCAGTCTTAAGTCGCTGGGGTATATTTGTAGCAATAGCCAAAGATACATTGTATGGGTCAAAATTTTTGATTTTTCTTTTATGTCAAAAATCATTAGGAAATTAAGAACAACTTTAAAGGTGATTTTCTCAGTATTTTGATTTTTTTTGCACCCTTATATTCCAGATTTTCAAATAGATGCATCTCGGCCAAATATTGTCCTATCCTGACAAACTATACATAACTATACTGTAAAATTTAACCTTATGACTGGTTTTGTGGTCCAGGGTCACACACACACACACACACACACACACACACACACACACACACACACACACATATAAACCTTTGCATTTATTCTCCATTAGTGGTAAATTTGATTGAACCTAAACATATAAAATCCATTTTTTTTAAATATTGCATTTATTCTCCATTTGTGGTGCCTTTTTAACAGTAATTTATTTTCAAAATTCCAAGCCTGTTCATCTTTTCCATTGTAAGTCATTCTTTTCAGCCTTTGATCAATATTATTGAACCCAAATGAAAAATAGATGAAAAAAAAAAGCATTTATTCTTCTTTTATTTTTCAAATTCAAATTTTATTCATTTATTTGAATGTTTTTTTTCTTTTTATGCAATTCCTTTTAACCTTTGATCAATATTATTGAACCCAAACAGGTAAAAAAACAACAACAAAGCCTTTTATATTTAAATTCCAATCGTATACATTTTTTCCAACTCTAATTCAAGCCATATTTTTCTATTTTAAGTCTGTTTTTACAACCATTGAATTATTAAACCCAAACAGTTAAATTTCTTGACCCTCAAGTGCCGGTTGCACACAAAAGCCTTTGAATTATACATCCGCAATGAGAACCTTTAGCCACCGCAACAATGGGACGCAACACGTCGCAATCCTAGCTTTCAGTGCTCAAATGAGACTCTGGCTTTCTGTGAAGATCAAGGGAGCGAGTTATCGCCGTGAAATACCCCCATTCAAAAGATATTTATGCAAACGAAGCACCCTCGCTCTGAAGTGTTTTCCGTTTTGTTTTTAAACCAAACGCATCCCGTGTTAGATGGCGGATTTCGCCTCTAAAAAGGTGTAAAAGCCAATGTGTTCATTGTTGCGACAAAGTCGGCGTTTCACACTTTATCTTTCCTTTGGTGACTATTGTAGAAGTTGCGTGAACGTCCTCTCGCCCTCGCCTCATTTAGCATGGCTATTTTTAGGGGGTTTCATATGAAGTGTCATTGTGAGGCTTCCATGGGAATACAAATTGCATCTCTGGCTGAATGTATTGCCTCATACCTATCAGCTTTTACTGCACTGTAGGGATTGTTTACTATGGCAGAGCTGTCTTTCCACTAGAAGCGGGGCCGTGAGAGTGTTTATTTTGAGGCTTGAAGATTTGAATCGCTTGTTTGGCTTCAATTTAGTTCTTTAAAACGTCGCCCCCTTGTGCATTCGCTTGGAGGAAGCCAACCAAGAGTTTCGGAACAAATTACATCTCTGTGTCTCATTCATATTCAGCGTCGCCTGTCAGGACCTAGCGGTGATGAATTTAGTTGTTAGGCCTGGTGGGCACGCTCGTATTTGCCAAAGCAAGCGCTCGCGCTGAATTTATTCCACGCACGCAGACCTGGGACCGATCGCTGGATATGTAGGCTGCCAGTCACCTGCCTTTAGAGGAGTGGAATGGGATGGGCGTGGAATAGCAAAAGGAAAAGTTTTGCCGGAACCACGTTCCGCACGATTGGTGCAAGTGCTCTTCTCTGAGGAATATCACTTGCCGCCGAGTCCCGAGAGTGCTGCTTGAAGCATGGAACGGAAATGAAGAATAGTTCTTCCACTTTATTGTGCTTTTATCAAGCTGGCTCTACTGCATAAGAGCCGCTGTGCTTTTAAGGCAAGCCTGTGTTTTGCATTATCTTTGGGTTTTGTACATGCTTTCCCGCATAGAGTCGCATACGTCAGCTGTTTCTGGTTGGTTAAGGGGTCTCATCTGGTGTCTTTTTCATAAGCCAGCACCAGTTTTAGACTTGAGTTTGTCCTTTGTAAACACGTATGCTTGTATGAGTAATCCTCCTGATATTTGATGAGATTTTGTTTGTTTGGTGAAATATTGTGTCTGTGGGGGAAGAGATGTTGTGGCTGTAGAGATGTTGGGTCGTATGTGCTGGTCAAGTAGGCCTCAGATACACCTGTTGAGTGTTTGTCAGTCTGGAGTAGTTGTGTATTTTTGGATTATCTTGTTTTTTGTTTCCAAATGCCCTTCTTCCAGCTTGAGACTGCAATAATGCTGGAAGGCAGAAAACGTACTCTATTCAAGCTGAACGAAATGCTTCTAGCCATATGCAAGCAAGTTTGTTTATTGCGTTTTGAAATGTGTCAGTGTTATGCAAGTGCACACTGCTTTCTCAGCATGGTTGTTGTTGTTGTTGTTGTTGTTAGTATTATTATTATTTACATAATTTATAATGGTAATAATAGAATTTAAAATATAATAGTAATAATAATTCTCTTAAAAATACAAGTAGAATTTATTATTATTATTATTATTATTATTATTATTAATATTATTGATTAACTTATTATTGTCAATAATAATAATAGTTTTCATTGGAGGAATTTAAAATTATTATTATTATTATTGACAATAATAATAATACAACATTGTATTTATTAAAATAATTTATTATTATTATTATTATTATTATTATTATTATATAATTACAATATTTGTAGTAGTAATAACTATTGTTGTCTTCATAGTTATTTAATTTAATAAGTATTATAGTATTATTATTATTATTAGTGGTAGTAGTAGTAATATTAATTGCATAATTTATAATAGTAATAATAATAATGATAATAGTAATTTAAAATTATCCTAATAAATATCAATATAATTTATTACGCAATTTATAATAGTAATAATAGAAGAATTAAAACATATAAAATATATTGTGTATCAATAATTATACTACAGTGTTTATTGATATTTAATAATTACATAATAAAAAATATATTTATTTAATTGCAATTTATGCTACTACAACTACTAATGATAACGATGATAATAATAATAATAATATTAGTAGTATTATTAATTGCATAATTTATAATAGTAATAATAATAATAATTTAAAATATCCTAATAACTATCAATATAATTTATTACGCAATTTATAATAGTAATAATAGAATAAAAAATAAAAAAAATATTTTGTATATCAATAATTACACTACAGTGTTTATTAATATTATTTAATAATTACATTATTAAATGATATTATTTAATAATTACAATTTATACTACTGCTACTGCTACTAATAGCGATAATAATAATTATTATTGTATTTCTAATAATTCTACTATAAATAGTATATTAATTTTAATTTATTAAAATGTTATTAAATTTTTAATAATTTTCTACTTTAAATTCTGTATCACTTTTTATTCATTTCATAATTTATAAAAAATATATTTTTTAAATTCTAATAAAAAGCTAGATATTATAATGTTGATGATATTATTAATAATAATATTTAACTACCTAATTCATAATTTGTCGATTTTAATTTTATTATTAAAGAATTACTCCATTTATAATAGTAATAGAATAATTTAAACATGTCATTATTATCAATAATAATTAATAATATTAATAATAATAATAATTATTATTATTTTATTTTTCAGTTATTCTAATAAATATAAGTAGAATACATTGTGTTGTTGTTATTTTTAGTATTACTTGTCATAATAATAATATTTATATAATAATATAATATTAACGGTGAAAAAGTCCAAAACTCTCTATTTTAACATTTTGAACACTTTTTTTTTTTCCCCCTTCATTTTTCTTATCAAATGAAAGCATAAACATTTATTTATTTTTAATCAAATGAAAAATAAACCCTTTTAATTTTTGGCAAACAAACAGACATTTACTGTTAAAATCAATACATGGCAGAAAAATTATATTCAGTTTAAAATGTTTAAATAATAATTCTAGTATTTTTTTTCTACAATTAAGTGGTTGATCTTGATGTAATATTTATTTTTTATCATATATATTGTTTTAATTATTTAAATAGGAATATATAAACACCTACATTATACTGTGCAAAAGTAATACAAGACTAATATTGTTCTGTTTCATGTTAAAACGTACTTTTATTTTGACAGGTTGCCTGAAGTTTCTATGGGTACAGTATGATATGATGCTAGTTTTCTCAAATGAAACGGTAAAAGTGACACTCAGAGCAGCTTTGGAGATTGAGTTTATCTGTTCATGTGAGATGCAAAGGCCAAAAATTAGCGGGAGCTTCACGCGTGCTTCAGTAGGCGTGCAGTAGTGATGGGAAGTTCGGTTCTTTTCCGCGAACCGGTTCTTTCGGACAGTTCGTTTCAAAGAACCGGTTCAAAAAACCGGTTCACCAGTTCTTTTACGCTATGACGTAATGACGTCATTAACGTAATTACTATCGTCCCGCACCCATATACAGTTACATGCAGTGATCATATGAGTAAGTTTTACAAGTCTTGATTTTAATAAATTATAAGATAAATTAATTCTAATCAGAAACACGATCAGCTTACTGCACATGCACAATCCATAAAGACTTATTTGTTATAAACATAGGTTTCACTAGATCACCTCATTCAAGTCCTCAGTTAACTGCTCATAGCATTAGCACAGAGACGGTGGTAAAAAAAGAACTAGTTCGGTTCAGATGGAGTCAGTCATAGCAGGAGCTTGTTTGTTTGGCAAATGCACGAGTCACGCATGCGCACAGTATCAGCTCATCGATTCTCGAATCGGACGCGTCCGAAAGAAACTGGTTCTCGTTCAGTGCACTGGTGATGCGAAAGAAATCGGTTCTCGTTCAGTGTACTGGTGATCCGACAACCGCTGCAACCGCTTCTTGAGTCGAGAATGAGATTGGAGAACTCACACAGAGAGTGACTGAAACGTGCTGCTTGGTTTGCTTGTGCAGTAGTTTGATTACGTCATTTTTATCATTATACCACCGTTTAAAAGTTAAATAAAAAAATATAATAATTTTTGTTTGAACATGGTTCAAATTATAGTTGTGCATTGTTTCATTAAAACATAGTTTATTTTATACAAACACAATTTTTGCATGTCATCATTATCTTTTATTACAGTGAAGCTAATTCATAAATCACATGTTTTCTTTTAATCAAACATCTCATTTATTATGGTACCACGGCACTTCCCTGACCAAGATCATAAAAACCCTTTTAGCCAATAACCTAAAAGAATCCTTAAGTAAACTTTTAACAAAACGTTTAACAAAATAGACCAACTTGACTAACATGCTTCATTTCATTCGCTTGAAAAATGACACGCATGCGCACAGTATCAGCTCATCGATTCTCAAATCGGACGCGTCCAAAAGAAACCGGTTCTCGTTCAGTGTACTGGTGATCCGAAAGAAAGTGATTCTCGTTCAGTGTACTGGTGATCCGAAAGAAAGTGATTCTCGTTCAGTGTACTGGTGATCCGACAACCGCTGCAACCGATTCATGACTCGAGAACGACAACCGCTCTGGCAGCTGCTCTGCTCATGCGCATCATCAGCTCTCTTTTCACAGCCGTTCAAACACTGTTTGAGTAACTGAATAACTCGGGAAATTGATTTATTTTGAATCAGAGGGAGTGTCGGGCACGTTAAAAAGTAAAAACCTTTAAGTAGCCTAATTTGTGGATTAGTGCTTACTAGAGACGCGAACCGTTTCAAACGATTCAGTTCGATTTGGTGAACTGGTTCAACCGGTTCACTAAGAAGATCCGGTTAAATAGAACGATTCGTTAGCGAACCGGACATCACTAGCGTGCAGTAAAAAAAAAAAAAACGCGTCTCCACCATTCATACATACAGAGGCAAACGGAACATGCAGGATTCAGATTGAAACGGTCTTTTTGCTTTTCAGTTTTCACAGACACTAGTCCATATCGCAATTTGAATTAAGTGACAGACCAACTTTTGATTTATTAATGCAAAATCGACGAATTACGTGCCATTTCGCGCTATAGTAAATTCGGTTTTTATGAATGGAGTCCGCGATCCCGTCTGTGTTTTCGTGGAGGAGACATTGTAAACGCGTGACCATGTAGAGACAGAAATGACATGCCTTTGTGTAAATAAGATAAATAACATAAGGCAATTTAGTTTGTTTAATAAAAGAACAATGTATAGACCTGTTCTATAGGAAAGATAACCTTAAATGACTTCTATTGTGATCTGGCGCTATAGACCTTTTTCCTGAGTAACGATGAGCGCCGCCATTACGAATTCTAACGTCAGATTAAATGCTTTTCTGTTCCGGTTTCCATAGGAACCCATTCAAATAGCGTCCATCTGTTTTTAATGTAGCTAACGTCCGCTGCTTCGTGTCATCTACACACTCATTAAAGTGAGGCACTGACAAATGACGGTCATTGCGACATTGCCAAGTGATGGCGCTATGGAGCCATGTGCTTTTTAAAAACATTTGAATAGGTTTAACATTAGTTTATTAGCTCGGAATATACCCTAATTTGACTAGAAACAATGCAGACCGGAAATGCAAAGCATTCTTTCAGTTAAGAGTCGGATTTACTTCCGTGTTCAGAAAAAGGTCTATATCGAAAATAAAATGAACTTGACGTTCAAGGGGGCGGGGCGCCCCCCTAAGATAATGGTATGGGAAACACTGTAGTATATATTCTTGTTGCTGTTAATATAGTAGTAAGTAGTAAATAAACAAAGTAAAGCAATAGCACTCAATCTCTAGTGTGAATAGTCTCTTATGTCCAGTTTTCTCTTTCAGCTCAAGTAATAGCTAAGCAACCATTTAAACAGAATATCGCTCAACAAGTCAACTTGTTTATATCAAGCTGCCAGAATAACACATCAAGGTTACTGACCCAGGCTATTGAAGTTAACGCTATTGCTCCCTCGAGTACTTGAGAGGTTTGTTACCACCACGAATAGCAGCAGCACACATAATTATGTTCAACAAGACTTGCAACATGTTGGCCAAGAATTGCATTTGCAGATCAGCATTAGAGTAGAGCGCTGTCAGTCCTATCCTCCAACAACTCTAGGCAGATGCTGGGTTCTTCAAGGCAATTTCCTTTCATCCAGTGCTACTGGAATCCCATAAAGTCACAGAGCGGTGACAGCATGTCAGGATCCTGCTCTTCAACAGGAGGCGACCCGACCGTTTCCTCGTCCCACGGTTCTCCAACTGCCTGGAAAAGCTGGCACAGGCAATTAAACTTTCTCCAGCGCATGGATTTGAATCAACTTCATCCGAAAGATACCCACTCTCTTTAACACTGTCTCCTGGAGTGTGCGGCGCGCATTTGCTCGCCTCCCAGTAGGGTTTATTTATAAGCAGCTACTTCTGAGTCGAGGTGTGGAGTCTGTCTCGTTTGTTCCGAGCGATTCATCTGCCTCTCTCCTCTCCTGCAGATGTGACGTTCGCGAAAGTGAGCTGTCCCTGTGTAAATCCTTGTTAAAGTTCACCGCTGTCCCCTCTTCACCCGGCATTCGGAAGAGCTGACATCTCTTCCCATAATCTGCTGCCCTTCTTCTCTCTTTTCTCCTGTCTAGCTGTGCCAGATCACTTGAGCAAACTTGCAGAGGCTTGCAGGTTTTTTTATTTTTTTTATTTTACAGATTGTGCACCGAAAATTTGTATTGAGACTTATCGGATTAGGATGTAGTGTTCGTAAGGGGTGTGCTGGGGTTTATTAGCGCTGTTTGTTAAGGCGAGCATCTGCAATAACTACTGTTCGTCTGCCTGGAAATGTCATCCGACTGCTGAAAGCTTGTTTTGACAACTTTACAGCTCAAGTAACACACTTGTTTGGAAGGAAGAATTAATGTAAGCGCTTTAACTGAGATGCAAGTTTCGTGTTTCTGCTTTTAAACTCTCTGGAATACCTTGG
Organism: Garra rufa; assembly: GCF_049309525.1. NCBI lineage: Eukaryota > Metazoa > Chordata > Actinopteri > Cypriniformes > Cyprinidae > Garra > Garra rufa. The sequence goes on along the minus strand of NC_133369.1, from coordinate 6,377,846 downwards.
ATTATAAGCGTGTGACAATAAACACAATTTTACTTTTTAAAATTTTAATTTATTTTTTATTTACATAGTATTTTATGGTAGTATTTTGATGTTAATCAAATTTAAATATTTTAACAAATATTTAAAAATAAAATACTTAACTATTACTGTTTTAAAAATTGTTTTTTAGATAATATTTTTGTTTTATGATTTAATTTTTAAATGTAATTTTTTTAAGCTTTAAAAAGGTGTATTTAAATATTTGAATTTAAAACTAAATAATTTTAAATATTAACTTGCCTATTATATTTTTTTAGATTTTTTTTTTTTTTTTTGCAGTGTATCTTTTTCTTAATGTTTTTTAAGCTTATTGTAAAGTGACCTTTAGTTTGGGGAAAGTGCTAAACAAATCAATTATTTTCTAATAATAATTCTTCTACTTTAAATGGTGTTTATTATTATTTAGTATTATTAATAATAATCTATGTAAATAACTTTAATTGATAAATAACTAAAGAAAATGGTAATAATAATAATAATAATAATAATAATTTTTTCTTTAGATGTTTTTTAAGCTTGGGAAAAGTGCTAATATTATTTTTGCTTTATTTCGTTGTTGTTGTTATTGTTGTTATTATTATTATTATTATTATTATTATTATTATTCATTATTTAATTAATTTAAATTGATAATTAGTGACATCATTATAATAATAATAAAAATAATAATATTATTATTATTATTACTATTATGTCACTAATTATCAATTAAAATTAATTAAATAAATGAATAATAATAATATGATTATTATCAACATTTTTATTATTAAATTTATTTAATTAATTTGAATTAATAAATAATGACATAATATAATAATTCTTCTTATTCTTAGTATTATTAATTAATACATTTATTTATTAACTTATTTGTATTTAATAATTTTTCTTTTGTCTTGTTTTTTTACGCTTGGAATGAGTCCTAAACAAATTAATAATTGTTTCCTAATAATTCTTCTATAAATAGTGTCTATTATTATTATTATTATTATTATTATTATTATTATCTTTTTTCGTACTCCCTTTTCTTTCTTTATTACATCTTTCCTTTATGGTCACAATAAACATTTTCTGCAGTTTGAAAAAGCCGTTTAACAGTAATCAGTGGTAGGTTTTTAAAATGATTTATTTACTTATTTATTTGATTTACAGCTTATTTGAACATACTTAATCTCTTTTAGTTACATTTGAATCATATCTGCACAATAGCAAGATGTAGGCAAGTTATAATGGCTCATGTTAGATGAATCTCCAAACACTATGTCTAATCAATCACACACCGTTGGGAAGTCGCTGCATTAGTATTATGCTTTTGGTCGGATGAATGTGCACTGGGGAAATTTGATATTGGAAATCTACCCAGCCATTGTTCTTCCAACATCTCACTCTTTCACGCTCTCCCATGATGCACCAGCTTGAAGCCTTTTGCTTTGACTAATGAACGGCCCTGGAAATGTCAAACTTTCTTTACCCAGCGCAATCATTTCTCATAAAGCAGATATAAACTCATTTTCTCTCTCTTGTGCTTTCTCTCTTCATCTTTTCCAGTTCAATACCAGATGGAGATGATGAGGAGTCTCCGGCACGTGAACATCGACCATCTCCACGTCGGCTGGTATCAGTCCACGTACTACGGCTCTTTTGTCAGCCGAGCCCTGCTGGACTCGCAGTTCAGCTACCAGCATGCAATCGAAGAGTCTGTGGTGCTTATTTATGGTGAGTCTCATTAGTTAATAACCTAAGGTTCCCACAGTGCATTCACAGGTTGGAATCAGCCGTGAGTTCAGGACTTGACCATTGTTAGGATCTTAAAATATGCAAACAGAAATGCTCCTTAAGGTTATTTTTGTGAGTTTTTTTTTTTTTTTTTTTTTCCAAATACCAGTTAAGTTCTCTGCATAGTTTGGTTTTAGTTCAGGTGTTTTTGGCTAGCTACAGTTTTACAAATTTAATTTAATTTGAAGCAGTAATTACAAAAAATCAAGTAAGTAGATTTTTAATTAGAAAGTAATTTCATGTAAAATATACTTCAATTTTTTTAAAGATAATTTGTAGCATTTTTACTGGTCTTTGGACACATTTGTCATTTTTATTTTACCTTGCGTTTTAGCAAATAAAATGACATTTGTAATTGTAAAAAAGAAAACAAAAAATTATATTTTAATTGAATTATAATACATTTTAAAACGATGAATAATTAATGCCATACTTTATAATAATAATATTATTATTATTACTATTATTAATTTTTTTTTTTTTTACTTTTAATATATTTTATTTTTCTTTAAATGTTTTTTTTTTGCTTTGGGGAAAAGTGCTAAACAAATTATTTTCTAATAATTCTCAAATGTGAGATTTTTAATTAGAAAGACAAATAGTATTCATGTAAAATGTACTGCAATAATTATAAAAAACAAATAGTAATAATTTTGATTACTTTTAATATATTTTAATAATTTTATTTAAGAAAAAATTAGCTTTGAAAAAGTGCTAAACAAATTATTTTCTAATAATTCGCTATTGTAGAAAGCTACAATTAAATGTAAGATTGTTAATTAGAAAGACATAGAATTCATGTAAAATGATTCAATAATTGTTTTTTTTTTTTTTAATTTTTTAAAGATGTTTTGTAGCGTATTTTCTGGTCCTTGGAATCATTTGTCATTTTTATTAAATTTACCTTGAGTTTTAGCTAATTAAATGGCAAATTAATTATAATTATAAAAACAAACAAAAAAATCTTTTTTTTTTTTTTTCATTTTAAGATATTTTGTAAAAAAAAATAGTAACAATGGAATATTTTAAATCAAAATACATTTTAATTGATAAATAGTTAAAAAATGCCATAATTTATATTATTATTATTATTACTATTATTATTAAATATATTCTTTTTTTTATTACTTTTCATAGATTTTAATTATTTGATTATTTTTCTTTAAATCTTTTTTTTTTTAGCTTGGGAAAAGTCCTAAACAAATGAATTATTTCTAATAATTCTCTATATTCTAGACAAGTAACATGTTGAATTAAATGTGAGATTTTTAATTAGAAAGACAAATATTATTTTCATGTAAAATGTACTTACATTTTGTAGTGTCTTTGACCATGGCATTTGTAATTGTTAAAAAAACAAACAAACAAAAAGCAAACAAAACTTTTATAAAATATTTTATAAAAATGACAAATGTGTCCAAGGACCGGAAAATATGCTACCAAATAGAAAATATTTTTTAAACAGCAAATCAGCATATTAAAATTATTTCTGAAGGGTCATGTGACACTAAATACTGGAGTAATGATGCTGGAAACGTAGCTTTGATCAAAGAAATAAATTACTTTTTAAAATGTATTAAAAAAGAAAAGTTATTTTTAAATATTAAAAATATTTCTAAATTTTACTGTTTTTGCTGTACTTTGGATCAAATAAATGCAGGCTTGGTGAGCAGAAGAGACTTCTTTAGAAAACATTACAATCAAAATCTGACTGGTAGTGTCAGTAGGGTGCTTATGGTTGCCCTCAGAGGTTTTTACTATGGTTAAGGTAGTTTAACATGCACCGCTTTACTTTGGCAATGTTACAGCTTAATTTTAAATTGGCAGCTTGCTTGTTGGATTCACTCAAAGTATATGATCCTAATAAGCTGCTGTCTCGAGGATTAAAATGTCTTGTGTTTGTTGCTGAGCTGGTAAAGCATGATGCTAGGTCAAGTGCTCAATACACAAACTTGCAAAATGAATGCCTTGAATGCAATGCAAGTGGCTTCGGATGAATGCGTCTGTCAAATGCATAAGTGTAAAGAGCGATCCGGACAGGGTTGGGTGAAGGGTGTACTCAGGAACTGGAGTATTTTTCTGCCCTGTATTCGACACACGGTTCACAGCTCCGACTGCCACACTGCCGTGCCGTTCTTTATATTTTATCATGCCCCCTTTAAACCCATCAATAATGCAAGCTGATATATTAAAGGCTAAATAAAAATCTGCTCACATCTCGCTGCATACCGAGAAAAGAACTCTCAGTTTAGACAGTTTCAGTGTGGATTTAGCACATCTGACCCCTATTGAGAACTGTTTGAGTGGAAAGACATTGTAAAATCACTTTAGTGAAATATAAGCCTTTTTTATACATTTAGCTGACATTTTATCCTTTTATTAAAATAAATCGACTTTCATTGCATTCGTCGGTTCACGCATTTGCTACGATTTGAACCCATAACCCTCTGTATAGTTTGGTTTTACTTCATTTAAGATATATATGTATACATACAATGCCAGTCAAAAGTTTTTGAACAGTAAGTTTTAAAGAAGTCTCTTCTGTTTACCTAATCCTGCATTTATTTGATTCAAAGTACAGCTAAAGCTGAAATATTTTTTACTAGTAACTGTTTTCTATTTGAATATGTTTTAAAATGTAATTTATTCATATGATCAAAGCTGAATTTTCAGCATCATTCCTGCAGTATTCAGTGTCACATGATCCTTCAGAAATCATTCTAATATGCTGATTTGCTGTTCAAGATTTGTTATTATTATTTAAAGAGTTGATTTTTTTTTTCAGGATTATTTATGAATAGAAAGATCCAAATATCAGCATTTATCTGAAATAAAAAGCTTTTGTAACATTATACACTATACTATTCAAACGTTTGGAGTCAGTATATGTAATACTGGGGGGAGAAATTATGTAAATGAATACTTTTATTTAGAAAGGATGCTTTAAATTGATTTAAAAATGAGAATGAAGACATTTATAATGTTACAAAAAGATTGTTTCAGATAAATGCTGTTTCTCTGAACTTTCTATTAATCAAAGAAACCTGATAAATTCTACTCAGCTGTTTTCAACAAATAATATATTTTTTTGGAGCAACAAATTAGACTATTATAATGATTTCTGAAGGATTATATGACTGGAGTAATGATGCTATAAATTCAGCCTTGAAATCAGCAGTAGAGTCGTATTTAAAAACATTGAAATCTTACTGTTCAAAAACGTGACTGTTATATATAAATCTTTTTTGCATCAGTAATGCAAACTGGTATATTACAGGGAAAAAGTTATGCAGTATTAGTTTCAGTTTGATTTAAGCAGTTCTGACACTTACTGAGAAAACTGTTTCCATTGGAAATGCTTTACAAGACATTGTGAAATCTCACCTGACTTTAAGACGATTAATGCACTTAGTTTTTTTTAACATGTATGCATTTAGCAGGTGCTTTTATGCTAATATTTATATGAAGTGACTTGCATTGCATTCATTAGGTTGAGTAAAAATGCATTCTAATACATTACAAGACCTGACTTAAAGGCATTTTAATGCACTTCAGTAGAATATTTGCCTTTGTTATACATTTATGTAATTAGCAGATGTTTTATCCTAATATTAATATAAATGGACACACATTGCATTAATCGGTTTAAACCAATTACCTTCTACACATTTTGATTTTTTTTAATTGCTAATGCAGTTAAATTCTAAAACAAACTGCGTTCTGAGTGAATGCATTGTAATACAATAAAAGACATTACTTTAAGACAGTTTAATGTACTGTAGAGGATTTACTTTTTTTTACTTACATTTATGCATTTAGCACACGTTTTATCCTTATTTTTATATAAGTTGACTTGTATTGCATTAATTGGTACATGCATTCCCTCTCAGCCCCCTAAATTTAGTTTTTGGAGTGAAAATGCATTTTATATATATATATATATATATATATATATATATATATATATATATATATATATATATTACAAAACACTGCTAAATTTCTTGTAACTGTACGATGATCAATGCGCTGTGAAAGCTCACATGACTTAAGAGCAATTCAGTGTACTTTAGTGTAATAGTTGCCTTTTTTATACCATTTATGCATTTGGCAGTCACTCATCCTAATATTTATATAAAGTGACTTTCATTGCATTAATCAGTTTGAACCAATAACCTTCTACACAGTTTGATTTTCTTTTCTAATTGCTCATGCGATTAAATTCTGAAGTAAACTCTGTTCTAAATGAATGCATTTTAATACATTACAAGACGTGACTTTAAGGCAATTTAATTCACTGTAGTGTTTTTTTTTTACATTTATGCATCTAGCACACATTTTATCCTTATTTTTGTATAAACCGACTTGTATTGTGTTAATTGGTTCATGCATTCCTAGTCACCCTCTAAATAGTTGGTTTTAATTCATTTCAAGTTTTCTTTTCTAAAATGTAGTTTTTTGAGTGAAAATGCATTTTATATATATATATATTAGTGGTGGGCCGTTATCGGCGTTAACGTGCTGCGTTAACGTGAGACTTTTATCGGGCGATAAAAAAAAAAATATCGCCGTTAATCTATTCTCAAAATTGGGTTGGGAGCTGGGTCTAAACTACGCAAGCTATGATGACTTTCACCTTGATAGTTTAACGCGGATGTATACCAAAGACTATAGAATATGGTCGCGCGTTTATGTCTCCTCCGCCAAAACACAGACGGGATCACGTCGTCCTCCATTCATAAAAACCGAATCTACTATAGCGCGAAATGCCACGAAAATTCGTCGTTTTTTGGATTCATAAATCAAATATGGTCTGTCACTTAATTCAAATCGCGATATGGACTAGTGTCTGTGAAAACTGAAATGCAAAAAGACCGTTTTAATATGAATCCGGTATGTTCCGTTTGCCTAGCTGTATGTATGAAATTCATACTATGAATGGTGGAGACGCGCTTTTACTACACGCATACTGAAACACACGTGACGCTCCCGGTAATTTTTGGCATTTGCATCTCACATGAACAGATAAACTCAATCTCCAAAACTGCTGTGAGTGTCACTTATACCGTTTCATTTGAGAAAACTTGCATCATGTCATACTGTATACACAGAAACTTCACGGCAACCTGTCAAAATAAAAGTACGGTGTAACATGTTTAGTCATTATTTGGGTAGCACACATATTCTGAATGCCTTCAGCAGAATTCAAATTAGCCATTTTAATCTAGATTAATCTAGATTAAAAAAATTAATCTATGCCCACCCCTAATATATATATATATATATTACAAAACACTGCTAAATATCTTGTAACTGTACGATGATCAATGCGCTATGAAATCTCACGTCTTAAAAGCAGTTCAATGCACTTTAGTCTAATATTTGCCTTTTTATACCATTTAAGCATTTGGCAGTCACTCCTAATATTTATATAAAGTAACCTTCATTGCTTAATCAGTTTAAACCTATTACCTTCTACACAGTTTGATTTTCTTTTTTCTTTTTTTATAATTGCTAATGCGATTAAATTCTGAAGTAAACTCCGTTCTAAATGAATGCATTTTAATACATTACAAGACATGACTTTAAGGCAGTTTAATGCATTGTAGTGGGATTTTTTTATACATTTATGCATTTAGCACACATTTTATCCTTTTGGTTTAGTGATTGGTTGTTCATGCTTCCCTTGTTTCTCCTGAACAGTTAAACTGCCTGCTGTTCTTCAGAAAAATCCTTCAGATCTCACAAATTCTTTGGTTTTCCAGCTTTTTTGTGTATTTGAACCCTTTCCAACAATGACTGAATGATTTTGAGATCCATCTTTTCACACTGAGAACAACTGATGGATTCATGTGCAACTCTTACAGAAGGTTCAAACACTCACTGATGCTCCAGAAGGAAACACCATGCATTAAGAGCTGGGGGTGAAAACTTTTGAACAGAGAAAAAATTCAGTACAATTTTCTTATTTTGCCTTAATATCATATTTTTTTTCATTTTGTACTGCCCTTCAATAGCTACAGACGGTACTTGCATGTTTCCCAGAAAACAAAAGTTAAATTTACCCTGATCTTCAAAATGAAACTTGACTTTTCTGTAAAGCTGCTTTGCGATGTTTTGTATCATGAAAAGCGCTTTAGAAATGAACTTGAATTGAATTGAGCTTAGCCTAATATTTACATGAAGCGACATTTATTGCATTAATCAGGTTATGAATTGCCTGTGATTTAAACCAACGACCCTCTACCTCTTGCAGATTTAGACAGTTTCAATGTTGATTTAGCAGATGTGACCCTTAAGAAAGCGGTTTTGATTGGATATGCATTTTGAAATCTTATGTGGCTTTAATGCACTCTTTATATATATACAGTGCCTTGCAAAAGTATTCATACCCCTTCATTTTTTTCACGTTTTGTTGCAGCATTATGTTAAACTGCTTTAAATTAGTTTTTCCCCACATCAATTTACACTCCATACACCATAATAATGACAAAGCAAAAACCAGATTTGCAAATTTGACAAATTTATTAACAATAAAACACTGTAATAAGTACATTGCATAAGTATTCATACCTTTAACTCAGTACATAGTTGAAGCACCTTTACAGCCTCAAGTCTTTTTGGGTATGATGTGACAAGCTTTGCACATCTGCATTTGGCAATTATCTGCCATTCTTTGCCTCACCTTTTCACCTTTCAAGCTCTGTCAGCTTGGATGGGGGCATTTTCTAGCATTCTATTTGTTCCAATCGTCTTCCTTTATGGATAATGCTTCTGTGAACCTTCAATGCAGCAATTTTTTTTTTTCTGAACTCTTCCCTAGATCATTGCCTTAACGCAAGTCTGTCACTGAGCTCTACAGGCAGTTAACTTGACCTCAGGACGGATATGCATTTTCAGCTGTTAGACCTTTTCTGAGAGGTGTGTGTCTTTCTAAATCATACTCATTCAAATGAGTTTGCCACAGTTTAACTCCACTCGAAGAGTAGTAACATCTAGAAGCAATATGAATGCTCCGGAGCTAAATTTCAAGTGTCCCAGAAAAGGGTATGAATACTTACGCAAAGGGATCTTTTCAGAATTTTATTTCTAATAAACAAATCAGTTTTGTGCTTTGTCATTATGGTGTTTGAGATGTAGATTGATGTGGAAAAAGGTAATTTAAAGAAGTTTAACATAATGCTGCAACAAAACAATGTGAAAAAAAAATAAGGGGTATGAATACTTTTGCAATATATATAGAGAGAGAGAGAGAGAGAGAGAGAAAGAATCAAAGCATGTGTTATAAATAAACAAACACATGCTTTGATTCTAACATTTATATAATTCAAGTTGAATCGCATTCATTAGCTCATGCATTCCCTGTGATTCAAGCCCATGACCTTGGCATTGTAAGCGTCATGCTCTATTTTTTGCACAACAGTTCTGAACATTAGATTGGGCTGCAAAAACAGTTTTCCACTTAAAATACAAAATCATGTCCTTTGTTTGCATTGGCTTCAGTTTTATGACGGTATTATTATTTCAAATGACCACCCATGAGTGTAAATGGACGTACCTTTGGCAAAGAAAGGACATTTCAAAAAGTACGCAGGACCCCTCTGCAGGGTGGATGTGAGTGGCAGCTCTGATAAGGCCCATGCGAACACTTCAAAGCCTTTGACAACTCTCTGACAAGCACATTAATTCAATACAACTCGCTTACTAAAAGCAATAGCGAGCTTTTGTGGTTGGCGCAGCTTGATTATGAAAACTGACAGCACCTGCAGTCGATGATTTCTTTATGAAAGAAGGGTGGAAAAAGGCTTCTCTGCGTGACCTCTGTCCCTCGTGCCTGAGATTGGTTATCCGCCCGGTGAATATAAATGTCTTGTAGGTGCGGGATGGAAGCGCTTGTTTTATGGCGCTTAACTCTGTGACCTTTCTCTTATTGTTATACACCTTGTTCCCATTTCAGATGAGCCATTAAAGGCATGTGTTGCTTATCTAAGCTTTTTCCTCTTGTCAAAGACATTATTTAAAGATCATCTGCTTCTCATGTTTAATAATAGTAATCTCTGAACATAACCTGTTTCTGTTTTGATGGTTTCAAATGCATCACAGTAACTGTCAAGGCTGCATGATGTGGTGAATATTCACAATATCTTTTTTTATATTATTTTTTAAAAATTATAAATAGACTAGTTTTGACAGATTTGACTAATATCGCAAACTAATATTTGCATTTTAAATACATTTATTAAATGTAATGAAAACTGACAGTTCTTAACAGTGGGCTGAAAAGTGTATGTAATATATAAATATAAATAAAATAAATATATTAACATAAGTAAATTAATATAAATTGTTCATGAGGACCTAATATATATATATATATATATATATATATATATATTATATTATATATATATATATATATATATATAAATTATATATATAAATTATAATAACGATTGATTACAATAAAAAAAAACAAATGGCCATAATTTAGCATCTTCAAATAAAACCTAATTTGATATGACTTATTTAAATTGTTAATGATTTGAATTAAATGAAACAATTTAATATGACTTATAGTATGTATTTATTACCATAATAAATAATATAAATGTTTTAAGTAATTACTTAATATAAAAAACTATTCAATGAAACTTCATTTGATATGATTTATTTAAATTATTAATAACATAAAACATATTTATTGCCTTAATAACAAATATAAATCAGCCTTAAGTATTTATTTAATATAAACTCTTTAGCATCTTCAAATAAAACTTCATTTGATATGACTTATTTAAATTAATATTAAATTATATTTATTTTGTACCTTAATAAAAAGTAAAGTAAATATTTAATATTAAAAACTATTTACCTTCAAATTTAACTTCATTTGATTTGACTTATTTAAATTATTAATAGTATAAGTTATATTTATTTATTGCCTTAATAATAAATATAAATAAGCCTTAGGTATTTATTTAATATAAACTCTTTAGCATCTTTAAATGAAATGTCGTTTGATGTGACTTGTTTAATATGTTTAAGTATTTTTAGTATTAAGTATTTAATAAAAAATATTTCGCATCTTCAGATCAAACTTAATTTGATGTGACTTAAGTTAATATCAATTGTAATATTTATTTATTGCATTAATAAAAATTATTTATTTAATAAATCAAACTTCGCTTGATACGACTTATTTAAATTAATAACATAAATTGTAATGTTTATTGCATTAATAACAAAAATAAATAAGCCTTAAGTATTTATTTAATATAAACTATTTAGTATCTTCAAATGAAACGTCATTTGATATGACTTATTTAAATTGTTAATAATATAAATTATATTTATTTATTGTCTAAAAATTATGTTTGAGTATTTATTTAATATAAAAAACAATTTAGCATCTTCAAATGAAACTTCATTTGATATGACTTATTTAAATTATTAATAATATAAATTTTATTACCTAAATAATTAATAGAAATAAGTAAAAAATAAGTAAAAACTCATTTAATATGACTCATTTAAATGGTTAATAATATAAACTGCATTTATTACCTTAATAAATAATATAAATAATATACTATTATATACTAATATACAATAAATAATATAAATAATAAACTATTTCGACTTCAAATGAAGCATATTAACTTTATTTAAATCGTTAATATAAATTATACATTTCTTTGCTTTCCCCAAAAAATAAAGTGAAAAGTCGTAATTTATATTTATTTAAATGGCCTTTTGAACTGTTTTGGCTCAAACAAGCACATCCATGTTCTATAATTGCATTAAATAAAATGTTGCTTTTGCTTCTAGAAGAGTATACATTGTGTTTCACACAATCTGTGTGATTTCTCACATCTTTCTAGCAAAATAGCACCGTAGGCCAGTGTTTACATGAAATATGATTAAGCATAGATCATTGTGCGTGCATCCTGCCTTTCTCAGTCCTTTTTTCACAGAAAATTGCATCCCTGTTTCAGATGATGTTTTATCTCGTGCTTTCTGCAGCACTTCCAGTAGCTCTAATTGGCTTGTAGGACGTTTCTGACAAACCTTACAATCAAACCTGTTTTCAAGACCTCAGATTCTTCCATCTATCCATAAAACCCCTTTTAAATTCCTATCTCCTGTGTCCTATTTATTCTATCTTTGTATCTGTCTTTGCATCTATTCTTGTTAGCTTGAAACTCCTAAAAGGCCAACAGCGTCTCTAAATCTTCACGTCTTCAGATCAAGCTGATGTTGAGCGTGTTCTGTTCAGTCAAACTGCCAGCCGAGGACCTGAAATGCATGTCTTTCTCAAACTACAAATTCTGATCTACATTGTTGTGCATCTAGGTTGTCCACTTCTCTCTCTGTCCTGGTTAAATCCAACATCTTTCTTCTTACGAGACAGCAGATGCACGCTCGCATACGCAGACAACAAAAGCCTGCCGAGTTTCTAGGAAAAGCGGTTTCTTCTTGTACTTGAGGGAAGAGTGTGCTCAATATTTCAACAACTGGAAAAAAAGACATTGTATTGCCATTTCCACACTTCATTAAATCGCAGAACCATTTCGCACAGAGCCGAGGTAATAAGAAATGTTTCTGTAGTACCAAATTAGGAGTCATTTTTTAAGGATGAGGTGTCGCTGCGGTTTCCGAGTAGACTGGAGTGATGCTGTGTGCAGGTAAAGATTGAACAAAAAGCCATTATTTCAATGAGTAATTATCATCATTTTCAGCATAAGTATTGTTTTTGATCAATTCAATGCTTCCTCTGTGAGCAAAAGTCAAAGAAAAAGCCTAATAAAAATGTGATTTCAAACTTTTGAATGGTTTATTGAATATCATCAAAGGATTACAGTATAATGACATATAATTGTAGGTACCTTGTTCGGCCTTAATATTGGACATTGGTGTGCTTATCAGTCTTTTTTGCTAGAGAAATTATTCCTTTTGTCCTTTTGAACCATGCAAAATTATATTCAGAGGAGAACGAGAGAGCAGTGGATTTATTGGTTTATTTATTTTATATTACGCTGCTGCCACACACATCTAATATAAACAAGTGACATGTTTGTTAATGTTTTTAACACAAACTTGTGTGTATTTGACAGTTTAAGCGCAATAAGACATGAAAGAGAACTTTAGTTTTGGTACTTTGGATATGTGTGCTCAGAAAACTGTCTATTTCAATTAATATGGTTTAAAAGGCATGATTTCAACACAATAGATGTGATAATCAAAACCAAACAGATGTTGTTGTTTTTTTTTTAGCAGAGTATCTGAGGTATGAGATGTACCCACAAATCCCACAAATTCTTTAATTCCATTATTTTCTTCCAAAATACCCCCCCCCCCCAGTTTTTTATTTTATTTTTTTGCTGTTGTAATGGTTTAGTAATAAAAGAAACCTGTTTTATCAATTGAAATATTAAAACGTATGCAATTTACCAACATATTTTTAAAAATACATTTAGTTTAAAAAACATTTTATGAGCCTATTTTTAAAGTGTTTCTCAAATTGTATCTTTTTTCCACATTCTGTGTTTGTTTTTATTTTTCTAAATTGCGATTTAATCTATTAAATTTAATCTTTTGAAATGTAATACAATTTTAGTTCCTTTATTTTATTATTAATTCCTTTATTTTTTCCAAAATATTTTTTTTCCCACTTTAATGGTTTAGTAATAAAATACTAAAATATTAAAACTTATGCAATTTACTAGCATTTTGTCAAAAATACATTTTTTTGAGCCTGTAAAATGTTTGATTTTCCTCATTGTATCTTCTTTTTTACAAATTCAGTGTTTGTTTTTTTTTTGTTTGTTTTTTTTTCTGGATTGGAATTTATTCTTAAAATTACATTTTAGCTTTAGAAAGTTACATTTTAAATATGGGTGATCAAAAAGCATGTCCAATTAAATATTGCACCATTACCTGAAATACGTTGTATGCTCACAGATTCCTTTATTGTTTTTCCAAAATACATTTTCCCCATTTTTTTTGTTCTGTTTTAATGGTTTAGTAATAACAAAAACATGTTTTATCAATTGAAATATTAAAACTTATGCAATTTCCCCAAATTCTGTTTATTAAATTTTTCTAGATTGCAATTTAATATTTATAAAATTACATTTTAAATTTGGATAATCAAAAAGCGTGTCCAATTAACTAAATTTATAAAAAGAACAATTTCTTTCTTTTTTCCCTTTTTCAACTGAAGGCATAAAACATTAATAAAATTAATCTTTAAAAAGAAATTAAAGGGCAACTTTTATTTCCAATTCTTTTTATTTTTTGTGCTGCAGTTTTAAAATTAAGTCACACAAATTGTGCATTATTATTCCTCTTCAAATTAATTCAAGTCATATTATACAAGTTAAACTGAACTTTTATTTTGACTGGTTGTCCTGTTTGGTGAAGTGACATTTTAACGTTTTTCGTTGAATTTTGCAATTCGGTCTGTTTTCTCTGCATTGAGAAAATCCTCAACGCCCCTACTATTGTCAATTTTTTATGCAGTATATGCACACATGTGAATCTAGCTTACATTTGCACTCTTTTTTGCTTCACAGATCCCATAAAGACCGCACAAGGCTCTCTCTGCCTGAAGGCCTACAGGTTGACCCCCAAACTAATGGAGATCTGCAAGGAGAAAGACTTCACTCCGGAAGCGTAAGATGCCAGTTCAATTATTACCAACTTAAACCGCCTCATTCCACTTCCTTTTCCTTCTGTCGCTTCCTTTTTCCCTTTCCATTAATCTGTAGCTAATGAGAGGCTTTTTCAACGTGCACAAACAGAAAAGCGTCCCCGCTCAGAAGGAGCCATCAGTGAGGGGCTTTTATTTGTCACGGTGGGGCGTCTTTGAAGGAGTAGTCAGCACTGTCCGCCAAACAAACAAATGCACAAAGTTTACAACCTCGCTGGCTTCTCGGCAGATGGTAATTGATTTTAAATTGCTGCTAGACATAAGCCTAATGGGGGAATGTATCAGCAAAAGCAGTGACGTCTGAGCGATCAGGAGAAAAACACCAACATAAAGTCTTTCGCTGGAGGACTGGAGCGCTGTAGGCTTTGCTGCGGGTAAAGTGGGTTCACAGATGCATTAAAGTCAACGCCAAATCAAAGTCAATCTTGTTTGCTTAATGCATGCGTTTTACAGAGTGCTTTCTGTTCTTTCAAATATTTGATAATCTTTCATCTAAACAACTGCTCTTTTCATCGATATAAAGTCTGTAATCTACAAGGGAAGAACACAATAACATAAATACATTTTCAGTTTTATTATAGTTTACGAAAACTAAAATTTAAACCATAAAACATTGTTACTTGGAATAAAATAAATGTTAAATGAAAATATTAGACTTATTTCAGCTGGGTGCCGAGGTGACATTAATCCATTTAATTGAATTCAGCTTGCACTAAAATAACTAAAATGGAAATAAAAAGGAATAAAAAAATTAGTTTGTATTTATTTATTGTTTGTTTTAAATTTTGCTAAAATTTACAAAAACAACAAAATAAAAATAACTTAAAATAAAATAAATGTTAAATTAATTTTAAAAACTTATTTCAGCTGCATACCAAGGCAACATTTATCAATTTAGTTTAACTTGCGTTAAAATAACAAACTAAAACTGTAATAAAAATTAATAAACTGCCAATTAATAAAAAACTTTTTAAATTTATTTTTATATTAAAATTTTATATTAAATATTAAAGCTAGTCACCAAGTCAACATCTCATTTTAATTTAGTTTAAATTGTTGTACTAAAACTGATATAAAGTTTTTTTTAAAACGATGTAAAAAGGTATATAGACATAAATTACATAATAAAAAGTACTAAAATTTACATACGTACAACAACAAACAACAAAATTAGTTAAAATAAGCTGTTTCTTAAACTAAAAAAGTATAAATATATATTTTAATCTTATTGTAGTCCACCAAAACTGAAACAAAAATTTAAGCAAAATACAAATTGTTACTTACAAGAAAGTATTACATGAATAGTAACTTGATGTACTAAAATAACAAACTAAAACTGAATTCAAATTGAAGCAATCTATATAGACATAAAGCAAAAACTGCTAAAATGTACAAAAGCACTATATGTGTGTGTGTATATATATATATATATATATATATATATATATATATATATATATATATATATATATATATATATATATATATATATATATAAATTCTAAAATGTGAACAATAACAAAGTTGTTAGTTAACATAAAATAAATGGTAAATGGAGATTTAAAAAAATATTTCAGCTAGATACCAAGGCAACTTTAGTAAGTTTAATTGAATTTAACTTGGAAAAAAATATATAAATTAAAACTGAAATAAAAAAATTAACATTTATTTTATTTCTTAAGAAAAGCAATAAAATATGAAAAACTAGTTGCCAAGTCAACATTTCTCATTTTAATTTAGTTTAACTTGATATATAGCTATATAGACACAAAGTAAAATTTTTTACAAAAACACAACAAAATTAAAAATAAACTTCTTTTAAAACTGAAATTAGAAAACAATTTATTTATTATAATTATTTGTTTAATTTGAACTTATAAATTAATGTAATTAAATGAATATGTACTTTTCATAAATAGTTTTTCTAATTATTTATTTATGCATTATTTAAAATACAATTTTATTTAAAATTCTGTATTTTCATCTTTTTGAATTTTGCATTTCAGTTTCAAATTAATTACATTTTAATGACAAAACGCATGTCTAATTAACTGAATCCATAAAAATCGTTTATTCAGTTTTTAAAAAAAAAAAATGAAATATTTCTTTAGCAGAAATTCTTTAAAAATGAAGGCATATTAACAATTTTTAAATGTAATTAAATGGAAATTTTATTTCCAATTCCTTTTTTTTGCAAACCAAAATGCTGCAAAAGTTATTATTATTATTATTATTAAACTATATTCCCATACTCTTGCTTTTTATATATAAAAACAAAAAGAAAATTATAATTTTATAGCTATTTTTCCAGCTGAAGTCTAAGAATACAGATTACAGATGTAAAGTATGTTATGCTGTATTTCATGTTGACGTCAAACATGTTCCAATGGCCTGTTTTGACCTTGTCATCCGCCAGCACCCTCGGGTTGGCGCTCATCATTCGACGGCGCTTCTTGAATATTCAGCTAGTTAAGGAGAGCAACACTATTGATTATGAAAATAAGCTTCTATTTGTTTGGTGAACATAGCGGGGTGGGTCATCGTGAATGATGCATACAGATCGCCTGTCAGATTCATACGGAATATCAATCTGAACCTGTGCTCAGGGTCTGTGAGGCAGTGCTAGACATTGATATTCCTCAAACATTCTTCAGCTCCTCCATAATTTTCTGCAATTCAGCTTGAATCGCAGAACATAGCGACTCATTGAAATGACAGATCGTTGTCCGGGCCGGTGGGTCCAGTGCCCCTCTAACTGCTCTAGAGATGAGATGACACAAGTGGTCATCTAAAAGACAGATCGCCATTTACACCTGGTAATAACATGCGTCTCGTTGAATTGCATTGATTGAACTGAGAAGGCGGATCTGCGTTCATGTCTGCTCATTGCATGTTAAGAGCATAAAAATCATGCACACTGCTTCTCAAATGGCAATCTCGCTGCAAACATGATGCTTCAACCACAAAGATTAATTCATGTTAGATATTCCACGTTTACAAATGGTTTTGATTTGAATCATTATTTTCTTTAAAAAGATCAAAACCCTTATTTAAGTGCAATAGATGATTGACGTGAGTAGGCAGTCTTTTGAGTTTGTTTGTGATGCATCAAGACACATTAGCATTTACAAAGAAATCAGACGTACTTCAAGTGTGCTTAGTATTTATGTTACATATTTGGAGTGATTGGATCTCAAAACGTTTTATTGCTGGCCACTCTGTCACTAGAGATAGATGTCAATGTTGTAGATTAGACTTGAACACTTTTTTGTCTTAAAATAATAACCAGTGGGAATGAGATTTTTTTTAATATTTGATTTGTTATAATTGCTTTTACATTGTACATCTTTTTGTAATTATTTATGTACCTATTTTTTGTTACAAAAGGGGGAACACTAAATATTTATTTATTTATTTATTTATTTATTTAATTTATTATGATTGACAAGATGGGAAGAGATATTGAGGACACTACTATAAGTACACAACACTACTGTGTGTGTGTGTGTGTGTGTGTATGTATATATGTGTGTATATATATATGTGTATATATATATATATATATATATATATATATATATATATATATATATATATATATAGATATATAGATATATATAGATATATAGATATATATAGATATATGTATATAGATATATATAGATATATATATATATAGATATATATATATAGATATATATAGATATATATATATATATATATATAGATATAGATATAGATATATACACACAAACACACACACACACACAGGGTCCGAAATTAACACTCGCCACTCGCCAAATGCGAGCAAATTCTCTGTCTGGCGAGTTACATTTAATGTGCCATCCGCCACATGGCGAGTAAATCTTTTCACCAGTAATGTTAATCAGTATCAGTCTCACGGATCTCTGTGATGCTCCCCCGATCGGGCCAGTGCTGCCTTGTCACTAAAGTTTAATTTGCCGTGCGCAAATACAGTCTTGGTGCGTTCACATCGAAAGCCAAGCGAATATGCGCATCGCGTCACTCGCTGTAGTTTTTCCCGTCACTAGCGCGAATAACTAGAAGGCGCGATCAACCATGGCAGAGATAAATACGATCGCTGCTTTGTACCTGTTATGTAAGTCCTAAATACACCAGAAAGCCAAATGCCGACGTGTCTGGGTTCACAGCACAGTAATGTATCACAGATATATCTCAAGAATTCTTCTATAAACAAAGTGTAGAGAGAGTGTAAATAAGAGATTGATCTTGCGGTACAGAGAGCGTCGTTGATTATAATAGAGCTCTGTGATATCGGAAACTAAGATGAGTGACGGCTTTTAATATTTTTTATGGGAGTTTGTAAATGAGATATTGATTTAATACAGCAGTTAAATAAACAAGAAGTTATTATTAGGTGACTTACATTGTCTGACAATAACACTATGGCTGATTTTCCGTCGTCAAAATTATTCTGGACCAAGTCACACTGTGTTTGATTGTAGATGTGCAACGGTTCTGCGCGTCTCCATTCAAACACAGCGGTGTTTCTTTTATAAGTGAACTTGTTTTTAAATGAATCTTGTGAAATGATTCAATTTCCCATTCATTAAGAGAGTCACTTGCTTTATTCTTGAATGAACCATGCATTCAAACGAATCAAATGAATATGATTCAGTGATCAATTTCAGTTTCGTGCCGCCACCTGCTGGCATATATTTTTAGTTATTGAAATCTTAAATACTTCTTTAATTCTTTAAATTATCAATTTTATTTAAAGAAAAGTTATGCTGAATAAAAAGTGTATGTATAGTTATATTTGGCTTTTGACACATTTAAAATATGTGGCTAAGAAATAAATATTAACTTTTTTTTTTCTTTTTGGTGGGGCCAGAAAAAATTTTGGCAGGGCAAGTAAAAATCTGAATCACTGGCCCGATCGTGCCAGTAGAAAAATTCCTTAGCGTTGAACCCTGCTGTGGCACAAAGACTGCGTCAGAAGCAGGAGGCCAGATTTCATGGACAAAGAAAACAAGTAGTCTGACTAGATCAGATAGTTCGTTAAAAACATTTCCAAGTTATAATAAAAAATCTAAAATGACCAAAAAGTTGTTTTTCTTATTTATGTTTTAATTGTCACTCCTCTCTGTCCGGAGCACATATAATATACAGAATAACGTGCTTTGGATATATCTGTGTTAAATCGTTCAGAATTTTGGCAGGTAAAAAATAAGCTTGGCCGGTGGATTTTTTAATCCACCGGCCAACTTGGCTGGTGTGTCAAAAACTTAATTTCGGTCCCTGCACACACACACACACACACACACACACACACACACACACACACACACACACACACACACACACACACACACACACACATTTTATATACTTTATTTGATCACACATTACAAGTCAAATTTCATTAGGAATCAAATTTTTTAAATAATCCAACAGATTAAAACAGATCAGCACATTGTTATGGATTAAACCTGTTCTAAGGGTACAGGAAACATCGCCTCTTCCAAACAAACATGCTTCCTATAGTTGCTGAGATTGAACAGTACTTTGCCAACTGTTTGGCCCTTGTTTTAGAAATCCCCCCAATGCAAAGTCCACGAATCGCCAGCCTATGTACATGACCTAGACTACCAAACACCAGCACAATAAGATGGCATTTGTACCCAAAGTTCTCAATGATCGAGACCAATGACTGATATTTTAGAATCTTAGAGCAGTAGGAGTCCTCCATAAACAAGTCAAATGCACATGAAACTTCAAATAGTGTAACTTTTTTTCCATTCTGAGAGATTTTAACAATATCAGGTGTATTAGCAATTCCTAAAAAAGTGTTTGCAGGTGAGTTAAACCATTCAGACTGTACAGTAGTGTGTTTAAAGATCTGCTCATCACCCACACAGGATACCTGAGCAGCAATGAGGTCCACAAGTCTGTCATGTCTGGCAATATATAGTCCTTTAAGTGATGAGCAACTGTTCATGATATGGGCTACTGACTCCAGGTGTTGAGGGGGGGCGTGCAGTATGCAGAGGGGTGAATGGATGGTGGGAAACCACACTGATAAGTTGTATTTTGTAGGAAGAACCTGCAGACGTGCTTTTACACACACACACACACACACACACACACACACACACACACACACACACACACACACACACACACACATACATTCTTTCATTCATTCATTCGATTACCAAGAAGGAAATTGGTATTAAGGTCACAAACTATACATTATTTATTTCCCCTAATAATTAAAAAGTTATTAGTTATAAAAGAATAATTATAAATGTATATATTTATTTCAGAAGTCTTTTATGCTCACTAAGGTTGCATTTATTTGATCAATAACACAGTAAAAATCTTATTACAATTTTAAAACAACTTTTAAAATGTAATTTATTTATGTGATCAAAGCTGCATTTTCAGCATCATTATTCCAGTCTTTAGTGTCACACGATCCCTCAGAAATGTTTCTAATTGCTGAATTTTCAGGTTTCTCTGATTAATTCTTCAATTAAGTTCAAAAGAACAGCATTTATATAAAATCTTTCGTAAAATTACAGAAGTCTGTTTTTGATCAATTAAATGCATATTTGCTGAATAAAGTAGCTGTTTATTTTTAATAATACTGCATATTGGTTACCAAATAAAAAGTTTTTCTTAATAAAATTGATACAGACTGCTTTTCGTAACTCTGAGTTTCTTTGTTTTTCTCAGGCTGAAGAAGGCTTGCATTGGCTTCGAGCACATGTTTGAGGAAGTCCCCATTGTCATCAAGAACTCTCATCTCATAAATGTGCTCCTGCTGGATCTGCAAGGGAAGAGTACGGTGGCTGACAAGCACGAGCTGCTCAATCTGTCAAGCAGGTCAGTCTCACCGCTGCCCTGACCTCTATGTTCAACGTTTCCATTTTGGAAAAAAGATTTGTCATTTGCTGATTCATCTCGTCAATCCGTGTCTTTTAAGCCTCTCTGCCACGGCTCCGTTTCGCCCAGGACGTTGACCGAGGAAATGCAATACACGCTGACAAGCCCTGACGGCACAGTTTAATCTTGACACTCGAAATAGGTCTTGCCTGAACCAAACTGTTATAAAACCAGCCTTCTGGGAGCAGAGAAATGCGGCAAATGTGATTTTTATTCCAGCAATTACAACATCCGAAATCATTTGCTTTCAGGCAAATGCAAATACAAACATCACACCTCAGATTTCAATGCGTCTTTTGCTTCTAGTACATCATTATTTGCCAGTACAACCAAAAGCTGTATCTTAATTGGTTTTACATTTAATATTGTGCAATTGTATTAAGCAAGCGACAGCTGAATTGAAAAGAGTTTGACTGGATGTCAAAAACAACATTTTAAAAGGTTATTTATTGTGCCTAATTATATGATTAGTTGCAATTTATTTGCGTTTAACATAATTTTTCTCAGATAACGGTTGAGAGGCGCGCTGACCTAAAATTAAATTTTCGGGGGGTCCATCGTTAATGCTTCTTGCCGGAGCCAGACATTTTATTCTTTTGCAAATCGCCTTCTCTTCTAAATTAATTTGCCTAATCCAGTTAGATTCAACGGAGTTTTATTACAGATTGAGCCGACTCTGTTTCCAGGAGAGCGGTTCCCAGAAATGAGCCTCATTATGTTCAGAATGAATTCTCTTTTCATTTTATTTCTTTATATCTTTTATTATTTTAAATGATATGACCAGTAGCTTAAAGGACATTATAATAAGTGTTGAATTTAGAGGAAACATTACAGTCTATAACAGTCATATTCTACATTGTTTTATTTTATATTTTCTCTGAAGTCCAGGGTTTCTTGTGCTAAAAATCTAGTTTTGCGTGAGCATTTTTCACCCACACTTTGGCTCAGGCTGTTTTGCCTAAAACAGGTAAATTATACCTGTTATGATAGTAAATAATACTTGTTGTGCCAGACTAACATTTTTGCATTGGAAAATAAGTAGTGGTGGGCCGTTATCGGCGTTAACGTGCTGCGTTAACGTGAAACTCTTATCGCGCGATAAAAAATATATCGCCGTTAATCTATTCTCAAATCTGGGTTGGGAGCTGGGTCTGAACTACGCAAGCTATGGTGACTTTCACCTTGATAGTTTAACGCGGATGTATACCAAAGACTATAGAATATGGTCGCCGCGTTTAAATCTCCTCCGCCAAAACACAGACGGGATCGCGTCGTCCTCCATTCATAAAAACCGGATCTACTATAGCGAAATGCCACGTAAATTCGTCGTTTTTTGGATTCATAAATCAAATGTTGGTCAGTCACTTAATTCAAATCGCGATATGGACTAGTGTATGTGAAAACTGAAATGCAAAAAGACCGTTTTAATATGAATCCGATATGTTCCGTTTGCCTAGCTGTATGTATCGCGGAGACGAGCTTTTACTACACGCATACTGAAACACACGTGACGCTCCCGGTAATTTTTGGCATTTTCATCTCACATGAACAGATAAACTCAATCTCCCAAACTGCTGTGAGTGTCACTTTTACCGTTTCAAAACTATCATCATATCATACTGTATGACACAGAAACTTCATGGCAAACCTGTCAAAATAAAAGTACCGTGTAACATGTAATGGGTTCGGTAGGTGTTGACGTTAAAAAAACACAATCTAATAGGTAGAAAAAATAATTTCATTGTTAGTTAGTTAGTAAACACAAGTACATCTAATTGAACATAATTTATTTTCATCAACAAATTATCATAGAACAGCTTTATGAGCTTTATGATCCATTCTCAAAGACTTTAAGTCATTATTTGGGTAGCATACATATTCTGAATGCCTTCAGCAGAATTCAAATTAGCCATTTTAATCTAGATTAATCTAGATTAATTCGACAATTTAATCTAGATTAATCTAGATTAAAAAAATTAATCTATGCCCACCCCTAAAAATAAGTAAACTCTCTATTCGGTTGTTGAAAACTGAATGGCCATTGATATGCAAATATGGCTGTTAATTAGTGGTTGCGACTTCATTCTGAAACTCTGAAGATTTGTTTGATTTGAGTTTTCTGAACTGGTTCACACTGTCAGTCTTTTTTAATTTAACTATTTTGGGATTTTAATTAGATCATCACTTAAAATGGTTTATTTTTTCCTTTACAAGGATGCATTTAATTGAAAAGTTTTATTTCAGATAAATGTTTTTCTTTATCAAATATATACACTTCAAGTCAAAACTTTACCTTGCAGAATATGCAAAATGTTAATCATATTACCAAAATAAGAGGGATCATACAAAATGCATGTTGTTTTTTATTTCGTTCTGACCTGAATAAGATATTTCACATAATGTTTACACATACTCCACAAGAGAAAATAATAGTTGAATTTATAAGTTTACATACACTTTTACATTCTTAACACTATGTCGTTACCTGAATGATCCACAGCTGTTTTTTTTTTTTTTTCTTTAGTGATAGTTTTTCATGAGTCCCTTGTTTGTCCTGAACAGTTAAACTGCCCACTGTTCTTAAGAAAAATAATTCAGGTCCCACAAATTCTTTGGTTTTTCGGCATTTTTGTGTATTTAAACCCTTTCCAATAATGATGACCTTTCCAAAAATGATTTTGAGATCCATCTTTTCACACTGAGGACAACTGAGGGACTCAAATGCAACTATTACAGAAGGGTTAAACCCTCACTTATTCTCCAGAAGGAAGAACAATGCATTAAGAGCAGGGAGTGAAAACTTTTGAATGGAATGAGCATGTGTAGATTTTTCTTATTTGACATATCACTTTTTTTTTTCCCAAATAGTACTGCCCTTCAGAATCATAGAAGATGGTTACATGTTTCTCAGAAGGCAAAATTAGTTAAATTTACCATGGTTTGAAAGTTCAAAAATGTTTCACCCCTGGCTCTTAATGCATTGTGTTTCCTTCTGAAGAATCAGTGAGTGTTTGAACCTTCTGTAATAGTTGCATATGAGCCGCTTAGTTGTTCTCAGTGTGAAAAGATGGATCTCAAAATCATACAGTCATTGTTGAGTGGTTCAAATACTCAAAAATGCTGGAAAAAACTTAAGAATTTGTGGGACCTGAAGGACTTTTGTAAAGAACAGCAGGCAGTTTACCTGTTCAGGACAAACAAGTAAACTTTTTCTGTAAACTTTTGAGTAATGATGCTGAAAATTCAGGTTTGCTTTACAGGCATAAATTACGTTTTAAAATCTATAAAAATAGAAAAGTTATAATAATTTTAATGCATTTTACGACATTAAAAAAAGACCCCAAACTTTTGTACAGAAGTGTTTTCTTGTACACGTAGTGAAAATGGTGTAAAAAACATGCTTTTGATTATTTTTAAACTAGATATTAAAAGCAGTTTAGTTTGTGTATCAGACATATTGAGGCTACAATGGCTGTTTGGTTCCCCTGATTGAAAAGAAATCACTCTTTCAAGCCATTTCAGAGATGAATAGCACGATATATATAGAATTGCATCAAAAGGTTGGAAAACATCAAGATTTTTTTTAGCTATATTACCCAGCTCTGATCTACATTGTACATTGATCTCTTTTATTTCAAAAGAGCAAGAAATGTCACTTTTTCTCTCTCTGATTCGTCCTCTTTAATGAACGTAGGAACTGGAAATGTCATTTTTCTGACTGTTTATGCTCCCCCAGCAGCCACAGCTGTTCGGGCCCCTCTTCCGAATCAGACTAATTGATAGACTAAATACTTGGGATGTGAGCAGGTGTTTTGGTCTTTATAGTTAATGCTTTATGAGTCGGCACAATCTTTGCCATTTTGAGTAAGTCTTTCATTTGTAATTCAGAACATCCCAGGAGTTAGTGTGTTTAATAGGCCCTGCTGGTGAAATCATTCAGCCTTCCCATCAGCACGCAGATAATGATAATGTATTCAGCATGTAATTTCGGTCTTCCTGTGTACAGAGATGCCCTTTCCTTTCTTTGCAAATACCAATAGGTCTATAGAGCAGATGTGTCACTCCAAAAACACAGAGACTTGAAAGCATGTAATGATGAATGTTAAAGAAATCAAAATTGTCCTCATTTGCTTGCCCTTCAAGTGCTGCTTTTTCCCGCGAAATGCAAGAAGACTCTTCCGGTCACTTTTGTTCCCCCATGCAATTACGATGAAATGCAGGCTGAAGAGTGCGAAAGTGCTCTATATATGACTCGTGCATTAGATTCTATGTCGTCTGAAAACATACGATCGTTTACAATTAAATCAAACTCTTTTATTTAATGAATGGAGTAGTTCTTTCTGATTTGTGAACCAAACATCGCTTGTTTGTTGGGTCTTTTCATTGAATTGGCTGATCCAGCTCCCTCTGAATGATTGAGATGATTTGGTCACAATGGATAATGGCTCGCTAGAGGGGCAATCAGTGATTTAATGGTTTAAATTGTGGTCTTTTACTCACACAATGAATGTTTTATAAAAGAAAGGTTTGGAAAGGCATTAGAGCTGGTGTAAATACTAATATTAAAGGGGTCATCGGATACCCATTTTCCACAAGTTCATATGATTCTTTAGGGTCTTAATGAAAAGTCTCTAATATACTTTGGTTAAAAATTCTCAATAGTAGTGAAAAAAAAAAACCCCTTTTTCCTTGTCAAAATCAGCTCAGCAAAATTTCAGCTCGTTTTAAGACATGGCCCCTTTAAATGCCAACAAGCCCTGCTTGCCCCGCCCCTCTCTGGGATTATGTTTACTTTAGCCACATTTAGCTGCGTTTAGCTTCATTTAGCTGTGTTTATCGGCGAAACTTGCCAACAAGCACATTATTAAGAAAGGCCATTTGCAAAGATGCATAAAAAAACCCTTATATTCACTTCTGCTGTGGGTGAAGCCGCATCAGGAACGATTCGCACGAAGATAGATGCATATGTACATCGGGATTGGCGCTTTCCATTTAAAAACGAAAATAACGTTATCCTCTGCGTCTTCAGCGGCTCAGATGTCAAGAATAAATGACTACTGTTATGTTCATGATTACATCCAACAATAGAACACCTCAATCGCTCAATTAGAGTCTTCCTCTGCACCTGAGTCACACAGTGAGGATCGTATTCGGACTGTTTCAGCTCGGTGAGGGCGAGTCTAAGGTAAAATGCTAATGTCAATCAAATGTGTTTCGTCACAACGACAAGAAGCTAAGGGGATATTACTTTTAAAGATTAAAAAAAATACCACTTGGTGGATTTTTTATCATTGTAGGGTGGTTGTGTACACAAACTACCAACACACATTAATGTTCAAACAACATGGAAAAGTTAGTTTTGCACCCGATGACCCCTTTAAAGGACTCATAGTGTCATACTATGACACTATGAGCACTCATTTTATTTTATTTTTCAATTTTATTTTTCATTTTATTTTTCAATAAAAAAAAAATCATGAAAAAAAAATCGAAACACAATAATCACCCCCAACAAATTTCATTGTATTTTTTTCCAAATTCTTTTTTTTTTTTAATACTTTTTTCTGTCTCTTTTTCTTTAACTTTTCTTCATTCTGATATTTCCATTTTATTTTTTCTGTTTTAAAGGTCTCATATTGTCAAAACTGAAAATGTCTGGCTTTTTTCATTATAACTGAGGTCTAGGGGCAATGTAACTACCATATAAGTTTCAGAACAGTCAATCTACAGTAAAATGCACACAGCCTGCATAAAGTAGCTGTGCCTTTTCATGAGCCGCTGTGACGTCCTATCTGCTCAGTCACCACCCCGAGCGCCAACCACCATCCCACCCTCCTTTTGCCAAACCCCCTGACAACATCGTGTCCATGCCATTGCTGAGCAACAACACTGAAACAAGTCGAGAAAACGCTGTTCAGTCAATGGATGTCAGGAAACAACATCATTGCACAGGCTTCCGAACATAATTAATTTAAGAGACTAGTGGCATGTCAACTCTAGCCTCTTTCACACAGCGATTCTGGAAAATGCACAGAGAATACATCCCATGATTTGTTCCAGAATTGTTTGATTTGGTTCATTCACAGTGATTTTCCAGAACCTGTGCGTGCTTTACACACAACCCGTAAAGATCGCATAAAGAGATGTGACATTTAGATGTGGCCCTATATAAGACAGCTTGTTCTTTTTTACATCCAAGAACTATATTTAACAGTATTTCACTGAAAAATGATATGGAATGTCTTATTAGATCTATTGCAGTTAGATTGTTCACCACATATAGTAAGGAAACTTGGCGTTGACCAGTCACCATAGCATTTTTGCATTCTTTTTACCATTAAAATTGCATTCATTTTTACAGTGCATCATTTGAAACCCAATTTTCACCAGCGTGCCACTATCTTCAAAGTGTTTTTAGTGGCTGGTGTCATTTCCCCAGAATATTCTCGGAAGGGCTCTGTGATTGCACGTTATCCGCAGATAAAAATGGAAATGACTGTTTTCGGAAACCTAATCTTGATTAATAAAGCAATTCACCTAGCTTTCGGGGAATTACAGTATGAGGTAAAATGGCTCTGGTGAGCCACCTTGCAGTCTACTGCCTACGTAGACGGCGTTCTTGCTGAAATTGCACCTACATAGGCAGCAATGTTTGTGTAACATACAAATAGCGTTTTTCACATAGAAATCTTGGCAGACTTGACTCAAGGTAGGTGGTTTAACAGCTAGGAAATGCATTATGCATATTCATGCAATTGTTTAGAATTTTTCCAAAAGCAACATATGTAGCACTTGGAAGAGATTCTGTGTTGGCACACCCTACACAGGCAGCTTAATAGGTTTTGGAACGGAGCCGACGTGTTTGTTGAAGGTTTGAGATATTTGGTGGCCCCTCGTAAATCCGCACATGCTACAATTAGACGTCTCCCTCATCCATGTAAATTCAGTGCAGATCGTCGTCCTTATCGGGCACATCATGCTTCTGTCATCTTGGGTTTTTAATTGAGTAGAAGATCACTGTGGAGCAATTACACTTTGATGTGCAGTCAGCCGTTTATTACGCAAACTTTGTTTGACTGAACTATCTGTCAATCTGTTTCCATAGTAACCACCTGGAAAAGAGCCTTCAGCTGCTGATGGACCGTGTGGACGACATGAGCCAAGAAATCGTCAAGTTTAATACATACTGCCGCAACCTCACCAAACAACAGCAGCAGAAGCAGCAGGTACATTTGCTTTCTCTCGTCTTGTTTCTTCTGATCTGATGCGCAGTCACTCTCTCTTGAATTGGCTTTTTAAAGCAGTGCCTTTTCAGCCCGAGTTGTTGTTTAGAGTGCCTGAAATGTCTAATTACATACCTGAGAATAAGAGCACAGGTTTAGAAGAAGGTTGATTGGATGCACATGTAGTCTTGAAGGAACTAGAGACAGATGTAAATGCATTGAGTGTTTGAAATCTGCTTTTTATAATCATTAGCTTTGAAAGTAAAACCAACAGAGAGTGAGAAAAGACCTAGTGCTAGATGAAGCCTACATGTTATGCAGTAATTTAAGACCTAGCTTGGTTTAGCTCAGATGTGTAAACTTCATTAGTGGTGATGAATGTGTATACAATTCACGAGCATAAGTAAATCGTAATAGTTGTCTACCTCTAAAATGGTCACTTTCTAAAGGATGTTGTCATTTAAATTGGCTTTGGTAGTTTAAAGGAAATGTAAATAAAATAAAACAGGGTAGAATGTGATATTAAGGATGCAGGAAAGCCCAAAAAGCTTAAATTAAAAAATAAAAATTTTATTTCAAAAATAAATAAATGAAACAAATTAAATCTAAATAGAAATACTGGGAAAAATAACAAAATGCATATAGCATACTTACTAAAACTTATAAAAGTAAATAAACCAGAAATAAAAAATAAAATACATGAGAAATGTAGACTTAAATCTTAAAAAGTACAAATGTTAACACAGAAGTTTTAATACATGCCAAAATTGACTAAAAATAACACTGAAATAAAAGGAATAAATTCTAAATAGAAATATTGGTAAAAATGACAAATGCATATAGCATAATTACTAAAACTTAAATTAAAACAAATAAATCTGAAATAAAATATGAATGCATGAAAAATGTAGACTTAAATGACAAATGTTTCCTCAGCAACTAGCTGAAACAGAAGATGTTTTATACATACTAAAATGACTAAAAATAAAACTGAAGTACATACATTTAAATGGAAACATTGATGGTGATAAATAAACCCGAAATACAAAAATCTGAAAAAAGTGGGGTGAAAAAATGCATTTAGCATAATTACTAAAACTTAAATGAAAATAAATGAACCTGAATTAAACTATGAATACATGAAAAATGCAGACTTAAAAATCTTAAGTTATAAAGGTTGCCTCAACAAACTGAAACAGAATACATTTTTATATATTAAAAAGACTAAAAACTAAAATAAAACACAAATCTAAGTAGAAAAACTGGGAAAAAATAATTACATAATTACTAAAACCTAAAGTAAATAAACTTGCAATAAAATATAAATACATGACAAATGTAGACTTAAAAATCTTAATTACAAATGCTGCCTCAACAACGAACTGAAGCGGAATACGTTTTATACACACTAACGTGCTAAAATTATAAAAGGCAAATGCATATAGCATAATTACTAAAACTTAAATAAAAATAAAAATATAAAAAAGCTGACTCAAAATATTAATAAATGCTATAAGTATATGGACAGTACAAAAGTAACACTGCATTAAATGAATCAATTAAAACACTGTTTTATTTAGTTTGAAACACCAGGAGTATTTCTTAATAATTTACCAGTTTTTTCATGTTAATAAGTGCAGCGCCTGGGGATGTGACAAATGACATGCGGTCAAACTTAAGTTGTGAAATTCCTCAGTCACCTTTTTGTTAAAGTAATTGTTATATTGCAATAAACTTATGTGATTTCCATCTTTGACATTGTGAATTAAATGTTTTATCCAGTGGGGACATGAAAATGTGCTGCATACTAGGACTGACCCATACCACAAATGGCTGACCTCGCTCTCTGCCTGAGATAAAACCAGTCAATAGATTGTTATTTAGGGTTCAGGAGGGCCATCTAATTTACAATCCTTACCGGCTTAAGATTCATAATTTTCTCCATTTCGCCAGGCTGACAAATCAGCCAAAACGCCCTTGACATTTTCAGGTTTTTGCGTCGCAGGCATTTTGTAAACATGAGTTCTGAGCACCACCTGAACACGGAAAGAGCAGCGTGAAATAGTATAGGACGCTTCTGGCTTCATTTTGTAAGGAGTTGTGCTATATCTGACCTTATGTAAGTACAGCGGGATCATTTGAAGAGAGGCCACCCTTGAAATCAGATAACGCAGAACCCTATTTTTCAAGACGCTCCATGATAACATGTTGTCACGCTATGAATATGACAGAAACGGCTGGAGCGCTTGCGCGTTTGTCAAAGTGTGTTTCTCCTCTTGTTCTCTACCCTGGAGAGCTTGCTCCTCCCAGACAGAAAAGCTTTGGCTATAGTAAGAAAAATAGAAAAATCAGTGATGGTCTTCAGCAGCGAAATGAGCCTACAGATGTTAATTAAAGAGAAACTAGCTCAGTGGAAAATATTCATTAGTAGGAAGTGCCTGGATAAAATACAAAAGCCTGTAAAGTAATAGTTCAAACTAAACGACGCATCCGTTTGACTTTATTTTTTTTCTTCTAATCCAAAAGGAGATATTTTACAAAATGTCCAAGCCACTGTTTTCCATATGAAACTGAATGAGGCTGTTAAGCTAAAAAAAATTTTTAGAGAAAAATGGTCTGTATCAATTGTGCATTATATTTTCAAGTCTTTTTAAGCCAATTTGATGGCTTTGCAATAGGAATGGACCAAAATGTAAGAATTTAAAGGTGAAGTGGGCATCAACAAATGACAAAAAATAACTGAAATAAAAATACAGCTAAATTAGAAATATATATATGTGACCCTGGACCACAAAACCAGTCTTAAGTCGCTGGGGTATATTTGTAGCAATAGCCAAAAATACATTGCATGGGTCAAAATTTTTGATTTTTCTTTTATGCCAAAAATCATTAAGAAATTAAGTAAAGTTCATGTTCCATGAAGATGTTTTGTAAAATTCCTACTGTAAACATATCAAAATGTAATTTTTGATTTGTAATATGCATTGTTAAGAACCTAATTTGGACAACTTTAAAGGTGATTTTCTCAGTCTTTTTGATTTTTTTGCACCCTCAGATTTCTGATTTCAAATAGATGTATCTCGGCCAAATATTGTCCTATCCTAACAAACCATACATCAATAGAAAGCTTATTTATTGAGCTTTCATATGATGCATAAATCTCAGTTTTGTCAAATTTAACCTTATGACTGGTTTTGTGGTCCAGGGTCACATATATGAAAAAAATGTAAAAAGTAAAGATGACAAAAGCACAGCAGGTTTACTAAAACTTAGACTAAAATGAAATCTGAAAATATAGAAATACAGATAAATATTATAATAATATACTTTAAATATAAACTATTGTAGTTATTAATCTTTCTAAAATAACTAAATTAATTAAATAATAATCTAAAATAATTAAAACCATATACTGACGAAACATTATGACTTGTACTTGTACTTTTTTACTTGTGGTAAAAAGTGCTAAAATTACTAAAAAATACAATTGAGCTAAATAGAGCTAGTAAAAATGACCAAAGAACAAAATTTAAGCTAAAATGAGACCTGAGAATATAAAAATAAAAGTTAAATTATTAATACACTAATATTATGTAAATGTTGATAAATATGTAAAAATATATATAATTAATATTTAATGTATTTTAAATATAATAGTTTAAGCTGAAGTGCTAAAATGACTAAATATAACCGAAATAAAAATACAGTTAAATATATAAAGATAAAAGTAAAAATGACAAAAGCACAGCAAAAACATTGAAACTTTACATGAAATTACAAATACAAGCTAATTACAAATAATAATAAATACCATAATAGTATGATTTAAATGTTGTAAAATACACTTCTATAAAATGATCAATTAAAACCATGAGATTCTTTAATGGTGCTTTTGTTCTTTTTTTGTAATTTTTGAAGTTTGACTGCATCAGAAATGTTGCCTTGACAATTCAATTAAGTTTAGGCTGAGTAAGTGTAAAAAAAGATTGTTTTGAGTTTCTTAAGATTTTATTGTGCTTTTATCATTTTTGTTGCTGGAAGGTATCAGAAATATAGCCTTGACAGTTAAAAGAAATAAAATGCTTTAAAAAATGAAATAAAAAAAATTAAGCTAAATAGAAATATATTAAAAAAATTAATAAAATTGATTAAAATATTTAAAAATACAATAATAGTACATACTTAATACTGAAATAACACTGCTATAAAATGACCAATTAAAACCATATACTCAAGAAACACAAGTTTATTTAATGGTGCTTTTATGCTTTTTTTGGGTAATTTTCATAGCGTGACAATTAATTAAATAAGTTTAAGCTGAATTACTAAAAATATAACTGAAATAAAAATACATCTAAAAGTAAAAAAAAAAAATTACAAAAGCACAGCAACATTACTAAAACTTAACTCAAATTAAATCTAAAAATATTAAAAATACAACCTAATTACAAATATTGATGAATATTATATTATATAGATAATACTAAAAGAACACTGCTAAAAAATCTATAAACATTTTATAGTGCTTTTTTGTAGCTGGAGAGCATCATAAATGTTTCCTTGACAGCTAAATGACACAAAATACTATTAAATTGATTGAAAGAATAAATCGAAATCGAAATGTTTAAAAAAAAAAGATTAATAAAAAATAAAAAGCACATGAAATACTAAAATTAAATTTATACATGAAAAAAAAAATATTTATTAATATTAATTAAATACAAAAAATATATTAGTATATACTGAACACTAAAATGAAAATACTAAGTTTTTTTCATTTTTTTGAAATGTTGAAGTGCGGAAAAGCACTTTCTTTTCAAAAAAAAAAAATCAGTTTTTCCATCCTTATTCACTTTCATTGGATAGAAAAGAGCATCTGAGACCATTTCCTTAATTTTCTATCTTTTGGGTCGTGGTTTTGAAATGGCTTCGTGGTGCGTGAATGATTTTATTTTTGTGAAATATTGTATTTTTTTCTCTCTGCTTTTCGCCTGTTGCTCTTGCCTCATTAGCACTTTAAAAACCATTGCTTTCTTCTAGAACAAAACACACTTTGCAATCAGAGAGACGTTTCTCCATTGAGACTTCAGTGTTTATTAGACCGTTAGCGCTTCTTGTTTGACAAGATGGTTGATGCTTTCAAAGAAATTTAAAGGGTGCCCTCAAACGGCGGCGTAAATGAGGCCAGACCCCAGCGACTCGGTCACGATCGGGTCGCCATAACGGCTCCTATATCAACCACGCTGAAATCTGCCGTAATTACTGTTGTCATCGATCATATCCTTCCCGTCTCCGCCTCCACACAGCCCCGCACACGCCGCTCCCCGGGTGAACCATATAAACCAAATGACCCGCATCAATCACCATTTAATATCAAAGAGAATTGCCGCTGTGTTGGCAGTTTGCATTCCTAAATCATATGCCTAATTTCAACAAAAATGGCCGGTATCCTCAACGGTGACATAAGTCGCACCAATTCAAATAGGATATGATATTTCTGTGAATATACCATATATTAAAATGTGATCTACTGCACCTTTAAAAAAAAAAAAACCCTGAATGGTCGAGCTTGACAAAACTGGGGCGAATGGAGAACTTGTCAAGCTGTGCTGTTTGCAGTTTCAAAAATGTCAGATCAACCTGCCTTAAGGTGTGCATTGAAGTAATAACACTGCTGTATTGTCTGCACTCTAGCTAGTGGTATGTCATGTTAACAGTGTGGATATAGTCACACAGTGTTTTTTTTTTTTTTTTAATATCAGGCTTATTTTGTTTATTTCTCAGTTATTATTAGTTTACTGATTTTATTAATGATCTTTTTATTATTTTTATATATTTTATTTGTATTTATTTTTCTCATATTTCACTTTTTTTGCTTTATTCTTTATTCTATTATCTAATTTATTATTTTTCTTCCTTTAAATTTTTTTATGTTTTTTTGTTCCCATTTGGATTTAACTTTACCTTTTAAATGTACTTAACTATCCTTTTTATTCTCCCTTTTTTACCCCCCTTTAATTATCATGTGTATTTTTATATTTCCTTTTTATTTATTTTTATTTCCCAGTTATTATTAGTTTAATAATTGTATTAATTATATTTATTATTTTTATATATTTTATTTCAATTTATTTTTCTCATATTTCACGTTTTGCTTTATATTTCTTTATTCTATTATTAATATCCAATTTATTATTTTTCTTAATTTTTATATATTTTTTAATTCATGTTTTTTTGTTCCCATGTATGCATTTAATGTTTTATTTATACCTTTTAAATAAATAAACCATCCTTTTTATTCTCCTTTTTTACTCCCCTTTAATTCTCTTTAATTTTTTCCCTCTGTAATTCTTCCTCTGTAATTTTTTTTACTTCTTTTGTTTCTTTTTCTCCTTCCCCCATTTCTATTTAATGTTTTTTGTTATTTTTTTCCTCTGTAATTCTTTATGTATGTCTTTTTCTTTTATTTCTTTTCTTATTTTTTCTGTTTCTGTTTCTTGAATGTATTTAACTTTTTTATTTGTACCTCTTTTAATGTAGTTAACTATTCTTCTTCATGTATAATTTTTTTTATATTTCCTTTTATTTTTAATTTTCTCTTTCTCTTTTTTCCATTTCTGTTTCTTCCTTTTTATTCTTCTTTTTTGTTCCTTTGTTTTGATTCTTGATGTATATGTTTTTAATACATATTTTATTTTATTTCTCTTTTGTTCCTGTTTCCATTTCTTGTATTTAACTTTTTATTTATACCTCTTTAATGTAGTTAACTATCCAGTTTATTTACTCGTTTTGTTCCTGTGTAATTCATGTATATATTTTTTCATATTTCTTTTTAATACTTATTTTATTTCTCTTTTTCCCATTTCTGTTTCTTCCTTTTCTTCTTTTTTATTTATATTCGTTATTTTATTTCTCTTATTTTGTTCCTGTTTCTATTTCATGTAGTTAACTATCCTGTTTATTCTCATTTTTTATTCTTTTGTAATTCATGTATATTTTTAATTTATTTTATTTCCTTCATTTTTTCTTTTTTTTTATACTACTTAAATGTATTTAACTATCCTTTATTTCTAATTTTTTTCCACTGTAATTATCTTGTGTATTTTTATATTAATTTAAATGTTTTATTTCTCGTTTGTTCCCATTTCCCTTATTTTTTTCTCTATTTATTTTATCTTTTTAATTTTCTACACCACATATTAATTTTATTTAGTTAATTATCTTTTTTTAGTCTGCCTTTGTTTCTCTTCATATATTTGTTTTTTCATTCTTTTTATTTATTTCTATATTTTATTTCCCATGTTTCTAATTTCATCATTTTTAATAGTTTTGTTTTCTTTTATTTCTCTATGTATTTAATTTTTTTGTTTCTTTAATTTTTTTTTTCTCTTTATTTCTCTTTATTTATACTTATTTTTAGGGTTTTTTTCTAGACTTGTTTGGGACTTAATGTAATACTTAAATGAAATCACAAATTGAAGAAGGAAATTTATTGGTCCAAAAGGTATAAGACAACATTTCACCCGCATCTCCCTCTTGAACTCATGCTTGAATAACTTTTCCCTAAAGCTTTTGGTACACAGCGTCACAGCATGCAGTGATCCCCAAGTGTCCTGATGCCCAGAAATGCATCTGTATTCTTAGAGACGATCTGACTTGCTCTTCAAATGACACCCTGAACTCGCCAACAATGTGGCCATTTTATACCAGCGCTGTTGTTGGGAATTGCAATCCAATCTGGTTCTTTTTCCGGCTTTGAAAACCTTTTGTTTTGTTGACGCTACTTGGGTCACTCGAAGTTCCTTCAGAAAAAGTTTCTAGTTTCTAGCTCATTTTCTGTTCTTTTCTGCATCCTCTAGTATCTCCAAAGGAGGCAGCAGGAAAACACCCAGCGGCAGAGTCGCGGGGATCCCCCGTTACCGGAAGAAGACATCAGTAAGATGTTCAAACCTCCGCAGGCACCTCCGCGCATGGACACGCTCCTCATCGCAGGTACCCGGCGGCGTCAACGGCCACCGTTCACCCTCAGTTAAACAGCTTTTTTCTTCCAGCAGATTCTGCAGGCCGTTGGGAATTTATAGTCCTCTGTCTAGAAGAATCGATCCATGAATCGATCAATTCAGCAATGAATGGATCAGTTTAAATGGGAATGGGAATAACTGCAGGTCTTAAATCTTCACACCATGTTCTTATCCCGATGGAGTCGCAGTTAGATTTGCCCCCTTGTATCGGACAACCATCATCTCTGAAGAGGATGATTAAGTACTGAGGTTGCCAATATTTTTTGCCCCCATCAACATGATTAATCTTATTTAATTAAGTTTAATTTTGTCCATTTCTAAATGTAGTCAGCGCTCAACAACATTCATTTTCTCTGCTGTCCCAATTGGGCCAGTACTTTAGATTTTTGTGTTTTTAGAAAAATATTTTACACTTTGGGAAAAGAGTAAAAATTGTATTAATATATTTATTGATTTTTATTATTTATTGATTTAAATTTAAAACCTGCACTGTCAGTATTGTTAAAACATGGGCAACTTTTTGGTAAATTTGTTTCAAAAACATTGATTAGTTAATTAATAATGAATATAACAGTATTTTTATAATGTGTATGTATGTATATGTATGTGTGTGTATAATAATAATATTATTATTATTATTATTATGATCTAGAAGTTATGCAACTATGAAACTCCATTAACTCCACAGTGGCATACAGTGCAAAACATTGATTTGTTTGCAATTTTCAAGCTCTTCCAACTGATGCACCAAGGCCATTACATAGCATTATCGCAATTGTAACAGCCTCATCTGTTAGCCAATTAAATACAGAATTTGCAGAAACATAGTGTAAATACAAAAACCTTGGATGTCCTTCTTACTTAATACACCTGATTTATACCATAAGCTCATTTTTTGAGACTCCATGACCTGAACCAGGTGTCTAGTCACCAAAAATAATTTTTTTTAGCATTTGAGTTGCTAAACTGGTTATTTAGTCATTATAATCTTTTTATTATCTGCTAGCTGCTGCTCAAGCACAGACCTAACATTTAAATTTTCACCTTAAATTCCCATAAATATTGAATGCTTTGAAGCAAAGACTTAACCTTGGTCTCTTTTCAAAGATGATACTTGGCAGATTTTTGCAAGTGAAATAAAGCAATAGATGTTTAAGTTTATAGTTAAGAAAGATGCACAAATATATGGAATGCTATTTTTCTCACTAAATAAAAAATAAGAAAGGTAATTGAAATTTTTTTCTTACAACTCTGACTTTGCAGTTGCGAGATATAAACTTGCAGTTGTGAGTTATAAAGTAAGAATTGTGATATAAACTTGCAATTTTTTTTCCTCAGAATTGCAAGATATAAATTTGCAATTGCGAGTAATAAGTCAGAATTGCGAATATAATCTTGCAGTTTTTACTTTTTTTCTCAGAATTGCAAGACAAATTCTAACTTTAAAGTCAGAATTGCATTATATAGACTTGCAAGTGAGATTTATAAGAATTGGGAAAAACTTGCAATTTTTACTTTTTTTTTTTATAAAAAATTGCATGATATAAACTTGCAGTTGCATGTTATAAGTCCGAGTTGCAAATATAAACTTGCAATTTTTACTTTTTTTGTCAGAATTGTGTGATATAAATTTGCAATCGCGAGTTATAAGTCAAAATTTCGACTATAAATTTGCGATTTTTACTTTTTCTCAGAATTGCATGATATAAACTTACAATCGCGAGTTATGTCAGAATTGCGAAAACAAACTTGCAATTTTTTTGTCAGAATTGTGTGATATAAATTTGCAATTACGAGTTATAAGTCAAAATTTCGAATATAAATTTGCAATTCACTTTTTTCTCAAATTGCAAGTCAGAATTGCATTATGTAGACTATTGAGAGTTATAAGAATTGTGAAAAACGTGCAATTTTTACTTTTTTTCTTGGAATTGCGTGATATAAACTTGCAGTTGTGAGTTATAAGTCAGAATTGCGAATATAAATTTGCAATTTAGAATTTTTTTTCTCAGAATTGCGTGGTATAAACTCGCAATTGCAAGTTCTAAAGTTAGAATTGCAAGACAAACTCACAATTCAGATTTTTTTTTTTACTCAGAATTGCAAGTTCTGACTTTATATTGCGAGTTAAGTCAGAAGTGTGAGATATAACTTGCAATTCTGAGAACATATCAGTCTTCCCCCTCAAATTTGGCCTTTTAACTTTCAACTGAGTTTATATCTCACAATTCTGTGAAAGTCAATTGTGAGCTAATCAATCACAGTAACAGTTTTTTTTTTTTATTCATAGTGGAAACAGGTTTCCATATCAATATACTATTTTTAGTTTTATATAAAATTATATATTTTGCAGAACATGTTTTACTCTAAAAATGTAAGGGGAAAAACAGCCATAAATTTAAATAAGTTGTTGGTGATGGCTGAAAAAATGAGCTTGCATTAAGATTTTGTGTGGGCGCAGTACCAAACGGTTCCATTAGATGATTTTTTTTTTTTTTTTTTCAAGACCATTCAACCTTTTCTAATCATGTCCTTTTCTAATCATTTTTTTTTTGTTTGTGAGTGTCTGTTCACATAGCAAGTGCCAAAACCTTTACCAAGTTTTGTACCATTCTGTTGAACTAAAAAATTACTGAAGAGCACCAGAGTGTTAAAATGTGCAGTGCTCAGGTCCCTCTGGACCAGGATTGAGAACCACTGTTCTATACGCCAAGTCCTTGACATCAAACTCATTTTCTTGCAGTTTGTCTGGCTTCTCCAGATCATTGCTGTGTGGCTTGTGCTATTTACTCCTGGGTGTAAATAGTCACTCCAGTTGAATAATCGATATCACTTGGTCTTGTCGTATATAATTAATTTGTTTCCTTCTGCTTCTTCACAAGGACAAATCAACAACTACTGTCAGAACATTAAGGAGTTCACCTCGCAGAACCTTGGAAAACTGTTCATGGCAGAGGCGCTGCAGGGCCACAGCAGCTAGAGAGACGAAAGGGAGCAACGCATCTGCCTTTTTCCATCTCTAACCTCCAACGCAAACCGTGCTAATGAGTTTAAGAGAAGATTGTGTACAGATTTTTTTTGTAACTTGTACAATAAAGATGTATGCATCTCTCATCGGCTGATTCTTATTCATTATCTGAGTTGCAGCATATGTGCCGAAGAATCCTGCTGGTTTGATTACTTGGCAAAGCTGGAAATTGGTAATACTATTTGAATTTCACTTTCAGACATGCTTTCACGCTGGGCTTGTCCACTAAATGACTCTGGGTTTGGGTGTTTTAATGAGGCTGTTGGATCAGCTTTAATCACAAATAATTATGTACACTATGAACGGCTTACAGCAGTGTGTTTCTCGCTCATGTTCTTCCACAGCAGGTTATCCACGCCGCAGAATGCTGTCTTTGGTATGTAAAGATTTTCATGTCACTTCTGACAAAGCAGGAGTGATTATGTGCGATCGGAGGTCGCTGTAAAGAAGATGCATCTGCTGTCGATTAAACCGTAATTGTAAGAAACACTTTCACTTAGTTGGCAAGAAGCAATTCGTTTTTAAAGCATGGGCTCTCGACGTGAAAGGTAGGCTGCAACATCATGCTGCATTATAGATTGCTTAATGTAAAACAGCATGTATACTTCACAGAGAAGCTAGTGCCAGAATGCATTACGATGAGCTTGTTGAAAGGGACTAAGATGCAGTGAAGTCACGAGAAGTGTTGATTATGAATGTACTATTCCTACCAATGAGCTGAACTCAATTGAATACATACTCATGCCAATGTCAAACTAGTTTATGCCTATTTAAAGAATCCTAAATCAGACACTTGTGGAGTTAATGCTGTTGCAATAAGTGTAACTACAGGATCATGCATTTAAAATGATCCATCTTATTCTGATTCAGTTCAGAATATATCATAATATTATTAGCTGCACACTTAATCACTTCCAGCCTAAATAAAAAGCCTTAGGTTTATAATGCATGAAAATTATTAAAGACTGAAATGTATTACTATTTTAATGCTGTCAGTGTATTACAAAATAAATTCAATTTATTTGTTTTTTGTTTTTTACTATTGTTGTATTCAGTTGAGGTCAAACGTTTTACATACACCTTGCAGAATTTGGAAAATGTTAGTTATTTTACAAAAATAGAAGGGATAAATCGAACAAAGTGCATTATTTTACCATTTAGTACTGACTGGAATAAGATATTTCACATAAAAGATGTTTACACAGTCCACAAGAGAAAACTTTATGAATTTGAAGATCAGCGTAAATTTAACTTCTTTTGTCTTCTGGGAAACATGTAAGTATCTCCTGTAGCTTCTGAAGGGCAGTACTAAATGAAAAAAAAGTGATATTTAGGCAAAATAAGAAAAATGTAGGCCTACACGTTTTCATTTTGATCAAAAGTTTTCACCCCCGGCTCTTAATGCATCATTTTTCCTTCTGGAGCATCAGTGAGTGTTTGAAACTTCTGTAATGGTTGCATATGAGTCCCTCAGTTGTCCTCAGTGTGAAAAGATGGATCTCAAAATCATAGTCATTGTTGGAAAGGGTTCAAATACACAATGCTGAATAATCAAAGAATTTATGGGACCTGAAGGACTTTTCTGAAAAACAGTGAGCAGCAATCAGACTCATGAACAACTATCACAAAGAAAAAAAAAAAGTGTGTTAACTTTTAAACGGGGTCATTTTTATAAATTCAACTATTGTTTTCTCTTGTGGACTATATGTAAACATATTTATGAGTAATATCTTATTCAGGTCAGTACTAAATAAAAAATAACAAGCATTTTGTACAACTGATTCCTCTTATTTTGGCAAAATAATTAACATTTTGTAGATCCTGCAAGGTGTATGTAAACTTTTGACCTCAACTGTATAGTATTATAAAATCAATTATAATACATATCAAAAATATGTGACCCTGTAGCACGGGTATATTTGTAGGGATTGCTAAAAATACATTGTATGGGTGAAAATTATCTATTTTTTTTAAATGCCAAAAATATTAGGATATTAAGTAAAGATCATA
Organism: Garra rufa; assembly: GCF_049309525.1. Lineage (NCBI taxonomy): Eukaryota > Metazoa > Chordata > Actinopteri > Cypriniformes > Cyprinidae > Garra > Garra rufa. The sequence continues at coordinate 6,336,107 of NC_133369.1, read as the reverse complement.
TTCCATGAACATATTTTATAAATTTCCTGCCATAAATATATCACAACTTAATTTTTAGATTAGTAATATGCATTGCTAAGCAGTGTTGGGGGTAACGCATTACAAGTAACGCAAGTTGCATAATAATATTAATTTTTCCATGTAACTAGTAAAGTAATTTTTTTGTCTTTAAGTAACTCAATGTTAAATGTGAACATTAATTCATCCCACTCACTAAAAAAAAAAAAAACAGATACAGTATTCCTCAAAATAAATAAAAATGGTGAAATTCAATGCAAACCTGCAATAATTGTTAAATAATACAAATATCCTTTATGTATTTAATCCCATTTTATTAACTGATGTCTTTGCTGCCAACTTTCGATGATCCGATTCAGCAAAAATTACTCAAGATAATCTAACATTTGTTTTTTATTGCTAAAGAGTTGACATTTTTTCTTCTGTGGTCTACTCTATAGATGTAAATTTACTTTTCTAGAAGCCTGAGGCTTTTGGTGTAAAAAGGCTTTTACATTTGCCGAAAACAGAACTTTTTATATTAAAAACAAAAAAGCAAGTCCTGCCCAGATTTAAAAAGTAACACAAAAGTAACGTAACGCATTACTTTCCATACAAAGTAACTATGTAATTAGTTACTTATTTTAAGATGTAACTCAATATTGTAATGCATTATTTTTAAAAGTAACTTTACCCAAAACTGTTGCTAAGAACTTAATTTGGACAACTTCAAAGGCGATTTTCTCAATATTTGTATTTTTTTGCACTCTCAGGTTCCTGAGATTCCAAATATTGTCCTATCCTAACAAACCATACATCATTGGAAGATTATTCAGCTTTCAGATGATACAGCTTAGTTTCAAACAAATTACACTTACGACTGGTTTTGTGGTCTATGATCACATATGTGACCCTGGACCACAAAACCAGTCTTAAGTCGCTGGGGTATATTTGTAGCAATAGCCAAAAATACATTGCATGGGTCAGAATTATTGATTTTTCTTTTATGCCAAAAATCATTAGGAATTTAAGTAAAGATCATGTTCCATGAAGATTTTTGTAAAATTCCTAATATAAATATATCAATATGTAATTTTTGATTAGTAATATGCATTGTTAAGAACTTAATTTGGACAACTTTAAAGGTGATTTTCTCAGTATTTTGATTTTTTTGCACCCTCACATTCCAGATTTTCAATTAGTTGTGTCTCAGCCAAATATTGTCCTATCCTAACAAACCATATATCAATAGAAAGCTTATTTATTGAGCTTTTATATGATGTATACATCTCAGTTTTGTAAAATTTAACCTTATGACTGGTTTTGTGGTCCAGGGTCACATATATTACGGTCAATAGGGATACTTGATATGCATCTTACTATGCAAGTAACGTTATCCTTCCAGTGTCGATGGCTATAAGGATGTGACGTCCTTTTCTATTAAAAACAAGTTGTGTAAGCAAAACAAACTTCGAGACTCTGCCTGTACTCCATATTTTGTGAAAAACCCGGCAGAACTCAGTGTTCCCGGGTTTGTCATTCATCCCTAAGATGTTTCCGTAGGTCTGCGTCGCTCTGTTAGCTCAGTGGCCTCACGTTGCTCTCTGTGTGGCAACTCGAGGCCCGTGTTACCGCGACCTATTGAAATATGTCGCGTTGATTAAAAACAGCATCTGCTCGGGCCGCGCTGCTCAAATCAGCTTGTCAGTAATGATGGACAATGCCTCGGCTTAATAAAATGAAACGAGTTATCTCGCTGTTAAGTCATGACTCTCTTTTTTCCCTTCCTCTCTGAAATCGCCATGGCAACTGCAGAATCTCTATGCACAGGCGATAGGCGCCGAGAAGAGTTTCCCCCCACCCTTCTAAAAGTAATCTTGTAAATCCTCAAAACCTAAAGAAAATATTGATTTAGCAAAGGTGTGGGTGAGAAAGATGAATGAAGGATTTGCGTGATGAGGAGGAATACGAAAGATTGCCGATTAAGACAAGAAAAATACAGTGGGCTGTGAAGTCTACATGTATTTTAAACCGTTTCATAACGATACCAGAGAGGCATCCCGTAACGCTCCACACACCGCTTAAATCTGCCATGCTTTTATCATAAACAGCTGTCATAAGCTCATCCTGCTCATGACACATTAGAACGGTCTTCTGTTGCCTGTCAGGATCCTTTAAAGAATTTATGCCAGTCAGAAAGAAAGCAGCACTTTTTTTTTTTTACCCGCCATGTTGTGGGATTCTTCGTCATAAAGCACAAGCCGCTTAATACAGACTGACCTAAACTGTCTGGGATAATTATGAGGAGTGGCTTTCCCCTCACACGTCCTGAGGGAAGCATTCTGTCAGCTGCAAGTGGCAGATAGAGAGGATAAACCGATGATTGACTTGGCTTTATAGCTGACCCCACTTAAAAGCACTTGTTTTTTTTGTTTTTTTTCTTCATAGGGTACAATGGCAGCGCAAAACACCTGCGTGAGATTAGTTCCACTCTAGAATTCAGAATATTTGACTTTTACTTTGGAATAGTGTGATAGAACGCTGCGATTTTTGAACCGTTCTGAACGTAGATTCATTGATTTGTTGCTCTTGGCAATCGGACTTTTGTTATGTACATTTATATAAATAGATATACATTCCTATTTTAGTCATGTTTTTATATATTATTTGATATTTTGGTGCAATTTTTTTCTTCATAGGGCACAGCGCAAAACACCTACACTGTAAAAAGTTTCCCCCCAGTTTCAACTTAACTTAAGTTTAGCAGCTGCCTTAAAATTTTAAGTTAAAGGTGCCATAGGCCCCGATCACACCGAACGCGTTTTTGCAGTGAGAGGCGCCTTTTTTGAATGGTTTTCTGTTGGCAGTGAGCGTTCTGCGCGCTGCTTATGCGCCCAGGGCGCCTCGCGTTTTTGCAGAAGCACTCTGAGCGCCTGAAGTTGAAAAAAAAGCAACTCTGAGTGGAAAAATGCCCAACGTCATTCGCGTTTTTTCCATTGTCCAATCGAATGAATGGAGAGGCGGACCTTCTGTTGTAGTGACAAAAGTTTATCGTTGCTTAAAAAGTCCGGAGACTGCAAGACATGGAGGAGAAACCTTTGGTGTCTGTCGTGGGTAACCCGGAGCTGTATTTTTTAGGGTTTCTGCTAATATGACAGTTTACTTAACAGCAAAAAACAAAGATTTTAGAGCGCCCCGCGCTATAATCCTTTGATTTGACTAACAGGACAGCTGTTTTGGTCGTTGCCTAGCAACATAAAAAAAATGCAGCACACTGCTCTTTTTTAAAAAAAGTTACCAAAAAAAGGCAGTGCTGTACGTTTTTAGAACTAAAAGACGCGTTCGGTGTGATCGGGGCCGTAGAATGGAAAACTGTATTTACCTTGGCATAGTTGAATAATAATAGTTCAGTACATGGACATGACATACCATGAGTCTCAAACACCACCATTTCCTCCTCCTTATATAAATCTGGTGTTTGCAAAAGACCACTGAAAAATAGGTCAATTCCAACATAACACCGACTATTACGCAATAGTCGCAATCGTTAATAGTTACGCCCCCAACATTTGCATCGCCCAATCATCATTAACGTCAGCACATCAGTAAAATAAGGCCAGCCACTGAAGGGACACGGTTAGCTTAATGCTAGCGGTAGCCTGTTACATTGCAGTACATAAAATTTCACTTACCACATAAACGTAGATTTGACTGCGCTAATGATGGTGAACAGATCCTGAGTATCACTGACAAGCATCTAAAATTATGTGGTAAGTACTTGTGTCGCTGCATTATAACGTTACACAGAGCACATGCGATCACTATAGTGAGAGTTAAATGTTGCCAATTCAAAAAGGCAGATTCAACAAACCGCATATTAAAAGTGGCTAGAGCTCCGTAATTAAATATATTTCCTCCATGTGCCAGCTATTGAGATGAGCAGCTCTGTGAAACAGCCAATCAGCAGAGCCCCTCATTAATATTAACGGACCTTCCATATAAGGCAATAACAGAGCATTTAATTCTAGTGACAAATCCTAGGGTTGTAAATGGACTTGTAAAATTTTTGCCCTTTTCTTTGCCATATACCTTCTATGTAGACATCAGAGCACAATTTAAAATATTCTCTCAATGCATTCTATGGAACCTTTAAATCAACTTTAAACTACAATTCATTTCAAATCACAACAATAAACTGAGTTAAATTGACTTGTATTTTGGGTGTTTGGGGTTAAAAAGTGTG
>NC_133369.1:6311316-6331367 GCF_049309525.1 Garra rufa | reverse complement strand
TTAAATGTAGTCACGATAAGTCGAGTGTCGATCACCAAGGAATTTATCAGCTTATCAACGTATCAGGTTGTAGTTTCCTTGGTGCTCGACACTCGACTTATCGTGACTACATTTAAGATGGCGGCGGCCGCTAAACTTCTTGCGGTTACTGTCTGTATAAATCTACTTGTAAATAAACTACCGGTGCTTTTTCTAAGTTCTCAATGTCTCGTTTTAAATGTCAGGGCCCTTGGAAGTCTACCAATGAAGTCTGGAGCTACTTTGTGCCTCGTAAATGGCGTAAAACAGTGATTTATTTACATGGCTCCTTCGATGCCCGATTGAATATCATTGACAAGCTGTTGTGAGCATCGGCTAACTGACCCCAGATTTCGGACAGCAGTGGACAAGACGAGATGAGATATGCAAGGTACGTTTACACTCGGTATCATGATTCAATACACTTTAGGTCAATATCACACCGGAGTTCTCCTTTAATGGAGTTTCATAGTTGCATAACTTCTAGATCATAATATAATATAATATAATATAATATAATATAATATAATATATACACACACACACACACACACACACTATAAAAATACTGTTATAATCATTATTAATTAACTAATCAATGTTTTTGAAACAAATTTACCAAAAAGTTGCCCATGTTTTAATAATACTGACAGTGCAGGTTTTAAATTAAAATCAATAAATAATAAAAATCAATAAATATATTAATACATTTTTTTACTCTTTTCCCAAAGTGTAAAATATTTTTCTAAAAACACAAAAATCTAAAGTACTGGCCCAATTGGGACAGCAGAGAAAATGAATGTTGTTGAGCGCTGACTACATTTAGAAATGGACAAAATTAAACTTAATTAAATAAGATTAATCATGTTGATGGGGCAAAAAATATTGGCAACCTCAGTACTTAATCATCCTCTTCAGAGATGATGGTTGTCCGATACAAGGGGGCAAATCTAACTGCGACTCCATCGGGATAAGAACATGGTGTGAAGATTTAAGACCTGCAGTTATTCCCATTCCCATTTAAACTGATCCATTCATTGCTGAATTGATCGATTCATGGATCGATTCTTCTAGACAGAGGACTATAAATTCCCAATGGCCTGTAGAATCTGCTGGAAGAAAAAAGCTGTTTAACTGAGGGTGAACGGTGGTCGTTGACGCCGCCGGGTACCTGCGATGAGGAGCGTGTCCATGCGCGGAGGTGCCTGCGGAGGTTTGAACATCTTACTGATGTCTTCTTCCGGTAACGGGGGATCCCCGCGACTCTGCCGCTGGGTGTTTTCCTGCTGCCTCCTTTGGAGATACTAGAGGATGCAGAAAAGAACAGAAAATGAGCTAGAAACTAGAAACTTTTTCTGAAGGAACTTCGAGTGACCCAAGTAGCGTCAACAAAACAAAAGGTTTTCAAAGCCGGAAAAAGAACCAGATTGGATTGCAATTCCCAACAACAGCGCTGGTATAAAATGGCCACATTGTTGGCGAGTTCAGGGTGTCATTTGAAGAGCAAGTCAGATCGTCTCTAAGAATACAGATGCATTTCTGGGCATCAGGACACTTGAGGATCACTGCATGCTGTGACGCTGTGTACCAAAAGCTTTAGGGAAAAGTTATTCAAGCATGAGTTCAAGAGGGAGATGCGGGTGAAATATTGTCTTATACCTTTTGGACCAATAAATTTCCTTCTTCAATTTGTGATTTCATTTAAGTATTACATTAAGTCCCAAACAAGTCTAGAAAAAAACCCTAAAAATAAGTATAAATAAAGAGAAATAAAGAAAAAAAATTAAAGAAACAAAAAAATTAAATACATAGAGAAATAAAGAAAACAAAACTATTAAAAATGATGAAATTAGAAACATGGGAAATAAAATATAGAAATAAATAAAAAGAATGAAAAAACAAATATATGAAGAGAAACAAAGGCAGACTAAAAAAAGATAATTAACTAAATAAAATTAATATGTGGTGTAGAAAATTAAAAAGATAAAATAAATAGAGAAAAAAAATAAGGGAAATGGGAACAAACGAGAAATAAAACATTTAAATTAATATAAAAATACACAAGATAATTACAGTGGAAAAAAATTAGAAAAAAAGGATAGTTAAATACATTTAAGTAGTATAAAAAAAAAGAAAAAATGAAGGAAATAAAATAAATTAAAAATATACATGAATTACAAAAGAATAAAAAATGAGAATAAACAGGATAGTTAACTACATGAAATAGAAACAGGAACAAAATAAGAGAAATAAAATAACGAATATAAATAAAAAAGAAGAAAAGGAAGAAACAGAATTAAAAAGAAATATGAAAAAATGTATACATGAAGAATTACAGAGGAACAAAAAACGAGAATAAACTGGATAGTTAACTACATTAAAGAGGTATAAATAAAAAGTTAAATACAAGAAATGGAAACAGGAACAAAAGAGAAATAAAATAAAATATGTATTAAAAACATATACATCAAGAATCAAAACAAAGGAACAAAAAAGAAGAATAAAAAGGAAGAAACAGAAATGGAAAAAAGAGAAAGAGAAAATTAAAAATAAAAGGAAATATAAAAAAAATTATACATGAAGAGGAATAGTTAACTACATTAAAAGAGGTACAAATAAAAAAGTTAAATACATTCAAGAAACAGAAACAGAAAAAATAAGAAAAGAAATAAAAGAAAAAGACATACATAAAGAATTACAGAGGAAAAAAATAACAAAAACATTAAATAGAAATGGGGGAAGGAGAAAAAGAAACAAAAGAAAAAAATTACAGAGGGAAAAAATTAAAGAGAATTAAAGGGGAGTAAAAAAGGAGAATAAAAAGGATGGTTTATTTATTTAAAAGGTATAAATAAAACATTAAATGCATACATGGGACAAAAAAACATGAATTAAAAAATATATAAAAATTAAGAAAAATAATAAATTGGATATTAATAATAGAATAAAGAAATATAAAAGCAAAACATAAACAAAAATAAATTGAAAAAATATATAAAAATAATAAATATAATTAATACAATTATTAAACTAATAATAACTGGGAAATAAAAATAAATAAAAAGGAAATATAAAAATACACATGATAATTAAAGGGGAGTAAAAAAAGGAGAATAAAAAGGATAGTCAAGTACATTTAAAAGGTAAAGTTAAATCCAAATGGGAACAAAAAACAAAAAAATTTAAAGGAAGAAAAATAATAAATTAGATAATAATAGAATAAAGAATAAAGCAAAAATAGTGAAATATGAGAAAAATAAATACAAATACATAAAAATAATAAAAAGATCATTAATAAAATCAGTAAACTAATAATAACTGAGAAATAAACAAAATAAGCCTGATATTATAAAAAAAAACACTGTATGACTATATCCACACTGTTAACAAGACATACCGCTCACCACTAGCTAGAGAGCAGACAATACAGCAGTGTTATTACTTCAATGCACACCTTAAGGCAGGTTGATCTGACATTTTTGAAACTGCAAACAGCACAGCTTGACAAGTTCTCCATTCGCCCCAGTTTTGTCAAGCTCGACCATTCAGGGTTTTTTTTTTTTTTTTTAAAGGTGCAGTAGATCACATTTTAATATATGGTATATTCACAGAAATATCATATCCTATTTGAATTGGTGCGACTTATGTCACCGTTGAGGATACCGGCCATTTTTGTTGAAATTAGGCATATGATTTAGGAATGCAAACTGCCAACACAGCGGCAATTCTCTTTGATATTAAATGGTGATTGATGCGGGTCATTTGGTTTATATGGTTCACCCGGGGAGCGGCGTGTGCGGGGCTGTGTGGAGGCGGAGACGGGAAGGATATGATCGATGACAACAGTAATTACGGCAGATTTCAGCGTGGTTGATATAGGAGCCGTTATGGCGACCCGATCGTGACCGAGTCGCCGGGGTCTGGCCTCATTTACGCCGCCGTTGAGGGCACCCTTTAAATTTCTTTGAAAGCATCAACCATCCTGTCAAACAAGAAGCGCTAACGGTCTAATAAACACTGAAGTCTCAATGGAGAAACGTCTCTCTGATTGCAAAGTGTGTTTTGTTCTGGAAGAAAGCAATGGTTTTTAAAGTGCTAATGAGGCAAGAGCAACAGGCGAAAAGCGGAGAGAAAAAAATACAATATTTCACAAAAATAAAATCATTCACGCACCAGCGAAGCCATTTCAAAACCACGACCCAAAAGATAGAAAATTAAGGAAATGGTCTCAGATGCTCTTTTCTATCCAATGAAAGTGAATAAGGATGGAAAAACTGATTTTTTTTTTTTTTTTGAAAAGTGCTTTTCCGCACTTCAACATTTCAAAAAATGAAAAAAACTTAGTATTTTCATTTTAGTGTTAAGTATATACTAATATATTTTTTGTATTTAATTAATATTAATCAATATATATTTTTTTCATGTATAAATTTAATTTTAGTATTTCATGTGCTTTTTATTTTTTATTAATCTATTTTTTAAACATTTCGATTTCGATTTATTCTTTCAATCAATTTAATAGTATTTTGTGTCATTTAGCTGTCAAGGAAACATTTATGATGCTCTCCAGCTACAAAAAAGCACTATAAAATGTTCTTAATTGATCATTTTTTAGCAGTGTTCTTTTAGTATTATCTATATAATATAGTATTCATCAATATTTGTAATTAGGTTGTATTTTTAATATTTTTAGATTTAATTTGAGTTTTAAGTTTTAGTAATTTTGCTGTGCTTTTGTAATTTTTTTTTTTACTTTTAGATGTATTTTTATGTCAGTTATATTTTTAGTAATTTTAGTAATTCAGTAATTCAGCTTAAATTTATTTCATTTAGTAGTCAAGGCAAAATTTCTAATCCCATCAAGCTATGAAAATTACCAAAAAAAAAAGCATAAAAGCACCATTAATAGGGCTGAAACGATTCCTCGAGTAATTCGAGTACCTCGATTACAAAAAGTGGTCCGAGGATTTTTTTCTGCCTCGAGGAATCGTCAATGTAGGGCGAATTCCAAACGGCTATTTTGCGCCCTTCAAGGGCACTTCTAGAAGGGAACGCCATTTGTAGGGACGTTCCAAACGAAAGTGAGCAACTTAATCCCTTCACGAAGGGCCCTTCCAGAAGGCCGTTAGCGAAGGGAACATTCCATGGTCACTTCACGGAAGTGATTTCCGTTAGTGATCACGTTTGCGCAGCGTTGTCAAGGTAACATTTCGTCAGTCATTCCCTTCGCCAAGGGAGTTCCAAACGGTTAAAAGAGACAGAAATGCCCTACTCCCTTAAAAGAACTCACTTCAAAGGGATCTGCCCTTCGGAGGGAGTAGGGCGTAGGGATGCGCACTTCCATTTGGAATTTGCCCTTAATTGTGGTTCAAGCGGCCGCACGGACTACTTTCAATGTGGCACAACGTGCTTACGTCACCTACGCAAGGGAAGGCCGGGGAAGAAAGGAGGAGGAGGAGGAAGCGGACGTACAGGTGTTTGACTGAGGGAGCGGGAAAATGGCAGAGGCGAGGAGAAATAGCGATGAAACAGATGAAAAAGGCGATAAAAAAAGACAGAAAATGTCGAAAGTGTGGGAGCATTTCCGACTGAAAAGAAAGGAGAACACCGTGACGTGCATTAGTTGTAACACGGCCCTTGCATACCACAACAGCACGTCTTCTATGTTGCAGCATCTCCGCAGAAAACACCCGGACTTGAGCGGAGGACCGGAGACAAGGTAATATTAACGTAGCAAATCAGTGTGATCAACGTTAATGTATTTTACGAACATAAACGCCAGCCTTGCAGAGGGCTAGGTTTTTGTTAATTATGACTGACTACTGTCAAGTTTGTGGTTAGTTTATTACGAGCGTGACGACATAACTTCATAGAGGGTTGATTTAAAATTTAAAAGGACAGCGCTGATAAGTCTAGATGGAAATAAAAACATAAAGTTAATTAAGCAGTTTTAAAATTTAGTCAACTACTAAGTAGCTGGTCACTGGTCACAGTGTGCCTCACTCTATTGATTAGGCTATGTGTGTGGTTATTGTGTTCCAATACAGTAGCTGTCTTAATTGTGGACACTGCAAAAACTCAAAATCTTAAAAAAAAAAAAAAAAGTATTCCTAGTCAGCTGGTGTAAATTCATAAATGGACTTACTTGTTCCAAGTTCCTGTTTTTGTCTCCCCTCCTATATTCCAAAATAGCATCTTGTGTTTTACAGTTGTTATGTACATGTTATGCACAACATGAAGGCTTATTTTGCCTTCTTTCTTTTTTATAAATATAAATTTATAAATGTTTTTGATAACTTGAAAGTAATGTAATTTTATTTATTTTTGATATATTGAAAGTAATTTAATTGTATTTATTTTTGATATATTGAAAGTAATTTTATTTTATTTATTTTTGATATCTTGAAAGTAATTTAATTTATTTTTATTTGTGTTTTATTTATTCTTATTTATGTTAGCAGTTGCCTCTTTGGTAATGTTTCAAGACCAGAAAATACTTGCTTGTGAATTTAAGAAATAAAAACAGTTGATTCTAAAAAAGGAAACCAATTGGTCATTCATTATTAAGTGAAATATGTTATTTTCTCTTGTGTATTCATAATTGCTCTTTAACGAAGCAAAAATACGTTTTATCCGATTACTCGATTAATCGATGTAATTTTCAGTAGAGTACTCGATTACTAAAATATTCGATAGCTGCAGCCCTAACCATTAAAGAAACTCATGTTTCTTGAGTATATGGTTTTAATTGGTCATTTTATAGCAGTGTTATTTCAGTATTAAGAATATACTATTATTGTATTTTTAAATATTTTAATCAATTTTATTAATTTTTTTATATATATTTCTATTTAGCTTAATTTTTTTATTTCATTTTTAAAGCATTTTATTTCTTTTAACTGTCAAGGTTATATTTGTGATACCTTCCAGCAACAAAAATGATAAAGCACAATAAAATCTTAAGAAACTTAAAACAATCTTTTTTTACACTTACTCAGCCTAAACTTAATTGAATTGTCAAGGCAACATTTCTGATGCAGTCAAACTTCAAAAATTACAAAAAAGAATAAAAGCACCATTAAAGAATCTCATGGTTTTAATTGATCATTTTATAGAAGTGTATTTTACAATATTTAAATCATACTATTATGGTATTTATTATTATTTGTAATTAGCTTGTATTTGTATTTTCATTTAAAGTTTCAATGATTTTGCTGTGCTTTTGTCATTTTTACTTTTATATATTTAACTGTATTTTTATTTCGGTTATATTTAGTCATTTTAGTACTTCAGCTTAAACTATTATATTTAAAATACATTAAATATTAATTATATATATTTTTACACATTTATCAACATTTACATTATAATATTAGTGTATTAATAATTTAACTTATTTTTATATTCTCAGGTCTCATTTTAGCTTAAATTTTGTTCTCTTGTCACTTTTACTAGCTTTGTTTTTAATTCTATTTAGCTCAATTGTATTTTTTAGTAATTTTAGTACTTTTTACCATTAAACAAAGTCATAATGTTTCATCAGTATATGGTTTTAATTAATCATTTTATAGCAGTGTTATTTTAGAAAGATTAATAACTAAAATAGTTTATATTTAAAGTATATTATTATAATATTTATCTGTATTTCTATATTTTCAGATTTCATTTTAGTCTAAGTTTTAGTAAACCTGCTGTGCTTTTGTCATCTTTACTTTTTACATTTTTTTCATATATATATTTCTAATTTAGCTGTATTTTTATATCAGTTTTTTTTTTTGTCATTTGTTGATGCCCACTTCACTTTTAAATTCTTACATTTTGGTCCATTGCTAACGCAAAGCCATCAAATTGGCTTAAAAAGACTTGAAAATATAATGCACAATTGATACAGACCATTTTTCTTTATTTTTTTTTAAGCTTAACAGCCTCATTCAGTTTCATATGGAAAACAGTGGCTTGGACATTTTGTAAAATATCTCCTTTTGGATTAGAAGAAAATAATAGAGTCAAACGGATGCGTCGTTTAGTTTGAACTTTACTTTAAAGGCTTTTGTATTTTATCCAGGCACTTCCTACTAATGAATATTTTCCACTGAGCTAGTTTCTCTTTAATTAACATCTATAGGCTCATTTCGCTGCTGAAGACCATCACTGATTTTTCTATTTTTCTTACTATAGCCAAAGCTTTTCTGTCTGGGAGGAGCAAGCTCTCCAGGGTAGAGAACAAGAGGAGAAACACACTTTGACAAACGCGCAAGCGCTCCAGCCGTTTCTGTCATATTCATAGCGTGACAACATGTTATCATGGAGCGTCTTGAAAAATAGGGTTCTGCGTTATCTGATTTCAAGGGTGGCCTCTCTTCAAATGATCCCGCTGTACTTACATAAGGTCAGATATAGCACAACTCCTTACAAAATGAAGCCAGAAGCGTCCTATACTATTTCACGCTGCTCTTTCCGTGTTCAGGTGGTGCTCAGAACTCATGTTTACAAAATGCCTGCGACGCAAAAACCTGAAAATGTCAAGGGCGTTTTGGCTGATTTGTCAGCCTGGCGAAATGGAGAAAATTATGAATCTTAAGCCGGTAAGGATTGTAAATTAGATGGCCCTCCTGAACCCTAAATAACAATCTATTGACTGGTTTTATCTCAGGCAGAGAGCGAGGTCAGCCATTTGTGGTATGGGTCAGTCCTAGTATGCAGCACATTTTCATGTCCCCACTGGATAAAACATTTAATTCACAATGTCAAAGATGGAAATCACATAAGTTTATTGCAATATAACAATTACTTTAACAAAAAGGTGACTGAGGAATTTCACAACTTAAGTTTGACCGCATGTCATTTGTCACATCCCCAGGCGCTGCACTTATTAACATGAAAAAACTGGTAAATTATTAAGAAATACTCCTGGTGTTTCAAACTAAATAAAACAGTGTTTTAATTGATTCATTTAATGCAGTGTTACTTTTGTACTGTCCATATACTTATAGCATTTATTAATATTTTGAGTCAGCTTTTTTATATTTTTATTTTTATTTAAGTTTTAGTAATTATGCTATATGCATTTGCCTTTTATAATTTTAGCACGTTAGTGTGTATAAAACGTATTCCGCTTCAGTTCGTTGTTGAGGCAGCATTTGTAATTAAGATTTTTAAGTCTACATTTGTCATGTATTTATATTTTATTGCAAGTTTATTTACTTTAGGTTTTAGTAATTATGTAATTATTTTTTCCCAGTTTTTCTACTTAGATTTGTGTTTTATTTTAGTTTTTAGTCTTTTTAATATATAAAAATGTATTCTGTTTCAGTTTGTTGAGGCAACCTTTATAACTTAAGATTTTTAAGTCTGCATTTTTCATGTATTCATAGTTTAATTCAGGTTCATTTATTTTCATTTAAGTTTTAGTAATTATGCTAAATGCATTTTTTCACCCCACTTTTTTCAGATTTTTGTATTTCGGGTTTATTTATCACCATCAATGTTTCCATTTAAATGTATGTACTTCAGTTTTATTTTTAGTCATTTTAGTATGTATAAAACATCTTCTGTTTCAGCTAGTTGCTGAGGAAACATTTGTCATTTAAGTCTACATTTTTCATGCATTCATATTTTATTTCAGATTTATTTGTTTTAATTTAAGTTTTAGTAATTATGCTATATGCATTTGTCATTTTTACCAATATTTCTATTTAGAATTTATTCCTTTTATTTCAGTGTTATTTTTAGTCAATTTTGGCATGTATTAAAACTTCTGTGTTAACATTTGTACTTTTTAAGATTTAAGTCTACATTTCTCATGTATTTTATTTTTTATTTCTGGTTTATTTACTTTTATAAGTTTTAGTAAGTATGCTATATGCATTTTGTTATTTTTCCCAGTATTTCTATTTAGATTTAATTTGTTTCATTTATTTATTTTTGAAATAAAATTTTTATTTTTTAATTTAAGCTTTTTGGGCTTTCCTGCATCCTTAATATCACATTCTACCCTGTTTTATTTTATTTACATTTCCTTTAAACTACCAAAGCCAATTTAAATGACAACATCCTTTAGAAAGTGACCATTTTAGAGGTAGACAACTATTACGATTTACTTATGCTCGTGAATTGTATACACATTCATCACCACTAATGAAGTTTACACATCTGAGCTAAACCAAGCTAGGTCTTAAATTACTGCATAACATGTAGGCTTCATCTAGCACTAGGTCTTTTCTCACTCTCTGTTGGTTTTACTTTCAAAGCTAATGATTATAAAAAGCAGATTTCAAACACTCAATGCATTTACATCTGTCTCTAGTTCCTTCAAGACTACATGTGCATCCAATCAACCTTCTTCTAAACCTGTGCTCTTATTCTCAGGTATGTAATTAGACATTTCAGGCACTCTAAACAACAACTCGGGCTGAAAAGGCACTGCTTTAAAAAGCCAATTCAAGAGAGAGTGACTGCGCATCAGATCAGAAGAAACAAGACGAGAGAAAGCAAATGTACCTGCTGCTTCTGCTGCTGTTGTTTGGTGAGGTTGCGGCAGTATGTATTAAACTTGACGATTTCTTGGCTCATGTCGTCCACACGGTCCATCAGCAGCTGAAGGCTCTTTTCCAGGTGGTTACTATGGAAACAGATTGACAGATAGTTCAGTCAAACAAAGTTTGCGTAATAAACGGCTGACTGCACATCAAAGTGTAATTGCTCCACAGTGATCTTCTACTCAATTAAAAACCCAAGATGACAGAAGCATGATGTGCCCGATAAGGACGACGATCTGCACTGAATTTACATGGATGAGGGAGACGTCTAATTGTAGCATGTGCGGATTTACGAGGGGCCACCAAATATCTCAAACCTTCAACAAACACGTCGGCTCCGTTCCAAAACCTATTAAGCTGCCTGTGTAGGGTGTGCCAACACAGAATCTCTTCCAAGTGCTACATATGTTGCTTTTGGAAAAATTCTAAACAATTGCATGAATATGCATAATGCATTTCCTAGCTGTTAAACCACCTACCTTGAGTCAAGTCTGCCAAGATTTCTATGTGAAAAACGCTATTTGTATGTTACACAAACATTGCTGCCTATGTAGGTGCAATTTCAGCAAGAACGCCGTCTACGTAGGCAGTAGACTGCAAGGTGGCTCACCAGAGCCATTTTACCTCATACTGTAATTCCCCGAAAGCTAGGTGAATTGCTTTATTAATCAAGATTAGGTTTCCGAAAACAGTCATTTCCATTTTTATCTGCGGATAACGTGCAATCACAGAGCCCTTCCGAGAATATTCTGGGGAAATGACACCAGCCACTAAAAACACTTTGAAGATAGTGGCACGCTGGTGAAAATTGGGTTTCAAATGATGCACTGTAAAAATGAATGCAATTTTAATGGTAAAAAGAATGCAAAAATGCTATGGTGACTGGTCAACGCCAAGTTTCCTTACTATATGTGGTGAACAATCTAACTGCAATAGATCTAATAAGACATTCCATATCATTTTTCAGTGAAATACTGTTAAATATAGTTCTTGGATGTAAAAAAGAACAAGCTGTCTTATATAGGGCCACATCTAAATGTCACATCTCTTTATGCGATCTTTACGGGTTGTGTGTAAAGCACGCACAGGTTCTGGAAAATCACTGTGAATGAACCAAATCAAACAATTCTGGAACAAATCATGGGATGTATTCTCTGTGCATTTTCCAGAATCGCTGTGTGAAAGAGGCTAGAGTTGACATGCCACTAGTCTCTTAAATTAATTATGTTCGGAAGCCTGTGCAATGATGTTGTTTCCTGACATCCATTGACTGAACAGCGTTTTCTCGACTTGTTTCAGTGTTGTTGCTCAGCAATGGCATGGACACGATGTTGTCAGGGGGTTTGGCAAAAGGAGGGTGGGATGGTGGTTGGCGCTCGGGGTGGTGACTGAGCAGATAGGACGTCACAGCGGCTCATGAAAAGGCACAGCTACTTTATGCAGGCTGTGTGCATTTTACTGTAGATTGACTGTTCTGAAACTTATATGGTAGTTACATTGCCCCTAGACCTCAGTTATAATGAAAAAAGCCAGACATTTTCAGTTTTGACAATATGAGACCTTTAAAACAGAAAAAATAAAATGGAAATATCAGAATGAAGAAAAGTTAAAGAAAAAGAGACAGAAAAAAGTATTAAAAAAAAAAAAGAATTTGGAAAAAAATACAATGAAATTTGTTGGGGGTGATTATTGTGTTTCGATTTTTTTTTCATGATTTTTTTTTTATTGAAAAATAAAATGAAAAATAAAATTGAAAAATAAAATAAAATGAGTGCTCATAGTGTCATAGTATGACACTATGAGTCCTTTAAAGGGGTCATCGGGTGCAAAACTAACTTTTCCATGTTGTTTGAACATTAATGTGTGTTGGTAGTTTGTGTACACAACCACCCTACAATGATAAAAAATCCACCAAGTGGTATTTTTTTTAATCTTTAAAAGTAATATCCCCTTAGCTTCTTGTCGTTGTGACGAAACACATTTGATTGACATTAGCATTTTACCTTAGACTCGCCCTCACCGAGCTGAAACAGTCCGAATACGATCCTCACTGTGTGACTCAGGTGCAGAGGAAGACTCTAATTGAGCGATTGAGGTGTTCTATTGTTGGATGTAATCATGAACATAACAGTAGTCATTTATTCTTGACATCTGAGCCGCTGAAGACGCAGAGGATAACGTTATTTTCGTTTTTAAATGGAAAGCGCCAATCCCGATGTACATATGCATCTATCTTCGTGCGAATCGTTCCTGATGCGGCTTCACCCACAGCAGAAGTGAATATAAGGGTTTTTTTATGCATCTTTGCAAATGGCCTTTCTTAATAATGTGCTTGTTGGCAAGTTTCGCCGATAAACACAGCTAAATGAAGCTAAACGCAGCTAAATGTGGCTAAAGTAAACATAATCCCAGAGAGGGGCGGGGCAAGCAGGGCTTGTTGGCATTTAAAGGGGCCATGTCTTAAAACGAGCTGAAATTTTGCTGAGCTGATTTTGACAAGGAAAAAGGGGTTTTTTTTTTTCACTACTATTGAGAATTTTTAACCAAAGTATATTAGAGACTTTTCATTAAGACCCTAAAGAATCATATGAACTTGTGGAAAATGGGTATCCGATGACCCCTTTAATATTAGTATTTACACCAGCTCTAATGCCTTTCCAAACCTTTCTTTTATAAAACATTCATTGTGTGAGTAAAAGACCACAATTTAAACCATTAAATCACTGATTGCCCCTCTAGCGAGCCATTATCCATTGTGACCAAATCATCTCAATCATTCAGAGGGAGCTGGATCAGCCAATTCAATGAAAAGACCCAACAAACAAGCGATGTTTGGTTCACAAATCAGAAAGAACTACTCCATTCATTAAATAAAAGAGTTTGATTTAATTGTAAACGATCGTATGTTTTCAGACGACATAGAATCTAATGCACGAGTCATATATAGAGCACTTTCGCACTCTTCAGCCTGCATTTCATCGTAATTGCATGGGGGAACAAAAGTGACCGGAAGAGTCTTCTTGCATTTCGCGGGAAAAAGCAGCACTTGAAGGGCAAGCAAATGAGGACAATTTTGATTTCTTTAACATTCATCATTACATGCTTTCAAGTCTCTGTGTTTTTGGAGTGACACATCTGCTCTATAGACCTATTGGTATTTGCAAAGAAAGGAAAGGGCATCTCTGTACACAGGAAGACCGAAATTACATGCTGAATACATTATCATTATCTGCGTGCTGATGGGAAGGCTGAATGATTTCACCAGCAGGGCCTATTAAACACACTAACTCCTGGGATGTTCTGAATTACAAATGAAAGACTTACTCAAAATGGCAAAGATTGTGCCGACTCATAAAGCATTAACTATAAAGACCAAAACACCTGCTCACATCCCAAGTATTTAGTCTATCAATTAGTCTGATTCGGAAGAGGGGCCCGAACAGCTGTGGCTGCTGGGGGAGCATAAACAGTCAGAAAAATGACATTTCCAGTTCCTACGTTCATTAAAGAGGACGAATCAGAGAGAGAAAAAGTGACATTTCTTGCTCTTTTGAAATAAAAGAGATCAATGTACAATGTAGATCAGAGCTGGGTAATATAGCTAAAAAAAATCTTGATGTTTTCCAACCTTTTGATGCAATTCTATATATATCGTGCTATTCATCTCTGAAATGGCTTGAAAGAGTGATTTCTTTTCAATCAGGGGAACCAAACAGCCATTGTAGCCTCAATATGTCTGATACACAAACTAAACTGCTTTTAATATCTAGTTTAAAAATAATCAAAAGCATGTTTTTTACACCATTTTCACTACGTGTACAAGAAAACACTTCTGTACAAAAGTTTGGGGTCTTTTTTTAATGTCGTAAAATGCATTAAAATTATTATAACTTTTCTATTTTTATAGATTTTAAAACGTAATTTATGCCTGTAAAGCAAACCTGAATTTTCAGCATCATTACTCAAAAGTTTACAGAAAAAGTTTACTTGTTTGTCCTGAACAGGTAAACTGCCTGCTGTTCTTTACAAAAGTCCTTCAGGTCCCACAAATTCTTAAGTTTTTTCCAGCATTTTTGAGTATTTGAACCACTCAACAATGACTGTATGATTTTGAGATCCATCTTTTCACACTGAGAACAACTAAGCGGCTCATATGCAACTATTACAGAAGGTTCAAACACTCACTGATTCTTCAGAAGGAAACACAATGCATTAAGAGCCAGGGGTGAAACATTTTTGAACTTTCAAACCATGGTAAATTTAACTAATTTTGCCTTCTGAGAAACATGTAACCATCTTCTATGATTCTGAAGGGCAGTACTATTTGGGAAAAAAAAAAGTGATATGTCAAATAAGAAAAATCTACACATGCTCATTCCATTCAAAAGTTTTCACTCCCTGCTCTTAATGCATTGTTCTTCCTTCTGGAGAATAAGTGAGGGTTTAACCCTTCTGTAATAGTTGCATTTGAGTCCCTCAGTTGTCCTCAGTGTGAAAAGATGGATCTCAAAATCATTTTTGGAAAGGTCATCATTATTGGAAAGGGTTTAAATACACAAAAATGCCGAAAAACCAAAGAATTTGTGGGACCTGAATTATTTTTCTTAAGAACAGTGGGCAGTTTAACTGTTCAGGACAAACAAGGGACTCATGAAAAACTATCACTAAAGAAAAAAAAAAAAAAACAGCTGTGGATCATTCAGGTAACGACATAGTGTTAAGAATGTAAAAGTGTATGTAAACTTATAAATTCAACTATTATTTTCTCTTGTGGAGTATGTGTAAACATTATGTGAAATATCTTATTCAGGTCAGAACGAAATAAAAAACAACATGCATTTTGTATGATCCCTCTTATTTTGGTAATATGATTAACATTTTGCATATTCTGCAAGGTAAAGTTTTGACTTGAAGTGTATATATTTGATAAAGAAAAACATTTATCTGAAATAAAACTTTTCAATTAAATGCATCCTTGTAAAGGAAAAAATAAACCATTTTAAGTGATGATCTAATTAAAATCCCAAAATAGTTAAATTAAAAAAGACTGACAGTGTGAACCAGTTCAGAAAACTCAAATCAAACAAATCTTCAGAGTTTCAGAATGAAGTCGCAACCACTAATTAACAGCCATATTTGCATATCAATGGCCATTCAGTTTTCAACAACCGAATAGAGAGTTTACTTATTTTTAGGGGTGGGCATAGATTAATTTTTTTAATCTAGATTAATCTAGATTAAATTGTCGAATTAATCTAGATTAATCTAGATTAAAATGGCTAATTTGAATTCTGCTGAAGGCATTCAGAATATGTATGCTACCCAAATAATGACTTAAAGTCTTTGAGAATGGATCATAAAGCTCATAAAGCTGTTCTATGATAATTTGTTGATGAAAATAAATTATGTTCAATTAGATGTACTTGTGTTTACTAACTAACTAACAATGAAATTATTTTTTCTACCTATTAGATTGTGTTTTTTTAACGTCAACACCTACCGAACCCATTACATGTTACACGGTACTTTTATTTTGACAGGTTTGCCATGAAGTTTCTGTGTCATACAGTATGATATGATGATAGTTTTGAAACGGTAAAAGTGACACTCACAGCAGTTTGGGAGATTGAGTTTATCTGTTCATGTGAGATGAAAATGCCAAAAATTACCGGGAGCGTCACGTGTGTTTCAGTATGCGTGTAGTAAAAGCTCGTCTCCGCGATACATACAGCTAGGCAAACGGAACATATCGGATTCATATTAAAACGGTCTTTTTGCATTTCAGTTTTCACATACACTAGTCCATATCGCGATTTGAATTAAGTGACTGACCAACATTTGATTTATGAATCCAAAAAACGACGAATTTACGTGGCATTTCGCTATAGTAGATCCGGTTTTTATGAATGGAGGACGACGCGATCCCGTCTGTGTTTTGGCGGAGGAGATTTAAACGCGGCGACCATATTCTATAGTCTTTGGTATACATCCGCGTTAAACTATCAAGGTGAAAGTCACCATAGCTTGCGTAGTTCAGACCCAGCTCCCAACCCAGATTTGAGAATAGATTAACGGCGATATATTTTTTATCGCGCGATAAGAGTTTCACGTTAACGCAGCACGTTAACGCCGATAACGGCCCACCACTACTTATTTTCCAATGCAAAAATGTTAGTCTGGCACAACAAGTATTATTTACTATCATAACAGGTATAATTTACCTGTTTTAGGCAAAACAGCCTGAGCCAAAGTGTGGGTGAAAAATGCTCACGCAAAACTAGATTTTTAGCACAAGAAACCCTGGACTTCAGAGAAAATATAAAATAAAACAATGTAGAATATGACTGTTATAGACTGTAATGTTTCCTCTAAATTCAACACTTATTATAATGTCCTTTAAGCTACTGGTCATATCATTTAAAATAATAAAAGATATAAAGAAATAAAATGAAAAGAGAATTCATTCTGAACATAATGAGGCTCATTTCTGGGAACCGCTCTCCTGGAAACAGAGTCGGCTCAATCTGTAATAAAACTCCGTTGAATCTAACTGGATTAGGCAAATTAATTTAGAAGAGAAGGCGATTTGCAAAAGAATAAAATGTCTGGCTCCGGCAAGAAGCATTAACGATGGACCCCCCGAAAATTTAATTTTAGGTCAGCGCGCCTCTCAACCGTTATCTGAGAAAAATTATGTTAAACGCAAATAAATTGCAACTAATCATATAATTAGGCACAATAAATAACCTTTTAAAATGTTGTTTTTGACATCCAGTCAAACTCTTTTCAATTCAGCTGTCGCTTGCTTAATACAATTGCACAATATTAAATGTAAAACCAATTAAGATACAGCTTTTGGTTGTACTGGCAAATAATGATGTACTAGAAGCAAAAGACGCATTGAAATCTGAGGTGTGATGTTTGTATTTGCATTTGCCTGAAAGCAAATGATTTCGGATGTTGTAATTGCTGGAATAAAAATCACATTTGCCGCATTTCTCTGCTCCCAGAAGGCTGGTTTTATAACAGTTTGGTTCAGGCAAGACCTATTTCGAGTGTCAAGATTAAACTGTGCCGTCAGGGCTTGTCAGCGTGTATTGCATTTCCTCGGTCAACGTCCTGGGCGAAACGGAGCCGTGGCAGAGAGGCTTAAAAGACACGGATTGACGAGATGAATCAGCAAATGACAAATCTTTTTTCCAAAATGGAAACGTTGAACATAGAGGTCAGGGCAGCGGTGAGACTGACCTGCTTGACAGATTGAGCAGCTCGTGCTTGTCAGCCACCGTACTCTTCCCTTGCAGATCCAGCAGGAGCACATTTATGAGATGAGAGTTCTTGATGACAATGGGGACTTCCTCAAACATGTGCTCGAAGCCAATGCAAGCCTTCTTCAGCCTGAGAAAAACAAAGAAACTCAGAGTTACGAAAAGCAGTCTGTATCAATTTTATTAAGAAAAACTTTTTATTTGGTAACCAATATGCAGTATTATTAAAAATAAACAGCTACTTTATTCAGCAAATATGCATTTAATTGATCAAAAACAGACTTCTGTAATTTTACGAAAGATTTTATATAAATGCTGTTCTTTTGAACTTAATTGAAGAATTAATCAGAGAAACCTGAAAATTCAGCAATTAGAAACATTTCTGAGGGATCGTGTGACACTAAAGACTGGAATAATGATGCTGAAAATGCAGCTTTGATCACATAAATAAATTACATTTTAAAAGTTGTTTTAAAATTGTAATAAGATTTTTACTGTGTTATTGATCAAATAAATGCAACCTTAGTGAGCATAAAAGACTTCTGAAATAAATATATACATTTATAATTATTCTTTTATAACTAATAACTTTTTAATTATTAGGGGAAATAAATAATGTATAGTTTGTGACCTTAATACCAATTTCCTTCTTGGTAATCGAATGAATGAATGAAAGAATGTATGTGTGTGTGTGTGTGTGTGTGTGTGTGTGTGTGTGTGTGTGTGTGTGTGTGTGTGTGTGTGTGTGTAAAAGCACGTCTGCAGGTTCTTCCTACAAAATACAACTTATCAGTGTGGTTTCCCACCATCCATTCACCCCTCTGCATACTGCACGCCCCCCCTCAACACCTGGAGTCAGTAGCCCATATCATGAACAGTTGCTCATCACTTAAAGGACTATATATTGCCAGACATGACAGACTTGTGGACCTCATTGCTGCTCAGGTATCCTGTGTGGGTGATGAGCAGATCTTTAAACACACTACTGTACAGTCTGAATGGTTTAACTCACCTGCAAACACTTTTTTAGGAATTGCTAATACACCTGATATTGTTAAAATCTCTCAGAATGGAAAAAAAGTTACACTATTTGAAGTTTCATGTGCATTTGACTTGTTTATGGAGGACTCCTACTGCTCTAAGATTCTAAAATATCAGTCATTGGTCTCGATCATTGAGAACTTTGGGTACAAATGCCATCTTATTGTGCTGGTGTTTGGTAGTCTAGGTCATGTACATAGGCTGGCGATTCGTGGACTTTGCATTGGGGGGATTTCTAAAACAAGGGCCAAACAGTTGGCAAAGTACTGTTCAATCTCAGCAACTATAGGAAGCATGTTTGTTTGGAAGAGGCGATGTTTCCTGTACCCTTAGAACAGGTTTAATCCATAACAATGTGCTGATCTGTTTTAATCTGTTGGATTATTTAAAAAATTTGATTCCTAATGAAATTTGACTTGTAATGTGTGATCAAATAAAGTATATAAAATGTGTGTGTGTGTGTGTGTGTGTGTGTGTGTGTGTGTGTGTGTGTGTGTGTGTGTGTGTGTGTGTGTGTGTGTGTGTGCAGGGACCGAAATTAAGTTTTTGACACACCAGCCAAGTTGGCCGGTGGATTAAAAAATCCACCGGCCAAGCTTATTTTTTACCTGCCAAAATTCTGAACGATTTAACACAGATATATCCAAAGCACGTTATTCTGTATATTATATGTGCTCCGGACAGAGAGGAGTGACAATTAAAACATAAATAAGAAAAACAACTTTTTGGTCATTTTAGATTTTTTATTATAACTTGGAAATGTTTTTAACGAACTATCTGATCTAGTCAGACTACTTGTTTTCTTTGTCCATGAAATCTGGCCTCCTGCTTCTGACGCAGTCTTTGTGCCACAGCAGGGTTCAACGCTAAGGAATTTTTCTACTGGCACGATCGGGCCAGTGATTCAGATTTTTACTTGCCCTGCCAAAATTTTTTCTGGCCCCACCAAAAAGAAAAAAAAAAGTTAATATTTATTTCTTAGCCACATATTTTAAATGTGTCAAAAGCCAAATATAACTATACATACACTTTTTATTCAGCATAACTTTTCTTTAAATAAAATTGATAATTTAAAGAATTAAAGAAGTATTTAAGATTTCAATAACTAAAAATATATGCCAGCAGGTGGCGGCACGAAACTGAAATTGATCACTGAATCATATTCATTTGATTCGTTTGAATGCAT
>NC_133369.1:6253812-6310816 GCF_049309525.1 Garra rufa | reverse complement strand
TTTAGTAATAAAAAAATGATAATTTTTAAACAATATTTTTTATACATAATATTATAATATATAATAATAATATTTTTATATTACAAAAAATATTATTATTATTATTATTATTATTATTGTGGTTGTTATGAAAATGTTAATACAATAATAATACTTGTAGAAATAAAAAAACATTAGCCTTTACCAATTTGACATTACTGACCATAAATTATATTATCATACATTTTATTAGCATGAACATTTTGCATAATAATGATATTACTTTTTAATATAATTATAATTATTTTAGAAATCAAAAACATTAGCCTTTACCAATTTACCACATTTATAACCAGAAATTATTATATTGATTATATATGTTTAGTAATTTAAACAATATCTTTAATATTAAAAAAAATTGTATACATAATATTATTATATATATAATAATAATAATAACATTTTTTATATTACAATAAATTATTATTATTGTGGTTATGTATTACATGTTGCATTTTGCAATTGAATAATAATACATTTTGGGTAATTAATTAATTAATTAGTTAATTAATTAATTACCTAAATGTATTATTATTCATTTTTGGACCCTTCATTAAATTAATTAATCAATTAGTAATTGGTTTCTAAAATCATGTTTCTCACACAGTTGAACTGTCTTTTTTTACACATGAGAATATACAGCTGCCTATGTCATATTTGTAGAATGGGGTCTCATCATATTTGGGGCCCTTGGCATCAACAAGTTTAAGAACCCCCATGTTAAGTGAAAGTCAGTAACAAGAAAAGAAAACTTTCCAGACATAATTCAAATACAAAAAACAAACATGCCAGTTACAGTCAGAGCAGGTCATATGTGTGTATTCCAGTAGCGATAAACAACATGTCAGAAGTGCTCACTTGTGAGTTAACGATCATGTTGTATAAATCCTCATTGGGTGCTTGCGTGGGAACGGTTCGAGTGGCCTCTGGGATCTTCCAGCTGCTCTTCCTCTGTTTGGGCTTGGCCAGCGGAGGTGGGGGGGCAGCGGGAGCCTCCTGGAGTTCTGCTCGCTGGTCATCCAGTCGACGACCCTGAGAAGTCGCCAACAAATCAAAGAACTCCTCCTTCTGCAGGGATGTCATGGAGGAGAACACCACTGTTTGGAAAGACAGGGTTCATAAGTCCTGTTTCCTATTCTTTTTCATACAACAGTTCTTTCTGGTCCTTAAATCTGATTGGCTGATAGAAGTGTGATATTAGAGCGATATCAACAGCCATTTCACAGTTTAATCGCATCATTCCACTTGCAGTATTTTTTAAGGCCATTGCACACCAGTGTTGCCAAGTCCGTGGAATTGGGCTATTTTAACACTGTTGCTGTGGGTGGTTTTTCATGTCCGCGGGTTGAAACGACCCCTATAACGTTATCTTTATCCCCTGGAATGTGACCCCCCTAAAAATGCCATTGGGCTAGTTTGGGGCTAGTTTTGAGTAGCAATTGGGTGGGATTTGTTGTGAAAACTGAAATTTTCGCACGTTTAAAAATAAATACACTGCCTTCGAAACTTTTGTCTGTCATAAAAAATTCTGATCAGGTTCGATTTTCTGTGTTTTCGCATCCGTAACAAGCATTTTGATATGAAAGGATGAAAAACATGAGAAAACCAAAAAAAAATGCATACGGAAATTTTGGATTCAGTGCACAATGACCTTTACAGTGTCATGGCGGACACCCAAATCCAGTATCATTTTGTAATTATTACTGTTTTTGTGTCACGGAATGTAGTTTTAAGAGATGTTCAGGCAAGCATGTTCTTGTTTATAGTTCAGATATGCCAATTGTAAATAAAGATACTGTCTTTTTTTGCATCACCGTTTCTGCATTCACACAAAAGCAGTCTCAGCTCGGACAGATCTTCTGAAATTTACAGCTGGCTCTGATGTCTCTATAGTAGTTAAACATTAGTTAAAATTAGTTTTGGGTAAATCTAATGTGCGGTGTTTGGTCTCATTAAAATATTATTTGTTCCAGAGCAAATAGTTTTGACAAAATCTCCACTTTTAATGCTGTATATCAGAGTGCTGTCTTTGTATGTTTGACTGAATTGCCTAGAAACTTTTATGATGGCTGCTGTTGTTGTCGTTGTTTTATATATTATTATTCAATAATATATTTTATAAAAATAGTACTATGTAAATGTGTTTAGTATTGAGAAAGGGTATTTGTGATATTTCTCATTGTTCTGCCTTTAGATGACGGCAAGAGACTGTTTGCGAGTCAGCAGTAATTCTTAAATTACGTAAGTCTTTTAATACTGAAAAAATAAATGCGTTAGATTTTTAAAATTGGAAGTTATTTTTATTTTTAACAACAGCTTGATGCAGCTAACAAATGCACTGAGCAGCGCTGTCATCAGAAATCATCCTTAAAGGGGTCATCGGGTGCAAAACTAACTTTTCCAAGTTGTTTGAACATTAATGTGTGTTGGCAGTTTGTTTACACAACCATCCTACAATGATAAAAATCCACCCAGTGGTATTTTTTAATCTTTAAAAGTAATTTCCCTTTTTAAAATCAGTTCATTCTTAGCTTCTTGTCGTTGTGACGAAATACATTTGATTGACATTAGCCTCTTACCTTAGACCCGCCCTCACCGAGCTGAAACAGTCGAATACGATCCAAATACGATCCTCACTGTGTGACTCAGGTGCAGAGGAAGACTCTAATTGAGCGATTGAGGTGTTCTGTTGTTGGATGTAATCATGAACATAGCAGTAGTCATTTACTCCCGACATCTGAGTCGCTGAAGATGCAGAGGTTAACGTTACTTTCGTTTTTAAATGGAAAGCACCAATCCCGATCGACAAATCGTTCCTGATGCGGCTTCACCCACAGCAGAAGTGAGTATAAGGGTTTTTTATGCATCTTTGCAAATGGCCTTTCTTAATAATGTGCTTGTTGGCAAGTTTCGCAGATAAACGTGGCTAAATGCAGCTAAACGTGGCTAAATGCTGCTGAAGTAAACATAATCCCAGAGAGGGGCGGGGCAAGTAGAGCTCGCTGGCATTTAACGGGGCCATGTCTTAAAATGAGCTGATATTTCGCAGAGCTGATTTTGACAAGGTAAAAGGGTGTTTTTTTTACATTACTATTGAAAATTTTTAACCAAAGTATGTTAGAGGCTTTTCATTAAGACCCTAAAGAATCATATGAACTTGTGGACAGTCAACTCTGCCAGCTTCAACTCAACACAAACTTAGTGCCGGTCACTTTCAGGCGCTGCATAATATCATTGCATCTGCTGCACCCATGCTATAATTCCTAGTCATGTCGGCCTAGAAAATCGCAACTTTTCATTTTCCGTCGGTCTTAGAACATGATGTAACTACAGAGCCAAGTTTTAAAGGGGTCATCGGATGACCATTTTCCACAAATTCATATGATTCTTTAGGGTCTTAATGAAAAGTCTCTAATATACTTTGGTTAAAAATTCTCAATAGTAGTGTAAAAAAACACCCTTTTACCTTGTCAAAATCAGCTCTGCAAAAAATCAACTCATTTTATTGGTCCTTTAAATGCAAATGAGCTCTGCTCGCCCCGCCCCTCTGTGATATGTCATTATGAGCTGTAATGTTTACTTTATCTGCGTTTAGCAGCGAAACTTTCCAACAAGCATATCATTAAGAAAGGCTGTTTGCAAAGATGCATAAAAATCCCTTGTACTTGCTTCTGCTGTGGGTGAAGCTGCATCAGGAATGATTCGAACAAACATAGACGGATATGTAGATCGGGATCAGCACTTTCCTTTTAAAAATGGAAGTAACGTTATCCTCTGCATCTTCAGTGGCTCAGATGTCGGGAGTAAATGATGACTGTTGTGTTCATTATTACATCTAACAACAGAACACCTCAATCGCTCAATTGGAAACATTCTTAGCCGCTTTTCCACTATCGTGCCGAACCGTTCTTAGAACGGTTGGGTACGGTTCCAGTTGTGTTTCCACCTGAGCCTGGTACGGCACGGCACGATTACAAACCGTTCTCGGCCCGGAATTCTCGGCACGGTTAGACAACCGTGCTGAGCCGGGCTGGTAAAATGCGTGTGCATGACGTCACCACTCTGTTGCCTGGCTACCAGTTTCTCCGGTGTTATGCGGGTGCGCAGTAAACAGATACGGTAAATATAAATACAAATGGCTGAGATACTTTGGTCTGTGAATGAAACATTTGCTCTTATATTGATATTTGGGCAGAAAGAAAAATTCAACAACAGCTGGAGGCTGCAAAGAGAAACGAAAAAGTTTTTTTTTTTTTAATTATAGCGCAGTGTCTTGCAGAGAAGGGCATTAAGAAAAGTTCAAAACAGTGCCGGGAAAAAATAAAAACATACATATCGCGTCCAAAAGGACAATAACAGTAGAAGCGGGGCTGCCTACTCTTGCGTTGCCAAAGCAACGACTGACGCATTTGTATTTACATTCCAAAGAGTTCCGTTATCTGCACCGCAGTGGAAAATCAAACCGTATCCGTGCTGACTGGCCCGGATCGGCACGGAATAGAACGGTTACGCAATGAGAACGGTTCAGCCCGATAGTGGAAAAGAGGCTCTTGTCTTCCCCTGCACCTGAGTCGACACAATGGCGGAGTCGGACTGTTTACGATTAAACTTCATATTTAAAATTACAAATGAAATCTGACAACAGCTGCCTTATAATTGTTGGTTCTAATGTGTAAATAGCATTAAAAATGGCTTATTTTGTCAGGCTAGAGCAGCCAATGCGCAGTCCTGAGCGCGAGTGTGCGAACTGCTCAACAGTTTAACTCTAGGGGAGTTGAAAATGAGCCTATTTAAAAACAAAAAAACAAAAACAAAACTGGAGTGTTCCTTTAACAGATGATATTAAGGATATTAATGTTATGACAGAGACAACACTTTCCTTAGCGGACATTCAAACTAATGTTTCATCGGGAATAAGAATGAATGCTGTATCAATGCAGGTAATCACGATCGCTCAGACCATCTCCTTCATTGTACTCTACTATACGCAATACAGTGAGCTTTTAATACAGTTATACAATAAGTTTTCTATGAAGCAACTCAATGTTCGTTCATTACTAGTTCTAAAGTGACATTTTGGAATTAGTAACAGAGGCTTGTGCTCAGCTTAAACTGCTCAGCTTAAACTTTTTAAAGACACTCAGTTGTTGTTTCTTATGTATTTGCACACTTGTGCCATCAAACTGTTGTATAAACAAAATATCACATGAGTAGTTGTGAGATATGGCTGTAAATCAGTACGCTGTGATTACCTACGCCAGTGCCGATATACAACCATATCTCATGTACACTTGTGTGATATTGCTCATATATTTAGGATGATGAAATGCATTTAGATTGTGTCTCTTCACCTCTCTGGCTGTGGCGAGGTGTGCTGGGCTCTGAGTAACATCTCCTGCGATGCTCCAGACGGAACGAGCAGCGCTGGTCGTTGAGTCGCCGGCCTTCTTGTAACGCGAACAACAGCTCACATAAAGCGTCTGGGAAATCTGGAGATGTCCTGTGAACCTGAGCACATCACAAACAAATCATCATTGAACTATCATAAACTATCAGGGATAATTCTGTCATCATTTACTCACCCTCATGTATTTCCAAACCTGTATGAGTTTCTTTTTTTCTGTTAAACACAAAAGAAGATATTCTGAAGAATGCTGATTACCAAACGCTTGATGGTAGCCATTGAGTTCTAAGTATTTTTTCCATATTGTGGAGGTCAGTGGTGACCAGCAACTGTTTGGTTACCAATATTTTTCAAAATGTATGTTCCTTCATGTTCAACAGAAGAAAGAACCTCATTCAGGTCTGGGTTAAAAGAGTTCACCCATAAAAGTCAGATTGCTTAGAAAAGTACTAGTATCTTCTCAACACAATCCACTCAGTTCCTGATGGATAAAATCAAGGCTGTTTTCTTGATGAATATACTTTTAGGGGTTCGTAGCATTGAAACCCTATTACAATTGTTAGAATGACCAAGGATCAGCAATCTCCACGTAAAACTGATTGTGCAGACCAAACGGTATGTCATAGAGACTTACTGAAACATGGAGGGATGGTAGTACTCACAACGTCAACGTAACCAAGGCTCACCCCAATCGCCCCGACAGGCGATCAAAAGTATGTTATCGCTCATAACTCTTAAAGTTCAAACTCTTGGAGTTAAGAAGTTTTTTATTTATTTATATTAACACTTTTATTCACCAAGGATGCATTAAATTGATCAAAAGTGACAGTAAATACATTTCTACGGGTCCTTAAAAAGTCCTAAATTTATCTGTTTCAAATTTAAGGCCATAAAACGCTGTACAAGAATGTCACAAGAAAGTGGTACAAAAAAATGACATGATTTAAAGAGGCTCTAAATTTGAGGATGTAAAGACAAGAATTGCGATATAGCTTAATGTGACGATTAAACTTCAAAAAGCTATGATTTTATTATGTAAATATGAGTGCTGTGCTTTTCAAAATCAGCTGCAAAAGTGCCACCTGCTGGCAGAGAATGCATTTGCATTTTCAATAAGCCCGCCTACTGTTTCTGTTCAGACTTTATTACATAAATATGAGCGCTGCACATTATAAAGTCAGCTGCTGTGCTGCTTTGTGTACAGTCTGTGCTGGTAGAGAATGATTTGCATTATTAGTAGGCCGCCTGCTGTTTTTGTTCAGACTAGTAGAAAGTCAACCCATATTTTTAGTTGTATCAAATTTAAGACCATTTAAAAGTCTTAAATGGTACAAGAAAGTCTTTAATAATGATTTCAAGAGATATTGAATTTGGCGGTAAATGTGAACTGGTGGATCGAAAAGAAGGTAATGAATTGATTATATTTGTTTAAATTAATATAATAATTTATCATTTTGATGCGTCCATTTTCTTAAAAATAGACTGAAGTGTGACGTTTATCATTTAAACAAAAAGGGATCTGAATGGTAAAATCATACTGTTTTACAGTCATTTTACAGCTTAATATGTTACCATAGAAACTGCATACGGTAGTAATTTTATTTGTGCAGGTCTTAAAAAGTCTTAAAGCTGATCTTAAAAATCAGATACCCTGATTAATAATCTTACAAAAGTGTTATTGTTAAAAATGTTATTTCCAATATATCACAGTTTCCACAAAAATATAAAGCAGCACAGCTATTTTCAGCATTGATAATAATCAGAAATGTTTCCTGAGCCGGCGAAAATTGTCGTCATCATCATGTGACACTGAAGACTAATAATGCTAAAAAATTCAGCTTTGCATCACAGAAATAAATTACCATTTTAAACATATACAAACAGAAAAAAGTTATTTTAACCCGAAATAATATTTCACAGTTTTACTGTTCTTACAGTATTTCTGATCAAATAAATGCAGCCTTGCTGAACACATGA
This sequence comes from Garra rufa, assembly GCF_049309525.1. Classification (NCBI taxonomy): domain Eukaryota; kingdom Metazoa; phylum Chordata; class Actinopteri; order Cypriniformes; family Cyprinidae; genus Garra; species Garra rufa. Next base: position 6,303,396 of record NC_133369.1, on the reverse strand, counting down.
GAGACATTTTAAAAAAATTTAAAAATCTTACCAACCCCAAGCATTTGAAAAGTTGTGTCTATCTTAATAGAACAAATAATTAAAATAATAAAACGTCTAATTTCTAGAATTAAAATATCCTAACACCTGTTGGTATAAAACTAAAAAAAAAATACACTTCAAAGGTCCCGCCCACTTAGGAAATACATCAACACAGGAAGGAAACCTAGTACACTTGTCAAGCCATTTCATGGGGTCTTCGCTCTATTAAATTTAGGATAATTATCAAACATTACCGTTAGCTTTGCATCGGCAGGACTTAGTCTGTCTTTTGGCCGCAGTTTTACTTCTCCTTGAGCTCTAGGCTTCTCTTGTGTCTCTGCTTGTGGCATCTTCTCCGGTCCCGCACCCGTCCCGTCTGACGATCCCTTGTCCGTTTTCGTGTGATCTTCCACCTTCTCTTCTTGCTGACTTTCTAAAGTTTGGGTCTCCTCATTCATTTCTGCTTGTATTGCTTCGCTCTCACCTTTTCCTACTTGGACATTGTTGTGATCATGTGAACTTCCCTCTGTGGCTTCTCTAATGTCATCGTTTGTGTTTTCATCAGCCGTCCTAACTCTCAGCACGCTCCTTCCTCTGCTGCTGTTTATCAGATCCGAAGGTTCATCCCCCTCTTCGAGAATGAGAAGAGCTTCCAACTGCTTGTCCACCGAGGTTTCAACTCTGACCTCAGAGCAGTTCATCGTGGCTTCTGCCGAGCTCTCCGTGGAAGAAAATGTGAGAGCCTAGAAAAAGTATGAAGTTGGAGAGCACTCATTTCCATTTTTTGAACAAGTCAAGACACTGAAGAGTCAGCATAGGTCGAACAAAACATAGTCTATATGAGAATGTGAAATATGTGAAACTAATCCATCTTAGATAAAACATTTTCAACGCACAACACAGTACTGATTTCAACTCGGCGTTAGGTGGTGGGTGACATTTTACGGCCCTGCTTACCTTCTCAACTTTAGACGAGTTTAAATGAGGTCCTCTCAGCGGAATGTCAAGTAAAGCCCACATGCATCTCACCTCCGTGTACGAACATGCATTAACTCCCACATATCTCGGCTAATCTGTATGAGTGTTTCTCACAACCGAATCTGAAAAAGAGCTAAAAGCTGACACGATGCATCGACAGCTTCACCGCTTCACAGTCTGCTTGCTCTGTCTCTTCCTGTTCCTCTCTTATGGCCTTGATCCACCCCTATTTATCTGGCCCATTTCGGTGTAACTAGTGGAAGAGCTTCATGTATAGAAATGCACTATAGAAGTGCATGATGCAATCTGCTTTGTTTAAACTCACTTTTGTTTAAACGCCAAGCTATTTTATAATCATACGTATAGGAAATGTGTGCTGACGCTCAACAGCTCTGAAAGTCTTGCATGTTGAAACTGGCGGCCTGTTTGTTTAACACAGTCTGTGGTTTTGCAGATTTCCTGTTGACTACCAGCAAAACGAGAAGTTAGACTTGGTGATATAGAGTAAGACCTGAGCACAGAGGAGAAACCGATTAAGCGTCTAGTCTTTAAAATTAGATTCTCGACATTCAAGTTTCATTTAGCATCAAGAAACATGTCCTGTTTCTTCCCTGTTGATTACAGTTCAACCTAAAGCCTCCAGGCCATGACATGCTGACATGTAAACTATGCACTTGCAGAAAGGAATCTTGCATATGTTGAGCAACTCACTGCATGCAAGAATATCACATTTCATAATTTAGTAAAACTGTGCTTTGATACAAGAATGTACCTCATGGAAACGGTCAAGAACGTGCCTGGTTCATATTTCACTTTTAAAACCAATAAATGAAAAAAAAAACTGCTTTAAAGAAGATTTGCAATTTTTTTTAATGACAATTAAGCAGAAAACATGTTTTTTTCTTTTATGCCAAAATTCATTACGATATTAAGTAAAGATGTTACATGAAGATATTTTGTCAATTTCATACTGTAAATATATCAAAACTTAATTTTGTTTAGTAATATGCATTGCTAAGAACTTCATTTGAACAACTTTAAAGGTGGTTTTCTCAATATTTTGCTTTTTATTTAATTTTTGCACCCTCAGATTCCAGATTTTCAAATAGTTGTATCTCAGCCAAATATGCAAGTACTGCTCACTAAATGTCAATTTAAAAAAAAAAAATTTAATAAATAAATAAAAAAGACACTTATGACTAGTTTCTGGTTCCTGGTCCATGGTCACATTTCTATCCCAAATCATTCTGGAATTCTCTACTTTTTAAATCAGCACAAATTAAAGCTTAACTGGATTTCCTTTTAATTAATTTTTCTTTTGATTTCAGGATGAAATGTGAGCTTAACATGTTTCTTAGGTTTATGAGATTTATTCACAAAAAACTCTATCAGCATAAAATCACGTTTCACGGACTTGGCTGCATTTAAAGCTGAGGTTGCATTTAATTTCACCACTATGTGTTTCCATGCTGTTTCTGACCCAGGACTGTGTGGTCATAATGTACTCATATCTTGACTTTTGCATTTGCAGAATGCCTACTTCCATGCAAGGGCACGGTTTTTGTCTGTCAATCGCTAGGGGACTCCATCGTGGTGATGCATGGACACACACTCACTCACAGTCACACACACTCATCTAGATTAATGTACTGCTCAGGATGTTGCAGCCGCAGCAGCCCATCACAGGCAACGGGCCCAGCGCAAGCCGCGGTCTCGGGTTGAACGTCCACCCGGGAATGCATCCCCTTAACCCGGTTCACCCGTCTTCTCAACACCGCCCCGACGGAGACACCGTGGGCCTCGAAGGTAGCGAAAATGGACACGACAACCGCCGAGACATCGGAGATATCCTGCAACAGATCATGACGATTACCGACCAAAGTTTAGACGAAGCTCAAGCAAAGTGAGTTATTTGAAATTATTTCTTTAAAAACTTGTTTAGCATTGTGCTAACGGACGCGTGAGACAAGGGTAGAGTTACGCTACAACATATCTGTTAACGTTTTCTAATCTTTTTAATGACATAATTTCGCGCTTGATACATTCAAATATTCTATTGTTTGATTTAACAAGACTTAAAGTATAAAAAGTAAAAACAAAATATTAAAATGTGTGCTGAAGTTCACGGGCTTAGCTGCTATTGTTTACGTTTTTTATGACTTAAAACAACTCTTGTTTTTAGATTTTGCGATATGTACTTTGCAAGTTAATGAGTGGCTATTAGATATACTTAATTATATTGATTTACATTTATTTTATAACAGAAGTAACTTTATTTTTCTTCACTCCACAAAAACACAAATCACTGTCTGAAGCTAAGGTGAAAGGCTAATGTGTCAGGAGAATCGAAATACGTATTAAGTATTTACGTGAAACACATCTAATTTATATAAAAAGTGAGGTTGTGAAATATTTTATTATCACTAGCAACGTGATTTCAGCTTTTACATATTAAACACGAGTTTTACTGTCAGCGTTATAGCGGTAGCATGCTAATGCTAACTGACTTTTGTTTGTTATTTTGTGACAGAAAACACGCTTTAAACTGTCATCGGATGAAACCGGCTTTATTCAGCGTCCTGTGCGAAATTAAAGAGAAAACTGGTGAGTAACAAGTATGCATTTGGTTTTAAAACTGGTAAATATCATAACTGTAACTTTATAATTGGTTTAAAAGTTGGCATTGGATTCGACACAGGCGCCATGTTCTGCAAGAACAAAGCCAGAGATTGTACACCTCATAAAAATACAATAATTTAAGCATTTTTCCTTAATAATCATTTAGATTTCATTCTAGTTTATGAATATATGTTTAAACCCCATCGTTTGCATGCAATACTGCATGAGTTGAATGTTAAAACAGCACTTTTTATTTAACAATAGCATATTGATTATGGGTTTGACAATGTCTGCAGCTTTAAAAAAAAAAAAAAATTAAAGTTGATTTCAAATAATACTCTTCTTATACTAAAAAACAGTCTCAAGCTGTATTATCTTTGTTGTACAAAATTATTTGCATGCATTAAACATTTTAAACTAGCACTATACCCACACAGATAACATGGTTTCTGGCTGGTCTGAAGACCACATTTGCAGTTCCTGATTAGCAAATAAAATTTTCTCAGCTCTGTTTCAGAGATGTTATCTCAAACCCTATGTTTTGCATATTTGCATGCATTAGGGTATCAGTGCAACAATTAAATCGTAATTAGCGTGTATCAGAAACAAGATGCCTAAATAACATTTTTATTTGCATGCAGCGTCCTATTATTTGCATGCAAGAATTGAACTATTAATAATTGCATAATGTCTTTGGGTTGTATGAAGTCTAAGTTTAGAAAGTCCCATAAGAGGACTGAAATGTTTACTGTGATGGTTAGTAATTAAATGGCTTTGGGCCTAATGGAGTCTTTTAATTTCTGTGGTTTGGCACGCTTCCTGCTATTGCATGCTGTGTGTCATTAATCATACACGTCTGCCGTGCGCTTTCACTGTTTATTGCACGGTGCTGTCTTGAAACCTTTTGTAAAGTATATAAATAAAAATAAAATCTCTTCTAAATAGAGTATGTGTAATAGAATAAATCAATACTTGAGGGGGTTGCAACGTTAAAGCAGTGATGACACAGGAACTGCCAAAAGGAGTCACCCTGTTTAATGTTTTGCCCTTGACTGAAGCATTTAACCTTGTGTTGCTCTAGGGAATAAATTCAAATTAATATTCATATTTATCTTGTAGGTCATTGACTGCCATTAGTGTGTCAAACATCTTGGATTGTAATAATTACACTCCTCTGAGAAAATTGTTATAGTGTTACACCTTTGAAAAGGGATTTAATTAAGTTAACACAGATTTAGTTTTAATTAATATGGGTTTTGAAATCTTAAATAGTCTCAGTTTTAAATTTATAATTTTATAATTTAAATTTTAATGACTCAAGTATGAAAATAAACAGTCATTATAGTATAATTTGTGAAATTATATCTTTGTATTATATGAAATAATGTTTTATTCTTATGCATACTAGTCACATGCAAAATCTCGTACATTTGAAGTGTTACTACCAGTGTCATACAATTAGGCATCTGCATTATTAAATGTAAACATGACTACATTTTTCTTTTATGCCAAAAATCTTTAGGATATCAAGTAAAGATCAAGGTCTATGAAAATATTTTGTAAATTTCCTACCATAAATATATCTAAACTTAAATTTGATTAGTAATATGCATTGCCAAGAATATAATTTGGACAACTTTAATGGTTTTGCACCCTCAGATTCCGGATTTTCAAATAGTTGTTACTGACAAATATTGTCCTATCCTAACAAACCATGCATCAATGGGAAAGCTTGTTTATTAAAAATCGACCCTTATGACTGGTTTTGTGGTCCAGGTTCACATGTGGTGAATATTAAATGGGTAATCTTTATTTTTTAATCATGCTACATGACTAGAGCAAACAGGGTTAAAGGGCTGTGGTGGAAAAAAAAAACATAGGGGAAAACTACATTACCCATAATGCATCGGACTCGATCAGCCTATTAGTGAGCAGGGATACAAAAACTTGAAAGTAGGATCTATAGGTTTCATAAAAGTTGTAATTGTCACTTGTCATGACTTGTATTTTTTTTTTATTTGTGCAGGCAACAGAATATTAATACACAATGTTTGTTCACTTGTGCTGGTACTAACATTGTAACAATACAAAGCTGGTTGAAAATGAGTGAGTGGATGAATTGTTCAATTAATGCATTTCAGGTCTTTCCATGAGAAATGCTCAGGAGGAGGAACCTCCAGACCCACAGCTTGTGCGATTGGACAACATGCTGCTGGCCGAAGGAGTGGCCGGTCCAGAGAAAGGGGGCGGAGCTGCCGCCGCAGTCTCTGCCGCGACCAGCTCTGGCGGGATGTCACCTGACAGCTCACTGGAGCACTCCGACTATAAAAGCAAGTTGAGCCAAATTCGGAACATTTACCACACAGAGCTGGAAAAATACGAGCAGGTACATATTGCTGTCAATTTGCTGGGTAGCCACGCCCCCAGCGAAATCTCATTGGTCCAGAATCCTGCTTTACAATAATAGAGTGCAGCAGTGCACGCCCACTTTTACTTTTAGCAGCTTATTTCTGGAAGTATTTTTCTCATTCATTTTTTCCCATAAAAAAATCATGGTTAAAGGAAGTGAATCAATCAACCAGCTACGAGTTTAATCAACATTGCAAACTTGATTTGAAGCAAGAAGGATTTGAAAATTTTAGACTTAACAACTTTAATAAGGAAAAGAACTGCAATCTTATGAAACATTGTCAATTATGTATAAAAAATTAAATATAAAGAAACGTTATACACTACCAGTCAAAAGTTTTTGAACAGTAAGATTTTCAAGTCTCTTCTCACCAAGCCTGCATTTATTTGATCCAACAAAGTACAGCAAAAACTTGTATTCTATAATTTCTTTAAAAAATGTATACATGACTTTTAAGCTTTTAAGTGGTATAGTGTATAATGTTACAAATGCTTTTTGTATTTCAGATAAATGCTGATATTTGGATCTTTCTATTCATCAAAGAATCCTGAAAAAAATATATAGTCAGTTGTTTTAAATATTGATAATAAAATGAATAATGATGAATGAAAAATTAATAATTAAAAATGACCAGCAGATCAGCATATTAGAAAGATTTTTGAAGGATCATGTGACACTGAATACTGGAGTAATGATGCTGAAACTTAAACTTATACTTAGCTTTGAAATTACAGGAATAAATTACATTTTAAAATATATTTAAATAAAAAAAGGTTCAAAATATATATAAAAATTGCTGTATTTTGGATCAAATAAATGCAGACTTGGTGAGCAGAAGAGACTTCTTTAAAAAACATTAAAAATCTTAGTTAAAAAAATTTTGACTGGTAGTGTGTATTATTTTATTGGAAAATATAGATGTTATGCAAACAAATTTTGAATTAGTTTGAGACTTGATTACATTATTCGCAGTGCTTCATGGGAGTGAATGGGTGCTAAAGAAATCCTGTTTTTTTTTTCTGTGGAATCATGGGTAGTGTAGTTTTTCCGTCAGGAAATCCACTGTTAACCATAATAATTTCAAAAATAAGTTGAAATAATGTGGAACGATGGTTTCAATGAAGGCAACAGCCTTATAGCTCACAGTTGGTTTCACTTTAATGATTTATAAGTTATTGTTCAAAATGCATTCCTCTGGAGAAAATGAATACGCTTTTTACTTCCAGAACCTGATTTTTGCTCTCTATTGAGCTTGAAATACATCTTGATCTCTTGTGTTTTTGTTAGTTTGCACAGTGTTTTCCCTTCAATGAGACCATACAATTGAGATAGGATTGCACATGTTCTGAGTGTCATTAGATAGAAAAGAGCTGCTTTCGAATCTCATTGCTTTTTCCAGGCCTGCAGTGAGTTTACTACCCATGTAATGAACCTGCTGAGGGAGCAGTCTCGAACCCGGCCCGTGTCTCCACGCGAGATCGAGCGCATGGTGGCCATCATCCACCGCAAGTTCAGCTCCATTCAGACACAGCTCAAACAGAGCACTTGTGAAGCAGTCATGATACTACGTTCACGCTTTTTGGATGCCAGGTGGGTTTAAAACGCATTTGGTGATATTAAATCTTTGCTTTAGTGCACTAATGCATCAGTATTAAAAATTAAATTTTGTTTTGTTCAAAAAGGCATGACCTTAAATGCTTCATGCAGTGCAAAAAATATCTTTCTCAGTAGTTTTCACATACAAATACCTACGCATAATCAGGATGCATTCAGTAAGTCTTGAAAAATGTAATACATTTTAGTGAACTTATGTTGATAACAAGAAAGAATATCTGTCAGTGGCTCTTAAAAAGTCTTACATTTACCTTCATAAACTTGCAGATACCCTGTTTGTTTTTCATGCAGATGTTGATGTCATATTTTATTGACTATGACGTTTTCTTGCTTTGTCAGGCGTAAACGGCGTAATTTTAGTAAACAAGCCACAGAGGTCCTGAACGAGTATTTCTATTCACATCTTTCAAACCCTTACCCAAGCGAGGAGGCCAAAGAAGAGCTGGCCAAGAACTGCGGTATCACTGTGTCTCAGGTACGAGCTACTCTATCTAATAGGCTTGTTTTCTTTCGAGCGTTTGAGAGGAGCCTGGCTCTCAGTGCACTCCAGGAGCGTCCGGTCATCAGAGACGTATCAGTTTCATTTTGGCTCTGAAATCGTGACAGGTGTCCAACTGGTTTGGCAACAAGAGGATTCGCTATAAGAAGAACATTGGCAAGTTCCAGGAAGAGGCCAATCTGTATGCCATGAAGACGGCCTTAGGGGCGACACAGAGTGAGGAATCACCCCACACTCCAAACTCCACTGGTTAGTTCACGTTTTTAGCTCTGATGAGGTGTTTTCACAATAGTTTTGGATTTGAAATAGGACTGAGCGATATATTTAAAGGGAAAGTTCACTTTCTACAATAATTTCCTCACCCCCATGTCATCCAAGATGTTTTTGTCTATCTTTCTTCAGTCTAAAAGAAATTAAGGTTTTTGAGGAAAACATTCCAGTATTTTTCTCCATCTAGTGGACTTCAATGTGAGCCAATGGGTTGAAGGTCCAAATTGCAGTTTCATTGCAGCTTCAAAGGGCTCTACGCGATCCCAGTCAAGGAATAAGGGTCTTATCTAGCAAAATAATCGGTTATTTTCTTTTAAAAACCTTTAAAAGAACTTTATTTGCATGTATTGTAACACTACATTACACGTGAGGTTGAGTTCGAGCATTTGTGGTTAAAAATATTTTTATTTTTATTAATAATTGACTGATCATTTTGCTAGGTAAGACCCTTATTCATCAGCTTGGATTGTGTAGAGCCCTTGAAATCTGCATTGAAACTGCAATTTGGACCTTCAACCCGTTGGTCCCCATTAAAGTCCACTATATGAAAAGAAAAAATTGTTTTCCTCAAAAACCTTAATTTCCTTTTGACTGAAGAAAGAAAAACATGAACATCTTGGATGACATGGGGATGAGTAAATTGCCAGGAAATTTTCATTCTCTTCTACTTTAATGCGTAAGTGAATATGTGTGTGGTCATTCAAACAAGTCTTTTGACTCACTGAACCTTTTGAATCACTGAAATGAATCAGTCAAATTAAATGAAACCAAAAGTGTGCTAACATGGTTTCAACTACAAAGTGATTAAAGTTTGAAAGCAATTAATGTATATTCTGTTGGTTACAATATAAAACAGTTTATAAAAATATTGGTATACTATTCAGAATATACTAATATCTTCACCAAAGCTGTTTACTTGTTTAAAAATACAGTAAAAACAGTCAAATTGTGAAATATTATTACAATTTAAAGTAACTGTTTTCTATTTTAATATATGTTAAAATATAATTTATTCCTGTGACACAAAGCTGAATTTTTAGCATCATTGCTGCAGTCTTTAGTGTCACATGATCTTTCAGAAATCTTTCTAATATGCTGATTTGCTGCTCAATAAACATTTCTGATTATTATTAGTGCTAATAGATTTTTGATGAATTTAATTTATATTATTTATTTAAAACATTTATTAATAAACCATATAAATCATAATAATGAGCCTTTAATTGTCTACATAGCCTAATAAGTTCTCAAGCGCACAAAAAAAGCTTGCCGCAGTGCACCAGCAGATATAATAATTATGAATGTGTCAGAGAAAAACAGCAAGGAGACTGCATTAATGTTTTAATAACCTATTAATAAATTAGTGCTTTCTTTGTTTTCACCTTAAGAGATGAAGTCGTCGACACTGACTCGCCTGTAAGCGTGTTTCATATGGATTACATAATCTGAGAATATGTTTTCTATTTGAATTGGTTCATTTATTAGTAGACATTTCACAGAGTTTCAAAGTTTCGCTCTTAAGTTCACAGAGACCGAGACGACATCCTGTTTGCTTGAAATATTTTACAAAAGTGCAACGTTTCGTTGTTATTGTGAGTGCACACAAATCAATGTAGAGTCTTTACAGACTCGAAAGATGTATTACTTTGATCTGTATGACAAGAAATTATTTATTTTAAGAGCAAGTGACTGCACTGGCGTCTCCATCTGTCATGCAGCGAGCGAGCTGCTATTCAGCTTCCACGGACACTTTAATAGTGCACATTTTTCTTGGCAAGACACTGCAGGTGAATAGGGTATAAAAACAACAACTAATAGTTACCACCTTACTTACCCAGGTAATTGGATACATTTGATAAGTGCAAACATTTTTTGTATTACAAGTTTTCTAAAATGTTAGGTTTAAATATGCAAATGAGGCATTATTTAATGAAATATGCACTAACTTCCATACATTTCTAGTACAAAAATCTAAACACTGGATGAATTCAGTTTCAAAATATTTGTTTAATTTTTTTTGACATACAGCGGGGAAAATTAGTATTTGACACATCAGCATTTTTATCAGTAAGGGTATTTCTAAGTGGGCTATTGACACAACATTTCCAACAGATGTAGCCATCAAGCCAAATATTGAATTCATACAAAGAAATCAGAACATTTAAGTATACAAGTTGAGTCATAATAAATAAAGTGAAATGACACAGGGAATAAGTATTGAACACACTTTATTTAATACTTTGTAGAAAAGCATTTGTTGGTGTTTACAGCTTCTGGACGCCTCTTGCATGGAGAGATTCTGGCCCATTCTTCCACACAAACGCTCTTTAAATCTTGAAGGTTCCTTGGGCCTCTTTTATGAACTTTGATCTTCAGTTCTCTCCATTGATTTTTGGTCAGGTGATTGACTGGGCCATTCAAGCAAATTGATTTTCTTTCTTTGAAACCACTTCATTGTTTCCTTGGCCTTGTGTTTGGGATCATTGTCTTGCTGAAATGCCCATCCTCTTTTCATTTTCAGCTTTCTGGTAGATGGCAGCAGATTTTTATCCAGAATGTCCCGCTACATTTCTCCATTCATCCTGCCTTCAATAATATGAAGTCTGCCAGTACCCCTTGCTGAAAAGCAGCCCCAAACCATGATGCTTCCACCCCCAAACTTAACTGTTGGTATGGTGTTCTTGGGGAGGTGGGAAGTACGATTTCTTCTCCAAACATGGTGTGTAGAATGACTGCCAAAAAGTTATCTGACCATACTATAGTCTCCCAATAATCCACAAACATTAACCGAGCCTCAACATACTTTTTGTTCAGCAATGGAGTCTTGCGTGGTGAGCGTGCATGGATGCGATGGCGGTTCAGTACACTGTTTATAGTTTTCTTTGAAACAACAGTACCTGCTGATGCAAGGTCTTCATGAAGTGGGTCTTGGCTCTTGGAGAACTCTCCAGATTATTCTTTGGACTCCTCGAACAGGGATCTTACGTGGAGCACCTGATCGTGGCCAGTTTATGGTGAACTGATGCTCTTTCCATTTCCGAATAGTTCAATTCAGCATTCTGGAAATGCACCTATAACCATTTCCATCAAAATGATATGATTACAAAGATCTTGAGAGAGTTCTTTGCTTTTACCCATCATGAAGTCTTTCCTGTGTGCCTTCTGGGTAATGAGAAGCCTTTATAGGCCATCAATTAGGACTAAAGCAGCTGATATCAATTAGTACTGATAGGGGGCAGGGTTTCTATCTCAATACTGACAGATTTCAGATGATCTCCTGGCTTTCTGTCCTTTTGCACCTTGTTATCTATATGTGTTCAATACTTATTCCCTGTGTCATTTAACTTTATTATTATGACTCAACTAGTATACTTAAATGTTCTGATTTCTTTGTATGAATTCAATATTTGGCTTGATGGCTACATCTGGTGTAAATTTTGTTTCAATAGCCACTTAGAAATATCCTTACTGATAAAAATGCTGATGTGTCAAATACTTATTTTCCCCGCTGTATTAGAGTCAAATGTTTTTACAGAGGGGACTTTGGGTATTTCATATTTTTACCATTTTTGGCGGAATAAAATGTTGTATAAAATGAAGCAAATTATATATGAACAAATCCCTCTGTAAAAACCTTCACAATTTAGACAGGAATAAAAATGCAAAGTTTGGTGAGTGTACGTGTTACTGAACTGGAGATTTATGGCTCAGTGTAGGAGAAAAAAATCATTTTGAGAAAACGGCATTTCAAAATATAGATTGTATTTGAAATCTATTGACACAAATAGATAAAGTGCTATAAAAGAAACACTTGTGTCTTTTGGGTGTTTTCTTTCCACTAGTCTGAAAAAAATACTATGAAATGCCAAAAAGCCCAAAATCTCACTTGACAGGTGCATGAAAAAACTGTTTTTGCCTGCAGTGTCTCCCCTTAACATTAGATTGAGCTGCAATGCAGTGTTGCTGGTACATACATTTTTCAGATGAAAAGTCATATTTGAGGTCGATGAATGATAGGTGAGCGTTTGGATGTCCTGCCTGATGTACTATATTACCACATAGACCAGCTTTTTTTCTGCGACTTATACAATTTTGGTCGACCAAGTCTCTTCTTATCGACTAATAGGGGGCAGCCCTAATAAAATGTTTAAAAGCACAGCATTTGTTTGAAATAGAAATCTTTTTAATCATTATAAATGTATTTACTTTCACTTTTGATCAATTGAATGCATCCTTTAATGCACACCTCTCAATCTTCCAGGCTCAGGGTCGTTCTCGCTGTCGGGGTCAGCTGACTGCTTCCTAGGAGTTCCTCCAATGAACGGCGAGCAGCCTCCCTATCACATGGGAGCTCAAGTACGACTGTCTCAACTTTGAACAGCATTCCTGCATTTTGCTGCATGCTATCATCTCTGTGCATGTGTTTGTATCTCACTGGATAAGCAACATTAGAGGGAATGGTGTGGTTTTGTGTGTTTGCTTTGCCATGCAGCTCTGCCTAAATGTCCTTTTCCTCTCTCTCTGGTAGGACGCTCAATCACACTTCTCAGAAAGACTCTATAGTACCAGAGAGAGTCGGGTGAGGAGCTCATTACATGCATGCTTGTGTCAGCCTTGCTTTTTAAGTGACTTACATGCACGTCGCTTTGATCTTTACTCGGTCATGCTTTTTTTGAGGATTTACATGCGCTGTTGATTATAATTAAGGCATGTTCACATCATGAGTGATGTGTGAAGTGGCACATTAATTTTTTATGAGAAACATTCACACGTGTGTACAAAGGTGAACAGCACATATGTGACTCTGGATCACAAAACCAGTCATAAGTAGCATGGGTATATTCGTAGCAATAGCCAAAAATACATATTTTATGCCAAAAACCATTAGGATATTAAGTAAAGATCATGTTCCATTAAGATATTTTGTAAATTTCCTACCATAAATATATCTAAACCTAATTTTTGATTAGTAATATGCATTGCTAAGAACTTCATTTGGACATATTTAAATATTAAAAAAAAAAAATTCCACCCTCAGATTCCAGATTTTCAAAGAGTTGTATCTCGGCCAAGTATTTTCCTATCCTAACAAACCATACATCAATGGAAAGCTACGTCCAGATGATTTCAGATGATTGCGAGAAATGTCAATTTCAAAAAAATTGAGCCTTACGACTGGTTTTGTGGTCCAGGGTCCATGATCTTACATATAAAAGATAACCTCTCTAAGCTCTTTGAATGGAAGTATCCAGAAAAATACTGTATAAATTAAATTAAAACTTAGAATTTAATCTGCCTATACAAATTTCAATTCAAATAAGTGTGAAATATTCATATATCTTGATATATCAATAATAGTGGTCTATTATTAGTAATAAAAATAGTGAAGGTATATACTAGTAATGTAACACTAGTATACACTCCTAGTCAAATGTTTTTGAACAGTAAGATTTTTAATTTTTTTTAAGAAGTCTCTTCTGCTCACCAAGTCTGTTTATTTGATTGAAAGTACAGCAAAACAGTAAAACAATTGAAATATTTTAACTTTTTAAAATAACTGCGTTCTATTTGAATATATTTTAAAATGTAATTTATTCATGTTATTTCAATGCTGCATTTTTAGCATTTAGCATTTAGCATTTACCCCCCCCCCAAAAAAAAAATAGTTTTAAATATTGATAATAATAATAAAATGTTTCTTAAACAGCAAGTTGGCATATTAGAATGATTTCTGAAGGATCATGTGACACTGAACACTGGAGTAATGATGCTGAAATGTTAGCTTTGATCTCAGGAATAAATTACGTTTTAAAATATATTCAAATAGAAAGCAGTTATTAAAGCTAAATCAATAAGCCTAAGCATAGTTTTTTTTTCTCCAGTCCCTGTGAATAGGCCTTAAATACTGTCATGAATGCTAGTGTTTTCTTATGTTTAGAGATTTCTGTACAGGACGACTTTGGTTTTTGTGGTTTTAACGGCAGTTTTCTGTGTCTGCAGACTAATGGTAACTGGCAGGAGCAAAACACGCCGCCCTCTGCCACTTCACCCTGCAGCGATAACTCCGACAACTCTGACTGATGAGCTCCGTCCACTGACGTCCGCCTCAAACACCGGAGGACTAACGAAATGACAAAAGAATGATGGTCACTCTTCTACCCAACTGCAGTTTTTTGTTTTTCGCATTTTTGATTTAGAAGCTCATTATTGGACTTGACATTGAGCCTCATTCATGAAACACGAGCAGAGATTTTCTGTCTAAACCGTTCATAAAGCTATTCTTTTGAAAATTGTTGTAGTCCATTCGATACAATAATTAACATAAGATGGGCCTTATCCATGAAGCAAGAAGTAAATTGTTTGTAAAATCTTATTTTTTAGCATTCAGTCATATATATATATATATATATATATATATATCAGAGGTTGCGTTAGATTGTTACATTGCCTGTCATTTGGACGGACAGGGTCGTAAAAATTCTGTCATAATTCCTTATCACCCGTCATTTTAAATTTCCTATTTTAATTATAACACATTTAATTGCATTTATTTTTGTTCATGTTTTAATTTTTAAAATGTTGAAGAGAACAGATGAGACTGCTTAACTTTTCATGTTCAACACCACACCCCGCAGCGACATCGATTTTAATGTATTCTCATTTTAATGAGCAATATTGATCAGTAAATCCCAGTCGATCTTTTGGTCTATGCTATTTTCAGTCAATGGCAAGTACATAGTGTGCCTCCCATCCAATAAATCGCAATGAAATCTCAAATTTCAAATTCAAATTCATTAGGAAATTCAAGCAATAAATACCTGGACAGGGTGGGAATTACAGCTAATAATTACACTAAATCACCCTTCAGATTTTTCCGTCATTGCAACGAAAATTCTGTCAATGACAGACAGTTTTCGGTTAACGTGACCTCTGAGATATACAAACCATTTCTGCATTTGTTGAGCTTTTGTTTCATGAATAAGGCCATTTTCTCCGTTTGGATGAATGAGTGTGTTTGTGTGAGAGAGAAGAGTTGGATGGCGTTTAGCTGCCGTCATTTTATTTTCACTTTTCCACTACATCACAACTTCCACTATTTGTTACTGCAATATCTGGGTGTTGAAAGGGGAACTTTTTAAACTGCATTAAGACTGCTTTCATTATAGTTATTATATTATTATTATTATCACTGCTCTATATTGTTTATTCAAAGCTGAGATAGAATTGGCTTGGGTGAAGGGGGCAATAGAGAAAAATCCAAAGATTGTTTTGTTTTATTTTTTGTGTGTGTGAGTGTGTTTCTCTTTTTTACTGGGTTTGTGTATGTATCAGTTATATGAATGAGGTGTGTTTGCTGTCTTTATTTACCGTTTGAATGAGTATATCAACAGTGCTGTCTTTTCTCTGTACAGTGAAACACCTGTATTCTCTACCTCTTTTACAATAAAGACTGTCTGTGTACACATTCATCATTTGCACTTAAATATAGTTTTTCTTTAAGCAAATAGTTTTACATTTATTTTTATCACTGAAAAACGTGTAGTTAACATGATATTGAACTTGCAGCCAATTTTACTTCTAATGTGATTCATTTCCCAGTTAAAAGTTGTTAATATTTTGCTGAACAATATTGCAGTCAAGTAGGACTATTCTGCGCCAGAGCGCGTTTACATGTAACGAGCCGGATGATAAACTGGTGCTCATGACAGATGGACGTGGCTGTGTATCAAAGGTAAAAAATGATATAAATACTGTTCAGTTTCTCGCAAAAACTGATCGTTTCGTGTCTTAGGACATCAATGTATCGTCACGAGCCACAGAGTGTAATTTGGATTTGTCTGTGCATGTTTTTGTTTACTTTTAAAGGTGCCCATCCATGTTCATTATATGGCTGGCAGACTGCACCGGTTTTCATTAAAAATCTTAATTTGTGTTTTTCTGAGGAAACAAAGTCACCTACATCTTGGATGCCCTGGGGGTAAGCAGATAAACATCACATTTTCATTTTTGGGTGAACTATCCCTTTAAAAAATTGAAAATTGTCAATTTGTTTCGAAAGTAACCGATCGTTTCGGTACATAAGACCATTCTTTCTCAGTTGGGATTGTTTAGAGCTCTTTGAGGCTGCATTTAAACTGCATTTTGGAAGTTTAAACTTGGGGGCACCATACATACGGAGAGACTTAACCGAAATGTTTTCCTCAAAAAAACATAATCGCTTTACGACTGAAGAAAGACATGAACTGGATCTTGGATGATGACAAGGGGGTGAGTACATTATCTGTAATTTTTTGTTCTGGAAGTAAACTAGTCCTGTAAGACCCAGAAAACCCCTTAAAATAGCAATATTCCTGATAAGGAATTTGAAAACAACTCAAATTATTTAAATCTAAGAAATAAGTGTTTAATCGTTTCAAACTTTTAACGTAAAGTACAGCAATTCAAAAAACATCAGGCCTTTTTTTTTTTTTTTTTTGCTTATTTTAGTTAATGACATAAAACTAGAGAGCTATGTCACTATTACTATTGACAATGTCGTGTAAACATGGCTGAAGACGCGAAAAGACAAAGAATGAACTGAATCAATTGAGTGAGTCATTCAAACTCGTGACTTTGATCATTCATTTCAAGCGATTTAATAGCAAAAACCAGATCAAGTTAAAAGAAACATTAATTTTTGACATCGCTTGTAATGAATTTAAAACGCACATACAGTGATATGTGAAACAGGGCATTTCAAAACTTAAGTTAAAGGATTAACGTTAGTTCACTTTCATAACAACAATGTAACTTTACAGATAATGTACTCACCCCCTTGTCATCCAAGATATTCGTCTTTCTTTCCTCAGTTGTAAAGAAATTATGTTTTTTGAAGAAAACATTTCAGGATTTCTCTCTTTTATTATGGATATGGATGGCGCCCCGAAGTTTGTCTCATCTTTGCGCAGTGAATGTGAAGTCAATATAATGCAGTTAGGGGATATCGAAAAACTCCCACCTTGTTTACGTCTTCAATGTCAAAATCGTCCTACAATGCCTTTTTTTGTAAAGGGCGTTTGAGTTTCTTTGTATGTTCACTTTGTAAACACTATGTCAGTACTTTTGCAACAATCTAAGGAGATTTTGAAGTTAGGGAAGAAAACGAGATAGGAGTTTTTAGACATACCCTAACTGTATTTACCCGAATCACATAGACATCGCATGCGCAGAGATGAGACAAGATGAGCATTTGTGGGTAAAAAAGTATATAAATGGTCAAATTATTTCGAAAATAACCGATCGTTTCGCTAGATAAGACCCTTCTTCCTCGGCTGGGATCGTTTAGAGCCTTTTGAAGCTGCATTTAAAGTACATTTAAACTGCATTTCAGAAGTTCAAACTTCGGGGCGCCATCCATATTCATTATAAAGAGAGAAATCCTGAAATGTTTTTCTCAAAAAAAAAACAAAAAAAACAATTTCTTTACGACTGAGGAAAGAAAGACATAAACATCTTGGATGACAAGGGGGTGAGTACATTATCTGTGCATTGTTGTAATGAAAGTGAACTAATCCTTTAAAACCATTGTGTCACATAACTGTTCACTGTTTCGAAGAGCTCCAATCGGATCGCGAATCATTTGAATCAGAAATCATTCTAATATGCCAGAATTTGGCGGATCACGAATCATTTGATTTAGATCACAACTTCAGAGCGAAGAAAAAAATTCATGCCTTAAAGTCGTAATTATGGGATAGAAAGTCGAAAAAAATCGAAATTAGGAATTAAAAAGTCGATATTATGCCGTTAAAAGAAGACATACCATTTCGACTTGTAAAGTCAGAATTTCAACTTTTTTTTATCTGGTAATTATGATTTAAGTATGTCATAATTTTTTTTTAAGTCTTGAATTTTTTCCTATATGGCGAAATTGGACTTCCATAGTTTTGCGAATGTTTTGCTTTAGATCAGAAGTTCAGAGCGTGGATTGCGAATCGTCTAATTCAGATAGGGACTTCAAAGGACGATCACAAATCATTTGGTTCAGTTTGGGACTTCAGAGCGTGGATTGCGAATCATTGTTTAAGATCAAGCAGATCACATTTTTACTACAAATACCATGGTTAGGCTACGGTTAGTGTAGGAAAACCATGGTTAATTTGTGGTTACCATGGTTTAACTATAATAACCATGTGTTTTATTTGTGTATTTTTATTTATCTATTTATTTTTTTAGAATTTGAAAGATACAACTTATTTTGATAAGTGAGATCTCTGATTGAAGTCCTTGAAAATCAAAATATAGTTTGCAAGTCCAGGAATTTCATTTAAAAATATCTGTACGAACCCTGGTTTGAAACTGACCTGAGACAGCAAAGAATGCAGTTCAACACAATAAAATAAAATAAATTTCAACCCTACATCAAAAGAAATTTTACATAACATTAAACCTATTTTTAACAAATTAAGATTGTTGTATTGTTTTATGTTGCATTATTTTTGTGATTATTAAAATTCCATTACACATACATTATTATAAGTACTATAAAATACAGTAATGATAATATTACAATAATTATAATTATTGTAATTAAGATATGATGTCAGTATTTTCATGACAATCAAGAAATTTCCTACTACAGTAGTGCAAAAGGTTTTTTTATTTGTATTTTTTTACAGTAAATTCCAGTAAAGCTAAACATTCAGACATTTAACAGCAGTGAGGGAATAATTAAAGAAGAAAATGTTTTATCATCATGAAAAATGTCAAAATGCAAAAACTAATCTTAATATTACTTCATTTTTTTTTTACGTAAATATGAATTGCTTTTGATTTTGGTGTGAGGACATGTTTTCCTGAGATTCCGCCAATAATATTACATAATCAGATTATTTTAATAGTCCATAAAATGACACATTGTAAACGAGAGTTTTGTGCATTTTCAGCTAATTTCTTTTCTATTTTCTTCTCTCACAAACTGCTTTGGATGGTGATGGGGGGCTCAATACTGATCCTCTCACTGATTTTGGGGTTGCAGTTCCTTATATTCTCTCTCTCAGAGTCCATGTGAGCTGCGTTGGGGCCGTTCCCTGTGGTTTTGCTTTCTGATTGGCTGGCTGCTTCTCTCGGGTGGGGCACGATCACAATTTCTACATGCTCATTGGCTATTTTTTCTGCGGGCACGGCTACGGAGAGCTCTGGTTGGTTGCCACTGGAGCGGCGGTTCAGTGCATGCTGGGTACAGGAGAACGAGCGCTGTCGAGGTGTGGGTTGTGGAGACAGGAAGTGAGGCGTTGCTGCTCGAGTAACATCTTGGAGCAACTCCCTCTCCTCGTCCTCTGCCTCTGATGTCACTTCCTGGAGAGTGCTGATTGGCCGAGACGGGCGGCCAAGAATCCTGGGGCTGACCAATGCTGTTGTTGATTGGTTGGGCGCTGGACGCCAGTTCTGAGGGGAGGAGCATTGTGTTCTTCCCATCTGCCAATCACTGTTGGGAACAAAGCATGAGAGCATGCTGGTTAAATTATGTATGTAACTGGAAGGAACAGTTGCAGAGATGACTTACGCAGGTGGAGGTGTCGACACCCCCCTGTGGCCGATGACCCCCGAAAATGAGGCACTTCTTCCAGGCAGACATGGAGGAGATGCGACCCAAGGAGAATAGACGTACGTGCGATCGTCCCAGAGCACCTCAGTGGCGGGATCTAGAGGAACCGGCGCACGATGAACTCTGTGAGCCAATAGGAGCTCGAGGACCTGATGATGTAATCCCTCTCGAGCCACATCCAGTGGCCGCCGCCCCTTGCAGTCAGACAGATCTTGATTGGCCCCGTTGAGCAGCAGGAATCGTGCGGTGTCATAGCAACCGTGGAGAGCCGAGAGAAACAAAGCCGTTTCACCCTAAAGAGAAAGATTGAGTTTTATTCCATTATTATTGGAGGATCTATCTTTGTTTGTTCTCTATCTATCTATCTATCTATCTTCCCTGTCTACCGTTCTGTCATTCCATTCATCCATTCTATCTATCTGTCGTTCTTTTATTTCATTGGTCTGTCCTTTTATCCATTTGTCGATCGTTCGTTCATCCATTCCATCTTATCTATCTACCTATGTTCGTTCGTCCATCTGTCTATCGTTCTCTGTTGTTCCATCCATCCATACATCTGACAAACGTTCGTTTGTCCATCTATCTATCTATCTATCTATCTATCTATCTATCTATCTATCTATCTATCTATCTATCTATCTATCTATCTATCTATCTATCTATCTATCTATCTATCTATCTATCTGTCTATCTATCTATCTGTCTATCTGTCTATCTATGTTTGTTCATCCATCTGTCCTTCTATCCATCCATTAATCTGACAAACGTTTGTTCGTCCATTCTATATATGTATCTTTCATTCTATAATTATATCTAGTGTTCTGTTCTGTCTATCATTCTCTCTGTTCCATCCATCCATCATTTGTTCATCCTATCTATCTATCTATCTATCTATCTATCTATCTATCTATCTATCTATCTATCTATCTATCTATCTATCTATCTATCTATCTATCTATCTATCTATCTATCTATCTATCTATCTATCTATCTATCTATCTATCTATCTATCTATCTATCTATCTATGTTCATTTGTCCATGTGTCTATATCGTTCTCTGACATTCTATCCATCTGACAAATGTTCGTTCATCCATTCTATATATGTATCTTTCATTCTATAATTATATCTAGTGTTCTGTTCTGTCTATCATTCTCTCTGTTCCATCCATCCATCATTTGTCCGTCCCATCCATCCATCCATCCATCCATCCATCCATCCATCCATCCATCCATCCATCCATCCATCCATCCATCCATCCATCCATCCATCCATCCATCCATCCATCCATCGTTCTGTCATTCCATCCATCCGTCCATACATACATTGTTAGTTTGTTCTTTTTATCTATTGTATCTATCAGTCATTTTGTCATTCCATCCATCTATCTATCCATCGTTCATTTGTTTGTTCTATCTGCTTTTCTAGTTACAAAATTACATTCATTTAATTTCTGTTGTTGTCTAACATCGTGCTTGCTTCCGCAATTCAAATTCGGAATGCCACATTACCCTGGTTTATATATTTTGTTATACAAAAGGTTGACTTTTTCTTTACCTTATGGTCCTGTAAGTCCACTGCAGCACCGTAGCGAATGAGAGTCCGTGTCAATGGGAGGTGGTTTACTGAGCATGCCCAGTGGAGGGCAGATCTCCCTGGATGAAGAGAATGAGAGACAGAGAGAGAGAAAGAGAAGAGATGCAAGAAGGAATTGATAACAAACAGGGCAAGGGTGATCAGGAAATGGCGTGTAGTGGCGCGCAGAGGGGTCACATAGTAGTGGACGAAGCCAAAAAATGACATGAGAGCATCCAGGTATGTGTTATGGGAAGGGAAAACAGGAAGCCAATCATTGAGACAATAAAAGAGGGAATTTTTTGAGAGAGAGCAACATAGGCATGGAAGGTTAATACATTATTTCCACATTGACTGTGCGCTACAGCACATTAACTCTGTTCTGAATCAGATGTGTTTATCAGGGGTGCTGGAGTGACGTGAGGGAAGCAGAAGGAGACGGAGGATGGCAGTGGGGAGTTCAGGACAGGACAGAGACAGTGACAAAGACAAAACCAGAAAGGGCAAAACACATTACTCCCCAACTGCAAAGGAAACAAAAACTGTTCCTGTAATGTATTTTTAAAGACCACATTGATTGAAGAGATTTGTTTCACATGCAAGGGGTTAATGGCGCTTTTACCCGTGTGGTCGGTGTTGTTGACCGGCACTCCAGCTCTCAGGAGCTCCAGAACCACTCGGTCAAGCCCGCTCCTGACAGCTCGAATCAGCACAACTGAGCCGTCCGGACCGCACCACTGCACCGGAGCGCTCTGAGAGATGACAGCACAAATCAGCTCTACAGAGAAAGTTTTTCAATATAGATGCACAATGAAGCAGCATGCAGAAATCTGTTAACAAAAGATATCATGAGTGTTGTAGTATAATATGTTTTTTAATGGGCAGGCAGATTGTTAGAATGTAATAAACTCACATTTCTTGGTGGTCTTTGAGGTGTAGGGAGAGCGTTTCTTTCCCATCCTCTAGGGGGAGCTAAAGATATGATAACAGAGAAACACAAGATAGAGTTAAGGTACAGTAGCTCTGTCCCACTTCTCCTCCTATCTGAGCCAAATATTATGCCAGATTAAAATTAGCACTTTCCCTTTAAGATTCATTAATTTACTTCTACATGTTTTAAATTAACACTCCACTTTTTTTGGAAATAGGCTCATTCTCCAACTCGCCTTAATAAGTTGAGTTTTACTGTTTTGAAATCCATTCAGCCGTTCTCCTGTTCTGGCGATATCACTTTTAGCATAGCTTAGCATAGATCATTGAATCATATTAGACCAATAGCATCGCATTAAAAAATGACCAACGAGTTTCCATATTTGTCCTATTTAATACTTGACACTTCTGTAGTTATATCATGTACTAATACCGGCGGAAAATGTAAAGCTGCGATTTTCTAGGCCGATAAGATTAGGAACTACACTCCCATTCCGGCGTAATAGCTGTAATATAGATGCAGCAGGCGCAGTAATATCACGCAGTGCCTTAAATTAATTACCAGCAAGTTTAGCATTTCCACATGTGCTGCGTGATATTACTGCGCCTTATGCATTTTTTGCATTGTTTTTGCATGCTCACAAGAAACTAATGTGTGTTGACGAGAAACTTGGACATACTCACAAGAAACTTTTGCATGCTCACGATAAACTACTGCATGTGCACAAAAAACTTTTGCATGCTCACGATAAACCACTGCCTGCACAAGAAACTATTGCACGCCTACAATAAACGTCTGCGTGCTCACGAGAAAGTATTGTGTGCTCATGAGAAACTTTTACATGCGTACGAGAAACTATTGCGTGTGCAGAAGAAACTATTGCACGCTCACAATAACTTGCATGCTCACAAGAAACTATTGCGTGCGCACAAAAAAAGTTCACATGCTCACTAGAAACTACTGCATGCTCACGAGAAAGTATTGTGTGCTCACGAGAAACTTGCATGCTCACAAGAACTCACAAGTGCTCGAAAGTATTGTGTGCTCACAAGAAACTTTCACATGCTTAGAAAAATGATTGCATGTGCTCACAAGAAACTTTGGCATGCTCACGAGAAGCACTTTTGCATGCTTAGAAACTATTGCGTGCTTACGAGAAACTTTTGCGTGTGCACAAGAAATTCACTTGTGCATGAGAAGCTTTTGCATGCTTACAAGAAACTATTGCATGCTCATGAAAAACTTTTGCGTGTGCACATTAACAACTGGGTGCTCACAAGAAACTTCTGCACGCTCACAAAAAATTTTTGCGTACACACAAGGAACTATTGCATACTCATGAATATGGTTTTCATGAGAGTTTCTAGTGAGTATGCGAAAATCTGTGTATTTTTATTTTTGCAAAGATCCCTTTAGTGCTCTATATAAATAAGTTGAAAAAACATTACTAAAATAAATAAAGCTAAATGGCAATGTCTAAAAATAAAAAGGCAAAAGCACAACAAATTTATTAAAACTTAAACAAAGATAAAATCAAAATGAAAACTGAAAGATTTTAACAGCTCATTCAAAATAACACTGGAATAATACTTTTTACTATTAACTGCTTCTGTTGAATCTGATTTGCTGTTTTGCCAAAATTATGGCTTTACAGATTTTTTTTCTGCTTTGCTATTTTAGGGCAAATACATAAATAATACTGAAAATATATAAATATGTGAAGTGGCTGCAGTCAGTGCAGGTCTCACCCAGCATACGGGGCTGTGGGTGGTTGAAGTGTTTTTGGTTTGGTGATCTGTGGTCACAGATGGTCTTGTTGATGTCCTCCATCGAACTTTGGGTCACATCGGTGTCACTACCAATGTCCAGTTCCTTCCTCAGGGGTCTATAAAAAGCGTAAAGGACATGGACAATTCCTCCCCATTAGTGTGGTTTCCTCACTAACAGTATGAGAACTCTTCAAAGACCCTCCAGGTCCTTTGAACATTAGACTCACCGCATTCGGATCGCATCCTCGCCGAGGGGCTCCTTACGTCTTTTTCCTGAGTCCTTTCCTTTCTTGTTTTTCTTCGTCCCATTTTTGTCCTTATCTCGTCCCGATCTGCTTCTTTTCTCCTGAGAGCGGCGGCTCCAGGCTTTGCTGTGGTTATTGCTGTCGGTCACAGTGGATCTGTGACGCACTCGCTCTCCTCCTTCTCGTCTCTGTCTTCTTCTCTTTAACCACAGGAACACCACAGTGATGATCACGACAGTTGCCACACCGAGTCCCGTCGCCACACCGACCACAGGCCACATCCAGGCAGGAGAGGCTTCATGAACTGAAACGTGAGATGCAGCATCTAAGTAAAACTCATGAAAAGGCTAAATGCTAGATGTTGTCTCCCAACTAACTTCTTTAAACCTTTTTTTCATTTGCAGTGACTTTAATCAGTTACGTTTTAACCAGCGGGGGATGAACATATTTTTTAAGAGAATTGTTGTTTTTGTTAACTAAAACAAACAAAAACAACTGGTATTTGAAAAATTCAATAATTCAGTAATAAATAACCCTGAAACAAAACAAATATTAGAATAACTACTTAAAAAGTAAATGAAAATTAGTGCTGTATTGGCAGTTAGCTGAAATAAAGATGCTTAAATTTAAGTACTAAAATTGAAATGAATATAAATATAAAAAAATATTTTCTATTAAAACAAATAGAAATTGAAAATGTAAAAAGCACAACTATTTTGTGCAAATCATGGCAATATTACAAAATGTAAATAAATTAATAAATACAATCTCAAAATATTAATAAGTACTATAATACTAAAACAACACTAAAATAACTTAATAAAAAAATGAATAACAATTTTGTTTTAAAATAAAATAATCTTAATGTAGAATATGGCCTCTTAAAAAAATTATGAATAACTTAAACCTAAAAATGTATACAAAAATGTATTTTAACTTAGCAACTCACTTAAATTTGAAGTGCATAAAGTGCTTGTGTAATATGTTTTGTCAAACTACAACGAAAACATACCGTTGCGCTCCTCTTTTGGCAGTTTCACCTCCTCTCTGGTTCCTATTTCCTCATCGACTCCACGCACACTGATCACAGCCGCCTGGATCTCTGGGATCATGGGAAACGAGGGATGATTCTGTGCCAGGATGGCACGTAGGAAGTGTGCGGCCTCGATGGCATACTGGAAACAGGTGGAGGGAAGACGGGAGCAGGCTCTGTTATCCAGCTGCAGAAATAACACTGACCTGTAACATGAAAAATACACACAGAGTCAGCACATGTTTGGAAAACGTAAAACAAACTGGCCTTAAAACCAAACACTGAAGTGCATTAAATCAGATTAGCCAATCAATGAATCAGTTTTTTTTAAGTTGTTTATTTATATTATGAGTAATTTATATTTAATTTAATGTTGATTTATATTTAGTGCATAAAAACTTTGATTAATTATTAATTTAAATAAATGATTTATTTAACATTATTTTATAGTTATATTTTTAGGGGGTTGTTTGTAGTTTATTTACATTATGATTAGCATGGACTATAAAATATAAATAAATAAAATTAAATATAAAATTAAATTAAATAAATATAAATAAAATTAAATACAATTTAAAAGCTTGAAATTTAGAATATGGCTTTTTTAAACTTACAATTATTTAATTTTACATTATAGTTATATTTCATTATAAATATTTAAATATTTATATTTAAAATAATTATTGAATGAAATATGTATAAAATTATTACATTTATAGATTTATTTTATTTTAGTTTAACGTGGACTACAAAAAGTAAAAAAAATATATATATTTTGGATGCATAAACCCTTACATTATATATATATATATATATATATATATATATATAGTTTATTTATATTATGAGTATTTCTTATGCATAAACACTTGATTAACATTGAGTATAAAATAAAATACAATTCAAAAGCTTGAAATGTAGAATATGGCCTTTTTAAACTTACAATTATTTAATTTTACATTATAGGTATATTTCATTATAAATACATGCATTTTAGTTTAACATGGACTACAAAAATAAAGTAAAATATATTATATTTTGGATGCAAAAAGTCTTGATTAACCTGGACTGTAATAAAATAAAATATAAAAGCTTGAAATTTAAACTAAATAAAATAAAGCTTAAAATATAAAATATGGCCTCTTTAAATAAAAATATGAGACCGTATCACTAACCCATTGCTGTCGTAGGATGGTGTTTGAGCGTGCAGCTCGGCGAGCTGTCGGGTGTCCATTGTAAGTAGGTCTGTGGTGTGCTGGAGAGGTGCCATCCCTCTGAGTTTGACGCTGGTCTGCAGGACGGTGCTTAAAGGCCATAATAGAGAACTGTTCTGGATCTGACCCCTCTGGAACGGGATTCTAGTGTGCAGTATGAGGCTTCCTTTGGCCCAGATGGGGTACTGCTTTCTGTGGCAGTCCGAGCCGTCCCATCCACAGGGGGCAGTGTTGCAGCCCTGGTCACAGTGGCCATTGTCATAATGATTTCGACAATATTGAATATGCCCTGAACTGAGAGAACAAAACATTTGACTTTAAGCATGCATACAATGAATTATAAATATTCATACTGCATTGCAATGAACTCATATAACAGCTTTGCTTTATGCTCTTTAAAGGCATGTATTTTGATGCATTAAAAATATGGTTAAAATTATTTATAACAACTAAATAATACTTTATAGAGTAACTTATTTAAGATGTACTTATTTATTTTTTTGTTATTGTACTTAACTGTAAGTAGGCCTAAATTTCTCAAGTAGGCCTATCTGTACTTTATCATTGTACTTTTATTTTAAGAAACGTTTACCTTTACTACACTACATTCCAAAGCATAAATTGAACGAGTTGATTCTTTTGAATGAACCTGCTAAATCGCAGTGTTTTACTTCACTAGATTCTAAAGAATAAATTGTACTTTTTACTCTGCTACATTTCTTAAAAAACACGTCGTTTCTCGTTATTTTTAAAATGGAGAAATTAAAACCGCCTCCGAGACTCGATAGCGGTGTCCGATTCGAGAGTGAGTCCATTCTTTTGAATAGGTTCGAAAATAACACTGTTTTACTTCACTACATCGTAAATCGTACCTTTTACTCCACTAAATTTCTTAAAAAACACGTCGTTTCTCGTTATTTTGAAATCGTCACCTGCTCCAACTCCATAGCAATGTCTGCTTCACGAGCGAGTTGATTCTTTGGAATCGGTTCGCAAAATGCACTGTTTTACTTTACTACATTCTAAGCATTAAATATACTTTTTACTCCACTACATTTCTTTAAAAACACGTCGTTCTTTGTTGTTTTGAAATGGAGAAATCGTCACCTGCTCCGAGATTCGATAGCGGTGTCCGATTCACGAGCGAGCTGATTCTTTTGAATGAACCTGTTAGTGTTAAATCGGTTCACAAATGGCAGTTTTACTTGACTATATTCCAAAGCATAAATCGTACTATTTACTCCACGACATTTGTTAAAAACAGGTTCCTCGTTGTTTTGAACTGGAGAAATCGTCACCAGCTCCGAGGCTCTATAGCGGTGTCTGATTCGTGAGCGAGTTGATTCTTTTGAATCGGTTCGCAAATCTCACTGTTTTGTTTTATTTCACTACATTCCAAAGCATAAATCTTACTTTTTACTGCACTACATTTCTTTAAAAAAAAAAAAAAACACGTAATATCTCGTTATTTCGAAATGGAGAAATCATAACCCGCTCGATATCGGTGTCCGATTCGCGAGCGAGTTGATAGGCCTACTTTTGAATCGGTTCGCAAATAGCACTGTTTTGCTTCACTACATTCCAAGCATAAATCGTACTTTTTACTTCACTACATTTCTTAAAAACATGTTGTTCCTCGATATTTTGAACTGAAAAAATGTTTGAATTGGAGAAATCATCACCCGCTCTGAGACTTGATTTAGTGTCCGATTCGCGAGAGAGTTGATTCTTTTGTTTGGTTCGCAAATAGCACTGTTTTACTTCACTAGATTCCAAAGCATAAATTGTACTTTTTACTCTACTACATTTCTTAACAACAGGTCG
Source organism: Garra rufa (assembly GCF_049309525.1). Classification (NCBI taxonomy): domain Eukaryota; kingdom Metazoa; phylum Chordata; class Actinopteri; order Cypriniformes; family Cyprinidae; genus Garra; species Garra rufa. The sequence continues at coordinate 6,274,807 of NC_133369.1, read as the reverse complement.
TTTCTCGTTATTTTAAAATGGAGGAATTAAAACCGCCTCCGAGACTCGTTAACAGTATCCGATTCGAGAGCAAGTCGATTCTTTTGAATCGTTTCGAAAATAACACTTTTACTTCACTACATCGTAAATCGTACTTTTTACTCCACTACATTTCTTAAAAAACACGTCGTTTCTCGTTATTTTGAAATCGTCACCTGCTCCAACTCCATAGCAATGTCTGCTTCACGAGCGAGTTGATTCTTTGGAATCGGTTCGCAAAATGCACTGTTTTACTTTACTACATTCTAAGCATTAAATATACTTTTTACTCCACTACATTTCTTTAAAAACACATCGTTCTTTGTTGTTTTGAAGTGGAGAAATCGTCACCTGCTCCGAGATTCGATAGCGGTGTCCGATTCACGAGCGAGCTGATTCTTTTGAATGAACCTGTTAGTGTTAAATTGGTTCACAAATGGCAGTTTTACTTGACTATACCAAAGCATACATCGTACTATTTACTCCACGACATTTGTTAAAAACAGGTTCCTCGTTATTTTGAACTGGAGAAATCGTCACCAGCTCCGAGGCTCTATAGCGGTGTCTGATTCGTGAGCGAGTTGATTCTTTTGAATCGGTTCGCAAATCTCACTGTTTTGTTTTATTTCACTACATTCCAAAGCATAAATCTTACTTTTTACTACACTACATTTCTTAAAAACATGTTGTTCCTCGATATTTTGAACTGAAAAAATGTTTGAATTGGAGAAATCATCACCCGCTCTGAGACTTGATTTGGTGTCCGATTCGCGAGAGAGTTGATTCTTTTGTTTGGTTCGCAAATAGCACTGTTTTACTTCACTAGATTCCAAAGCATAAATTGTACTTTTTACTCTACTACATTTCTTAACAACAGGTCGTTTCTCGTTATTTTAAAATGGAGGAATTAAAACCGCCTCCGAGACTCGATAACGGTATCCGATTCGAGAGCGAGTCGATTCTTTTGAATCGTTTCGAAAATAACACTTTTACTTCACTACATCGTAAATCGTACTTTTTACTCCACTACATTTCTTAAAAAACACGTTGTTTCTCGTTATTTTGAAATCGTCACCTGCTCCAACTCCATAGCAATGTCTGCTTCACGAGCGAGTTGATTCTTTGGAATCGGTTCGCAAAATGCACTGTTACTACATTCTAAAGCATAAATTATACTTTTTACTCCACTACATTTCTTTAAAAACACGTTGTTCTTTGTTGTTTTGAAATGGAGAAATTGTCACCTGCTCCGAGATTCGATAGCGGTGTCCGATTCACGAGCGAGCTGATTCTTTTGAATGAACCTGTTAAATCGGTTCGCAAATGGCAGTTTTACTTGACTATATTCCAAAGCATAAATCATACTATTTACTCCACATCATTTGTTAAAAACAGGTTCCTCGTTGTTTTGAACTGGAGAAATCGTCACCAGCTCCGAGGCTCTATAGCAGTGTCTGATTCGTGAGCGAGTTGATTCTTTTGAATCGGTTCGCAAATGGCAGTTTTACTTGACTATATTCCAAAGCATAAATCATACTATTTACTCCACATCATTTGTTAAAAACAGGTTCCTCGTTGTTTTGAACTGGAGAAATCGTCACCAGCTCCGAGGCTCTATAGCGGTGTCTGATTCGTGAGCGAGTTGATTCTTTTGAATCGGTTCGCAAATCTCACTGTTTTGTTTTATTTCACTACATTCCAAAGCATAAATCTTACTTTTTACTGCACTACATTTCTTAAAAAAAAAAAAAAACACGTAATATCTCGTTATTTCGAAATGGAGAAATCATAACCCGCTCAATATCGGTGTCTGATTCGCGAGCGAGTTGATAGGCCTACTTTTGAATCGGTTCGCAAATAGCACTGTTTTGCTTCACTACATTCCAAGCATACTGTAAATCGTACTTTTTTACTTCACTACATTTCTTAAAAACATGTTGTTCCTCGATATTTTGAACTGAAAAAATGTTTGAATTGGAGAAATCATCACCCGCTCTGAGACTTGATTTGATGTCCGATTCGCGAGAGAGTTGATTCTTTTGAATCGGTTCGCAAATAGCACTGTTTTACTTCATTAGATTCCAAAGCATAAATCCTTCTTTTTACTCCACTACGTTTAATAGTGGAGTAAAAAGTTAATAGTGGAGTAATAACTTAATTAAATAAGTTGTTTGTGAGCAAAATATGCTGTAAAAAGGTGAGCTATCTAAAAGTAGCCTATAGAAATTAAAATTACAAAATAAACATTCATTGATCAGTACTTTGTATTTTTACTCGAGTAAAATGAAAAAGGAGTACTAATAGCTACTTTATGTATTACCTGTACTTTTACTCAAGTACTAGATTTGTGTAAGCCTGCATTGATTTGAGAGTTACTTTCTCCTGGCTTGTTTTATGTGATATTAGCTATGTGTTATGCTGCTTTCTTACATGCAGGTGCCTTTGTCTTTGAGGCAGTCGAATCCATCTCTCAGACAGTCAGAAGTTGAGCACTCCTGATCACATACTCCATTCCCAAACTTGGACTGGCACTCTTTTCCTGCCCTACAGCTGCTGTATGGATCACTAGGGGAGGCTTTTAGGGAAACCAAAAGTAAGTATGATCATGCAATTGAAACAAGTAGAACATGTAGCATGTTTTTGAGCTATTAAAAGACCCCACATCTCTAAAGATGTTCAGCATCATCCTGGATGGAGAGGGCGGGGCCTTGACCTGAATTCCAGGAGAAACAGGAAACGAGGGGCATGACATAAACAGGAAGTTTCCAGAAGAGACGAACAGCAACAGGAAATGAAGTGGGAGGGGATGAAGGCTGAAGGGCATTACTGTAGTGATGAGGGATGTATTAGAGAGAGACAATGGCTTTGACAGGTGTGTGAAAGCAAAATCAAGCCGTAAAGGCTGAACAATAGATTAGAGTTCTGTACAGCAAAACACTGAATGTACAATTAGTTTACTTATACATTGCATATACAATACTAGTCAAAAGTTTTTGAACAGTAAGATTTGTAATGTTTTTTTAAAGCAGTCTTTTCAGCTCACTAACCCTGCATTTATTTCATGCAAAGTGCAGAATTAAAAAAAAATATTTTTACTACTTAAGAAAACTGATTTCTATTTAAATATATTTTAAAATAGAATATATTTCTGTGATCAAAGTCAAATTTTCAGCATCATTACTCCAGTCTTCAGTGTCACATGATTCCAGAAATCATTCTAATATGTTGATTTGCTGTTTAAGAAACATGCATTTTTATTATTTTCAATATTTAAAATAGTTAAGTACATTTTTCAGAAATCAGATTAATAGAAAGATCCAAAGATCAGGATTTATCTGAAATAAAAAGCATTTTCTAACATTATACACTATAATATTTTAAAAAAAAAATATATATTGGGAAAGGAAAATTATATAAATTAATACTTTTATTTACCAAGGATGTTTTAAATTGATCAAACGTGATGATAGAGACATTTATAATGTTACAAAAGATTTCTGTTTCATATATATTTTGCTCTTCTGAATTTTCAATTCATCAAAGAAACCTGAAATAATTATACTCAGTTGCAACATAATAATAATTATAATAAATGTTTTTTGAGCAGCAAAACAGAATATTAGAACGATTTCTGAAGGATCATGTGACTGGAGTAATAATGCAAAAAAAATCAGCTTTAAAATCGCAGGAATAAATTACATTTTTAAATCTATTCAAATAAAAACAGTTATTTTAAATAGTAAAATATAAGTAATAAATATTTTATTTTTTTCTGCTTTTGTTGTACTTTGGATCAAATACTTTGGTGAGCAGAAGAGACTTCTTTAAAAAACAAAAAAGAATCTTTTGACTGGAAGTGTGTTTTACATATTTTTACATATAACCTACAAAACTGTTCATAAATTATATTATTGCATGAATTGGTGAAGGAAAGTTGAAAATCCCACACTTGACAAAAAACTTTTAATTAAAATCTAATTTTTAGATGTATGCTAAATTAAATAAATATTCAGATTTTATTTTTCAAGAAATATTACAAAATAGTGTAAACTAATAATGCTAATTAATATGAGGGAGCAAAAAAATCTAAATCAAAAAGTTGTCCAAATGAAGTTCTTCAATGCATTTTACTAATCAAATCAATTCCGTTTTGATATATTTATGGTAGGAAATGTACAAAATATCTTCAAGGAACATGATCTTTACTTAACATCCTAATGATTTTTGGCTTAAAAGAAAAGTCGATCATTTTGACCCATACAATGTATTTTTGGCTGCTGCTACAAATATCCCAGTGCTACTTAAGACTGGTTTTGTGGTCCAGGGTCACATATAGTATATACTACACCAGCAACCATGCAATCATCTGTCCATCTTTTCATTCATCCATCCGTTCTATCCACAGGAAACTGAATTTGACTCACCTTGAGATGATCTGCACAGAGTCCATAAGATGAAGGATAATCTCACAGTCAGGTGCATGTCTGAACGCACAGCCGAGTCAGAAGTTTATCAAGTTCCTCTTGATATGACACTATGTTTCCCTTGAATATGAATGACTAAGACCAAGAGCTTCTGTCTTCTCATTTGAGGGATTCTCAGATGGTTTCTTCAGATGGATGCAGCATTATCAGTCCAGTAAAGCTGTGTGAGGCGTTTGAACGTTCATGTCTACACCCTCAACCAAACCAGCTCCCTCCCCAAATATGCCCCTCATTCTTTTTCAGAAGCACAGCGGATATCTGGACAACTTCCTGCCACTGTGTGGAAAAGAATAGGAGCGAGTGTGTGTGCGTGAATCTGAAAGGTCGTTATTATCGCAGGAGTTTGACCTGTTTATGAATTATTTTACTGCATGAATTGTGTTGAAGGAAATTTGACAGGACAATTGAACAATACCACACAAAAAACTTCACTTCCTTGTGTTCAAACCAGACATAATATCTCGTTTTTATATGCCTGCTAAAAGTCTTACATATTTGTGTTGCTTTTTTTTTTTTTTTTTTTTTTTTTTATGATATTAATAATTTTAGTCAGCAAGGATACATTAAGTTGATCAAAATTGACAATAAAGACATCATGTCAAGAAAGATATGTAAATATATACTATTAGTCACAGTTTTTTAATGTTTTTAAAGAAGTCTCTTATGCTCACCAAGCCTGCATTTATTTGCAAATAGTAATTTAATAATTTAAAATAACTAATTTTTATTTGAATATATTTTAAAATATAATTTATTCATGTGATTTCAAAGCTGAATTTTGATCCTTCATGACATTATTTTAATATGCTGATTTGCTGTTCAAGAAACATTTTATTATTATTATCATTATCTTTTTTATTATTATTATTATTATTATTAGTAGTAGTAGTAGTAGTATTAATATTTTAAAACAGTTTAGTACATTATCAGGATTCTTTGATGCATCAGTATTTATCTGAAATTAAAAGTTTTTTTAACATTGTAGACTATACCATTCAAAAGCTTGGAGTCAGTATAATTTTTTTTTTTTTTTTGGGGGGGGGGGGGGGGGGGAGAGAAATGATATAAATTAATACTTTTATTTAGCAAGGATGCTTTAAATTTAACAAAATTGACAAAAAAGACATTTATAACGTTACAAACGATTTCTACTTCAGATAAATGCTTTCCTTCGGAACTTTCTATTCATCAAAGAAACCTGACAAAATTCAACTCATCATAATAATAATAATAATAAAAATCAGAATATTAGAATTATTTCTGAAATATCATGTGACTGAAGTAATGATGCTAAAAATTCAGCTTTGAAATCACAGAAATAAATTACATTGTAAAAAATGTTCAAATAGAAAGCAGTTATTTTAAATCGTAAAAATATTTCTAAATTGTTACTGTTTTTGCTGTTCTTTGGATCAAATAAATCCAGGCTTGGTGTTTCTTTAAAAACATTTTTAACTGGTAGTGCATATATTCCACAAACATAATAAGCAGCAATTGTTAAGACTGATAATAAAAAGAAATGTTCAATAATCAGCATACTAGAATGATTTCTGAGTGATAACGTAACACTGATGCTAAAAACTCAAGTTTTGCATCTTGAAAAAATTACACTTGGTAAGTTGGCCATTTCTGACCAAACAGTATTGCAAATGCTGCATAACTTGTACCAGTTATCTGTATCCATCCTTCAAAATGAGAGAGTGGTTACACCAAATACTTATGAATATTAATTAAGTTACGCTATGGACGTTCCATTAAGGGGCGTTCACGTCCACGCACCGCGCTGCGCAACGTAAGCGAAGAGAGGCATTCATAACGTCTTAAACCAGGCACACTTGACTCGAGAGCCCTGACAAAACAGCGATACGAATCTCAACGGTCAAAGACTCCTGTTTACATTGGAGGACAGCGAAAGCTGTGCGGGACTTTTACAGACATTCAACGTTATTTATATAAAATAAATCCTCGTTGATTGGCCAGTTGCCTAGGAAAGCCTGCCATCCAACCAATGAGGTAAGATTACGTCGCTGCCGTCAAGTTACGTAATTAATATTCATTAGTTATGCTCAGATGGGATTTTCCTTGCAGATCTTACTTTCGGTTTCAGATTTGGACCCTGTGTGCATGTTACACGAGTAGTACTGCAATTTCTCTTGTTGTTAACTATTTTGTAAGATGTTACGTATTAAATAAATGTGTCGACGACATTGTAAGCTTTAATTCCTTACATTTTAAGCAGTTTTCAGTAGTATCGACTAACAAGGTAAGTACTGTATTTATGTTTCCTTCTTTCTCTTCAGTGACATTTTTGTTGTCCAAATGTTGTGCAGGGAAATCTTGAAGTTTACTCAGTCTTTGGATTAACCACAGCTTGGACTATTACTTTGTGATAAAATAGACTGTTAAGTAAGCAAAAACTCATTGAGCATAAATGAAAATAGGTTTAAGAGTGAAAGTGAAAGTGATTTTCTTATACGAAACCAATAACACAAAATAGCATTGTTTAACTTAACATGGTGGCATGATAATGACATGTTGTGATATCATAAACACTATTTGTGACCCTGGATCACAAAGCCTGTCGTCATAAGGGTCGATTTTTTGTTTAATTGAGATTTATACATCATCTGAAAGCTGAATAAATAAGCTTTTTTGATGTATGGTTTGTTAGAATAGTTCAATACTTGGCAACCTTTTAAAAAAAAGTAATCTGAGGGTGCAAAAAAAATCAAAATGCTGAGAAAATCACATTCTCACGTTCTTAGCAATGCACATTACTAATCAAATATTAAGTTTTGATATATTTATGGTAGAAAATGTATGAAATATCTTAATGCAACATGATCTTAATATCCTAATGATTTTTGACATAAAAGAAAAATCAATAATTTTGACCCATAAAATGTATCGTTGGCTTTTGCTACAAATATACCCGTGCTACTTATGACTGGTTTTGTGGTCCAGGGTCACTATGTTGGACACAACACATAAGCACACAAGCTGAAAAAATAAGCTTTCCATTGATGTATAGTTTGTTAGGATAGGACAATATTTGGCAGATATGCAGCTATTTTAAAAAAATGTAATCTGAGGATGCAAAAAAATCTAAATATTGAGAAAATCACCTTTAAAGTTGTGTAGGATAGGAAATAGGAAATTTACCAAATATCTTCATGGAACATGATCTATACTTTATATCCTGATGATTTTTTGCATAAAAGAAAAATCAATCATTTTTACTCATAAAATGTAATGTATTATTATTGCTACAAATATACCTGTGCTACTTATGTGTTAAGGTTTTGTGGTCCAGGATCACATTTTTTTGCACACACTACACTGGTTGTTACTAATTTTGCAAAATGTATGTTTTGTAATTTCATTTGGACTTGTTTTAAATGTTGTTTTCTCATTGGCAGAGCTGGATATGAAGGATAAGATGGCCGTGCCTCTGTTCGCCCTGTTGGCAGTATGTGTGGACGTATGTGCGGTGATGTTCATTGGTGCCATCCAGCTGTCCCCGTCCTTCATCAATAACACCTTCATCCTTGTGTGGGCCGGTGGGCTCCTCCGAACATCTCTCCTCCTCTTCATCTCCTTCACCTACACTGGCAGCCCGGCCTGGACGAGAGGATTCGAGGGGGTGCAGACGGCTATAATTCATGGTCTTCTCTATCCAGTGTATATTTCTTTCCTCTGGGCTTGTGACAGGTCTACAGTGGAGCTGGTGTGGGGTTGGCACACCTGTCAAGGGGTAAGAAGTGTTGTAATACATTTAAATATCAGGTGTGAAGATACAGTGACATTTCATATGTGTGCATTGTATTTCAGCTCTTGCAGGGCTATGCGGTGTTGGCTTTGTCTCTGTTGCTGTGGAAGCGACATGTTCCCACTCTTCTCCCGACAGCCAAAAAGGAGAAAACAGAGCAGAAGGCTTCACTGCAAAGGCTGCTGGGATACATGAAGCCTTTTAGTGCACGCTTTGCAGCCGTCTTTTTCTTCGTGGTTATTTCTTCATTAGGTAAAAATGAGCCTATGTGTTGTGTCATATAGGTGTGACCCTGGACCACCAGCCAGTCTTAAGTAACATGGGTATATTTGTAGCAATAGCCATTAATACATTGTATGGGTCAATTTTTCTTTTATGCCAAAAATCATTAGGATATTAAATAAAGATCATGTTCCATGAATATATTTAATACATTGTCTACCGTAAATATATCAAAACTTAATTTTTGATTAGTAAAATGCATTGCTAAGGACTTCATTTGGACAACTTTAAAGGCAATTTTCACAATATTTAGATTTTTTTTACACCCTCAGATTCTAGATTTTCAAATAGTTGTATCTCGGCCAAATATTGTCCTATCCTAACAAACCATACATCAAAAAAAGCTTATTTAATCAGCTTTCAGATGGTGTATAAATCTCAATTTCAAACTGGTTTTGTGGAAGAGGGTCACATACAAATGTGCGTCTTCTATTAAATTGTATGAGTCTGATTTGGCCGTTCTGCAAAAAAAATAGCAATAGAGCAGGCAGTTCCAGTTAAAATGAAAAAGCTAGCTACATATTTTACATACATGTAGAAAACAGTTTAGGGAAATACATAGTAAAAATTAATATTATAAATATTTTAAAGTATTGTGTGCAAATATTTAATTGATATTTTTTATATATATGCAATAATTTATTTATTAAAATCAAATGTATGATATTAAATATAAATATAATTATATAAGCATATTAAATATAAAAATATATTTAATCAGTTTTTCTATTTATTTCAATCAAAACTATACATTTATGGAATGTCATTTTGCTTCTTTTTTTGCCTTTTTTTTTTTTTTTACAAATTTCCTCAGCATTTTCACAGACAAGGGTTTTTTTCTTAAATACATTTGAGTACAAAACAAATTGTCTATAAAATAGCTGTTCTGCCATCTGCCTTTATGATCTGTAAATAATTACCTTGAAATCTAGCCTTTAGTGTCATTTAAAACTAGTCTGACAAGTGAAAGAAAGTTAAATGTGCTCTAATGTTACTTTTAGTTTCACTTTGTTCATGTTTGCTCTGATATTTGTTCAGCACACAAAATCATGCCAAGTTTGCAAACAAACTAAACATGGGCTTTTCAGCAACTACAGTATATTGAACATATTGACTATATTGACTTTTGAATGTTTTGATTGCAGAATAATGTGGGTCAGTGATCATAAAACTTGTACTGTATTTTGTCTGTAAGCAAATTAGAAGATATAGATGTGAATGTTAACATGAAAGTTTTCATGCATGTTGTCCTGCAGGTGAAATGGCGATTCCTCATTACACTGGTAAAATGACAGACTGGATCATGAATGAAGATGAACCCGAGGCTTTTAACCACGCTATCACTGTCATGACACTGATGACCATAATGAGGTAAGACTAAAAAGACAATCTTTTACACTACTGTTCAAAAGATTTTTGTATGTAGCAAAGATGCATTACTTTTACTATAATAATGTCACAAAAGATTTCTATTTAAAATGAATTATGTTTTTAAAGAATATTAAAATAATGTAGAAAAAAATCATCCTTGATAATAAGTAGCAAATAAGCATATTAGAATGATTTCTGAAGGATCATATGTCACTAAACGCTAGAGTAATAATGCTGAAAATTCAGCTTTGCATCACAGTAATAAATTACATTTTACAGTATTCAAATAGAAAACAGTTATTTTAAATTGTAATATTTCATAATATTACAGCTTTTACTCTATTTTCAATCAAATACATGCAGCCTTGGTGAGCATAAGAGACTTCAAAAACATTAAAAAAAACTTACTGGCCCCACACTTTTGAACAGTAGTTTAGGCTTTTGCAGGAAATGGAAGCTTCTCAAATGCATTAAAGATAAATGCACATCTCAGGATTTCCACCTGTTTTCTGCAGTGCTGTGTGTGAGTTTGTATGTGACCTCATCTACAACATTACCATGAGCCGAATACACACATTCATCCAAGGACTCGTCTTCCAGTCTGTGCTGAAACAAGATATTGCATTCTTCGATAAATCTTCCACAGGTAAAACTGCAAACATATTACATTAGTGCTGGTTTTTGAAAAGTGGTGTCTTATCATATAATTGTTACCGGTTTCCTGTTCAGGGGACATTGTATCTCGCATCACCACTGACACCAACACCATGAGTGAGTCTCTGAGTGAGAAGTTGAGTCTGCTCATGTGGTACTTCATGCGTATCATCTTCCTGTCGGGCTCCATGCTGCTGCTCTCCCCCAGGCTGACCATCTTCACCATACTCGGCCTACCCATCATCTGGATCATTCCAGAATTTTCTGGCCAGTTTTACCAGGTAAGATTGAGATTAATCCTACAGTTGAGTTCAAAAGTTTACATACACCTTGAAGAATTTAATTATTTGACCAAAGTAAGAGGGATCATACAAAATGCATGTAATTTTTTTTATTTAGTACTGACCTGAAGAAGATATTTCACACAAAAGATGTTTACATATAGTCCACAAGAAATGACACTGTTCAAAAGTTTACATACACTTGATTCTTAATACGGTGTTGTTAGCTGAATGATCCCCAGCTGTTTTTATTGTTTAGTGATAGTTGTTCATGAGTCCCTTATTTGTCCTGAACAGTTAAAATGCCTGCTGTTCTTCAGAAAAATCCATCAGACTGCAAAAAAATGCTTTTCAAAAAAAAAAAAAAAGTTAAAATTAAGTAAGTTTTTGCTTTGAACAACCTGCCAATGCGGGTAAGCAAAATAAGTTTTCTGATTAAAAATGATTATTTTTCTTACCCACTGGCAGATTATTTTGCTTGTTTTAAGCAAAACTCACTTAGTTTTGACTTCTTTTTTTCTGAAAACAAGACTATAATTTCTACTTGTCTAGAAAATCCTTCTTGATTTACAAATATTTAGATATTTTGGCTGGAAACAAGAGAAAATAATCTAAATAAGAAAAGCATTTTTTTGCAGTGCAGGTCCTAGAAATATTTTGTTTTTTCAGCATTTTTGTATATTTGAACCCTTTCCGATAATGACTGTGTGATTTTGAGATCAATCTTTTCACACTGAGGACAACTGAGGGACTCATATGCAACTATTACAGAAGGTTCAAACACTCACTGATTGCTCAGAAGGAAAAACAATGCATTAAGAGCCATTAAGGGGTGAAAACTTTTTTAATTTGAAGATCAGGGTTAAGTTGAACATATTTTGTCCTCTGGGAAACATGTAAGTATCTTCTGTAGCTTCCAAAGGGCAGTATTAAATGAAAAAATATGATATTTAAGTTGTAAAGTTTACACCCCTGGCTCTTAATGTATGTTTTTTCCTTCTGGAGCATCAGTAATTGCACATCTTCATTCTTTTCAGAAGTTTTCACCCCCTTGTCTTAATTCATTGTGTTTCTTTCTGGAGCATCAGTGAGTGTTTGAACCTTCTGTAATAGTTGCATATGAGTCTCTCAGTTGTCCTCAGTGTGAAAAGATGGATCTCAAAATCATACAATCGTTGTTGGAAAGGGTTCAAATACACAAAAATGCTGAAAATCCAAAGAATTTGTGGGACCACCTGATGGATTTTTCTGAAGAACAGCGGGCACTTTAATTGTCTCAAGAACAACTATCACTAAAAAAAAACAAACCAAAAAAAACAGCTGTGGATCATTCAAGTAACAACACAGTATTAAGAATCAAGCATAATTGTGAACAGGGTAATGTCTATAAATCTTGTGGACTATATGTAAATGTCTTTTATGTGAAATATCTTCAATATATTACAACTAAATAAAAAATAACATGTATGTTGTATGATCCCTCTTGTCTCCTCTTAAGTCTCCTGTGGAAATAAATCACACAAAAAGTCAGCACAATGAATGTGCATAAAAAAATAGGCTAATTTTTAATCTTGCAATGATTTTGTGTTGGGTATGCTAAAGTTTCCAGTGACACCTTCAGATCAGCAGGTTTTTTTAGTTCATCAGGTTCATCGAGAGCATTTGTGTTGATCTGTGATGATGTTTTTCCCCACAGAAACTTTCTAAACAAGTGCAAGAATCTCTCGCCAAGGCCAATGATGTTGCCACGGAAACCTTCTCTTCCATGAAAACAGTGAGGAGCTTTGCAAACGAGGACGGAGAGACCGAAAGGTACAGAAAGTGCTTGGAGGACACGTACGCACTGAACAAAGTGGAAGCCGCTGCATACGCTGCCTCAACTTGGACCAATAGTGTAAGTATTTTATTGGTATACTGACGACCTTTGATTGGGCCCTCTATATTTTGGACAGTAAGGGTTTTAATAAAGTTTCTTCTGCTCATCAAGCCTGCATTTATCCAAGTCCAAAAGTACAGCAAAAACAAACAAATTTTAAAATGTTTACTATTTAAAATAACTTTTCTATTTTAATATATTTTAAAATGTAATTTATTCCTGTGATTTCAAAGCTGAATTTTTAGCATCATTACGCCAGTTTTCAGTGTCACATGATCCTTCAGAAATCCTTCTAATATTCTGATTTGCTGCACAAAAAACAATTATTATTATTATTATTATTATCATCATTATGCTGAAAACAGCAGTACAAATTTAAGTTTGTTTGATGAATAGAAAGTTCAGAAGAACAGCATTTATCTGAAATATAAATCTTTTGTAACATTATTAAATGTCTTTATCGTCACTTTTGATCAATTTAAAGCATCCTTGCTAAAACAAAATTATACTGGCTTCAAGCTTTTGAATGGTATAGTGTATAATGTTACAAAAGCTTTTTATTTCAGATAAATGCTGATCTTTAGATCTTTCTATTCATCGAAGAATCCTAAAAAATACTATTCTTGTTACGGTGCGGTGCTGGATGAGACGAGACGATTCACGATTTAACAAACACAAAGTCTTTTAATATAATCCAAGGAACTGACAGATCAGGAACACGAAGAATCTCCACACACCAAACGTAAAACATCAAGCAAAGACCGACAGTAAACTCAACTCAAAGACAGGCTTATGAAGGGTGACTAATTACAAAGACAGGTGACACAGATAACAAGGACTAAACCAAAGCAGACAGATTAACGGGGGGAGACAATGGGAGAAACCAAATACATGACATGACTATGACAATTCTGTTTTAAATATTAATAATAATTAAAAAATGTTTCTTGAACAGCAAATCAGCATATTTGATTTCTAAAGGATCATGTGACATTGAAGAATGGAGTAATGATGCTAAAAATTCAGCTTTGATCACAGGAAAAAAAAAATATTCAAACAGAAAGCAGTTTTTTTAAATTGTAAAAATATTTAAATTTTTTTGCTCTTTTTGCTGTACTTTGGATCAAATGAATCCAGACTTGGTGAGCAGAAGAGACTTATTTACAAAACACTAAAAATCTTACTGTCGAGAAACTTTTGACTGCTAGTGTATAAATATGTTTCAACCTTTTTTTCTGAAAAGTCAATTTGATTTAAAAAATAATTTTTTTATTTTATTTTTTTTATTTGACCCAACGGACCTCAATCAAGTCTTTATAACAAAAAGTATGGGCACCTCTGTTTTAGAAGAACTGCTTTGTATATTAAAGCAGTTTGCATGAATATATACACCGTATTTCTAATGCATCTTGAAGTTTGAAATCAAATGTGCATTTTTCAGATGTCCAGTCTGGCTTTGAAAGTCAGTATACTATACTATGGAGGACGGCTTGTGACCGGAAGTGACGTCAGCAGCGGTGATCTGGTGTCCTTTGTGCTATACGAGCTTCAATTCACATCAGCTGTGGAGGTAAGCCTTTAGATACTGCCTGTTTGTCCATCAAGCATCACTAGTTAAACAAAACACTAAGTATTAACCTTTTAGTACTAAACACCACTTTTAGTTTGGCTTTTGTGGCTTTAAACTGTCTCTTCTATCACAGGTACTGATGTCATATTGGCCGCATGTCAAGAAGGCAGTCGGTGCTTCAGAGAAAATCTTTGAGTATGTCGACAGAACGCCTGATATTCCTCCAGATGGGTCCCTCGCTCCTAAAATTCTAAAAGGACATGTGCAATTCAAAAATATCACCTTTGCTTATCCAAAGCGACCAGACACAAATGTGCTGAAGGTGTGTATTGAAAAATCGCAGTAAAATGTCCTAATATGGTTCACAAAATCAAAAGAAAGAAATAAGGAATCATGTTTTGCTCATAGAAAATTAAGTCTGTTTAGTGTTATAACAATGACATGACAAAGACATTTTAATATTTTTATTACTGTTTTGCAATGAAAAAACTCTCATTCTCAAAGCTGTAATGGCAGTTATGTATTAAATTGTAAATTATTTATACAGTTATAAATATTATAAATTGTATTTTTTCTTTTATTTAAAAAAAAAATGTGATTGGTCTTTCTAGAATGTTTCTATCGAGCTAAAGCCAGGCCAGATCACGGCTCTAGTGGGTCCATCCGGTTCTGGAAAAAGCACTATTGTGAGTTTGCTGGAGAGATTTTACCAGCCTAAAAATGGGGAGATTTTATTAGACCAGAAGCCACTGCTGGAGTACAAGGATCAATATCTACATGAGAAGGTAATCCTATTATTTTCTATATACACTCTCAGAAAAAAGGTACAAAAGCTGTCACTGGGGTGTCACTGTCACCCTTTCAAAAGGTACACTTTGTACCTTATTTATGCCTAAAGGATGCATAGTAGTAGCTTATACTAAGGTATATATGTGACCCTGGAACACAAAACCATAAGGGTCACGTTTTATACATCTGAAAGCTGAATGAATAAGCTTTCCATTGATGTATGATTTGTTAGGATAGGACAATATTTGGATATGTTAGGATAAAACAAATCTGAGGCTGCAAAAAAATCTAAATATTGAGAAAACTGCCTTAAAGTTGTACAAATGTAGTTCTTTGCAATGCATATTACTAATCAGAAATTAAGTTTTGATATACTAACGGTAGGGAATTTACAAAATATCTTCATGGAACATGATCTTTACTTTAAATCCTAATGATTTTGGCATAAAAGAAAAATTTATAATTTTGACCCATACAGTCTTAAGTACCGGTGCTAAAGGTTTTGTGCTCCAGAGTCACATAAAAGTACCTAAATGGTACATTTTAGTACCTTTTAAAAAGGGTACTGTCCTCGTAACAGCTTTTGTACCTTTTTTCTGAGAGTGTACTGATAGCTGCATCTGTAAAAATAAAAGTGACTGATTATTTTTTGTTTGCTGACCTTGTTTAATCTCCACCCTTTTCAGATTAGTGTGGTGTCACAGGAGCCAGTTTTGTTCGCTCGGTCGGTGCGGGAAAACATCAAATATGGCAAAGAAAATGCCTCGGATGAAGAAATGCGTGCTGCTGCCAAGCAGGCCAATGCAGATGATTTCATTAACAGTTTACCTAATGGATATGACACAGGTGAGTCTTAAAGTAATAGTTCATCATAAAATGAAAATTTGCTGAAAATGTATTCACCCTCAAGTCTGAGATAAAACTCACAATTCTGACTTTTTTTCACTCAAATGCGAGTTTGTATCTCAAAATTCTGACTTCTTTTTTTATACAAAATCAATTCTGACTTTTTCCTCAAAATTGGGTGATATAAACTTGCAATTGCAAGAAATAATATCAGAATTGCGAGATATAAGCTCAGAATTCAGACTTTTTTTCTCAGAAATTGATGATATTGTGAGAAATAATTTTTCTCACAAATGCAAGTTTGTATCTCGCAATTCTTTTTTCTCACAATTGTGAGTTTGTATCTCACAAATCCGACTTTTTTCCCTCACAATTGCAAGTTTGTATCACAATTCTGACTTTTTTTCAGAATTGGGTGATATAAACTCACAATTGTGAGAAATAAAGTCAGAATTGCAATATAAACTCAGAATTCTGACCTTTTGGATGATATGGATGATAAATGGATGATAAAATGCATTTTTTGCATTTACTTGTACTTTTACTTTCAATACTTAAGTACATTTAAGAATTAAAAAATACTTTTTGTACTTAAGTATAATAAATATCACGTACTTAAAGACTTTTACTCAAGTAATATTCTAAATGGTGAATTTTACTTCTACCAAAGTTGTTTTCTTGTAAGATATCTGTACTTTTACTTAAGTATGGCTTTCACTGCTCACCAATGAATCCTGTGTTGTGAATGGGTGCCATCAGAATTTTTATCGGTGAAAAGTCTATTTTCTATTGTCCTCTCACATCAAAAACCTCTAAAATATTTGTTTACAACTGTTTTAGACAGATTTAGCTTGTTTTATCTGTGCAAATCTCTCTCCTGATTCAGACTTATTCATACGAGAAAGCAATATTATGGATAGAGGACTCATATTTTAGCCATAAACAGCTGTTTTATGTTAAAAACCTCTTATTTATTGATGGATTTGTTGATTATTGTGATGTTTTTATTAGCTGTTTGGACTCTCATTCTAATGGCACCCATTCACTGCAGAGGATCCATTGGTGAGCTTTTAAAGTTGGTTGAAAGTTACACGTTTTTTGGTGTTTCTCAGAGGCTGGAGAGAAAGGAGGTCAGGTCTCCGGAGGTCAGAAGCAGCGTATCGCCATTGCTAGAGCTCTGATTCAGAAACCGAAGATTTTAGTGCTGGATGATGCTACAAGCTCCCTGGACACGGAGAGTGAACACAGGGTAAGAGGCACACTTATTAATGCCATATACACCATAAAAACAACCACCTTTGAAAAAGCTGAAAAACTTGTACATTAGGGCTCATGTGTTGAATACTAATTAAGCAGCATTGTGTTTTCTTTTCCTTTCATCGAAATACATTTTTGCAAAACCCACTTAAATGTATCTAATAGGTTAATAAATGTTTGTAGTTTACATCTCTGACTTAAATTTCAGTAGTAATTATTTCAATTATTTTTTGTGAATCAGCTGCCTAAACTGTCTAAGCAAGCTGCCTTAATGAATTGATTTAAAACTCTGTTTAATGAGTAATTTGCTGTTTATTTTTTTTAATCTGTTTTCCAAAACTGGCTGCTTGGTTGAAATGATAGAAACATTTTAAGGCATTTGATAGTGAATACATACAGTTGAGGTCAAACGTTTACATACATTGCAAAATCTGTAAAATGGTCATATTTACCATTTCGTATTACCATAATGGTATTTATTTTATCTAAATAAGAGGGATCATACAAATGAAAAATGCAAGTCTACAAGAGAAAATAAAAGTTGAATTTATAAAACGACCTTGTTCAAAAGTTTACATCCCCTTGATTCTTAATACTGTGTTCTTACCTGAATGATCCACAGCTGAATTTTGTTTAGTGATAGTTGTTCATGAGTCCCTTGTTTGTCCAGAAACTTGCTGTTTGTCAGAAAAAGCCCCAAAATTCCCAAAATTTGAGATCTATCTTTTCACATTGAGCACAACTAAGGGAGGGGGGTTGTTACAATTTTTCAGGGTAAATTTAACTTATTTTGTCTTCTGGGAAACATGTAAGTATTTGCTGTAGCTTCAGAAAGGCCTGTACTAAATAGAAGAAATATGATATTTAGGCAAAATAAAATTAAAAAATACACATCTTCATTAATTTCAAAAGTTTTCTTGATTTGTCTTAATTTGTTGTTTTTGTTTCTGGAGCATCATTGAGCGTTTGAACCTTCTGTAATAGTTGCATATGAGTCCCTCAGTTGTTCTCAGTGTGAAAAGATGGATCTCAAAATCATACAGTCATTGCTGGAAAGGGTTCAAATACACAAAAATGCTGGAAAACCAAAGATCTTGTCTGATAAACAGTAGGCATTTTACCTGTTCAGGACAGACAAGGGACTCATGAACAAGTATCACTAAACAAAAAGCTGTGGATCACTCAGGTAAAAACACAAGTGTATGTAAACTTTTGAACAGGGTCATTTTTATTAATTCAACTATTATTTTCTCTTGAGGACTATATGTGAACATCTTTTATGTGACGTATCTTATTCAGGTCAGTACTAAATAAAAAATAATATGTATTTTGTATGATCTCTATTATTTTGGTAAAATAATTTTACATTTTGCGGATTCGGCAGGGTGTATGTAAACTTTTGACCTCAACTTATACCGAATATCACCTTTGTGTCTTTGATTTGTGGCTCCTTGGGTGTGATTTTAACTCTGATCTTGGCTTCTCGTCCACTTCTTCTCAGGTGTACAGTGCTCTGCAGAAGGAGCCAAAGAACTATACAGTGCTGCTCATCACTCATAGACTGAGCGGAGTGGATAAGGCAGATCACATCATCTTCCTCCGAGACGGGGAAGTGGCCGAGGAAGGGACACATGATCAACTGCTGGCCAAAGATGGATTCTATGCAGAGTTTGTGAAACAACAAAATACTTCAATCCAACGCAACACAGAAGACGTTACAAACTCCAGCCAATGATTTAGACCAGCTGCTCTACAGTTAGTCTCAGCTGTTATATGATCCCAGCACAAATCAGATTACAATTTTTTGCATTTTTTTCTCCATTAGCACATATTTCTCAGCTTTTCAATTATGCAGATGCTACTAGTATTTTTAAATTAGGTGTAAATATCACAAAATATACGAGAAAAGGTATGGGTGAATCTCACTAAAATATGTCCAGGTTTTCCCCCACATTAAAATTATATTTTGCACATAAGCCTTATATGTGAACCTACACCACAAAAGCAGTCTTATGTATCACGGGTATATTTGCAGCAATAGCTAAAAAACATTGTTTGTGACAAAATTATAAATTTTTCCTTTATGCCAAAAATCATTTGGATATTAAGATCATGTTCCATGAAGATATTTACTGTGTAAACATAATAAAACTTAATTTTTGATTAGTAATATGCATTGCTAAGAACTTCATTTGGACAACTTTAGAGCCAATTTTCTCAGTATTTAGATTTTTTGCACCCTCAGATTGCAGATTTTCAAATAGCTGTATCCAAATATCATGAACATTAATGAAAGCATATTCATTCAGCTTTCAGATGATGTATAACTGACCCTTATGACTCATTTTGTGGTTCAAGGTCACATTTAATAAAATGCCTTAAAATGTGTTACATGCACAAAAAATAAATACTGCACAAATATTATATTTCTTAATGTTTACAAGAGTATCCATTGGACATGTATTATATTTCCCATGTATTATGTAATGCAGAGCATTCAATTGCACAGTTGTATTTTTAGTTGCACTAAATACATTTTATATTTGGATTAAAATTAAGATTCTTTCCTTTTCTTTTCCTTTTTTATTTATATTTATCATCTTCCTTTTTATTCCTGGATAAAATAAGTCCTGTTCTTGACATGTTTCCTGAGACTCACCCATATACTGTTAGCCAGGTCTTAGTAAATCACTTGCAGTACACTTTCACTTTTTGCAAAGAACCTCAACCATTATTTTTTTGGTTATGGTACTTGTGTTTTTCTCTGTTTAAAAAAATGAAAAACATGTTCATGTTGTTAATAAATGCAGTGCTTTGTAATTTTCATTAATATTGCATTTATAAACATTACTGCGTATAAGATGTAGATTATAGACATGTTATGTGTTGGCCTAATAATGTTTAATAATGATCTGTTAATGAAAATAATAATAAAGTGCTACCAATGAACATTTATTTAAAAAAATGTCCATAATCTTTGATTTCATACCCTCTTAAGACATTTTGAGACTATTGATAATTGAAAAAAAAACATCCTGTAGTGCTAAAATAACCCATATTCATACAGACTTGCATTGTAGCACACATTCATACAAAGTAAAAGTAAATAGGTAAATCTGAAACAGAATTTTGCAGAATATACATATATTTCAAAGTCTAAAAGATTAAAAAAAACTTTTGAGCATCTCGATATTTGGAAATTGAGGGTTAGAAGGGTACATTTTTGCTTACGAATATTAAACTTGGAGGTTGATATACAGTCAAAACAAAATTTATTCAGACAACTTCAACATTTCTCACATTATTTTCACAGTTTTTTGCTATGGTTTAGAAAATGGTAATAAAATATGACAAGAACTCATGAGTTAAAGTGTCTCAGAACAAATTCATTTTTATGATGTCAGATAACTTTGATAGAAAGGTAGGCTGTGTAATGGGTTACAATCAACCAAAAATTCCATAGAAACATAAGAACTTTTAGTATGACAATATTTACACAACTATCAATACTTTGTTGATCAATTACCAATATGCTTATTTTTTTGCTTTTTTGTTCACTCTGTAATGTAAAAAGGTTGCATTAGCAATTTCAAGAAAAAACACTAAGGTCAAATAAAAGTGTCTAAATAATTTTTTGTACTGGTTGTCCACTGTATGAATAATTATTGGATGTAATATGTCACCGTTTACTTGCATAAACGAGTGTCCTGCAGCCGCTAGTAAAAAAAAAAAAAAAAAAAAAAAAAATCATATCTAGTTTCTAAATAATATTTGGTTTCAAAATAAATAATGATATTA
>NC_133369.1:6163230-6253312 GCF_049309525.1 Garra rufa | reverse complement strand
CGTTCAGTCAGTGCAGAAGCTTTATTAACATGCTAAATACGGTAAATAATATAGTCGATCTACTCAAAAACTGTTAAAAATATGTTAGTTATTTAATTAATAAGAAAAATTAAGAATCGTTTAGTTTAGCTTCTCTATCATGCTTACAAAATCCTCACTAGATGGTAACCGTGAGTCACACATAATAAACGGGACTCACTAAATTCCAGGGGTTTCATTACCACGACGTAAAATGGGCGTCCCTGAGGGCGTTGGGAAAACGCCCCTTTCTAAAAAAAATTATTAAGAGAGGTCACCGATCATGCGCAGTAAGTCAGTTTTTTTGCGCGGGCATTTCAAAACCTAGGATCAGCACTGATGGATAATGAAGGACAACACAGTCATACAGGTTATTTTTATGTTTTAAAATCTTAAATTTAAACGATTTTCGAAAACAAATAAACAGCCGTTATAGAAATGTAAAACGTGTAGCGTCTATTTACGAAAATAAATCATGGTTACAACGGTATCGTGGACAGGTAACGTTATTTCAAGACACTGTAACGTTATATGAATATAAATATGAAGGGCACGAAACCCCTGTGATTGTGGACAGGTATTTTCAAAATACTGTATATGAATATAATTATGAAGTGCACGAAAACCCTGCGATCTTGGCCAGGTATTTCAAGATATTGTATATGAATATAATTATGAAGTGCACGAAACCCCTGCGATCGTGGACAGGTATTTCAAGACACTGTATGAATATAATTATGAAGTGCACGAAACCCTGCGATCGTGGACAGGTATTTCAAGACACTGTATGCATATAATTATGAAGTGCACGAAACCCCTGCGTTCGTGGACAGGTATTTCAAGATATTGTATATGAATATAATTATGAAGTGCACGAAACCCCTGCGTTCGTGGACAGGTATTTCAAGATATTGTATATGAATATAATTATGAAGTGCACGAAACCCCTGCGTTCGTGGACAGGTATTTCAAGACACTGTATGCATATAATTATGAAGTGCACGAAACCCCTGCGTTCGTGGACAGGTATTTCAAGATATTGTATATGAATATAATTATGAAGTGCACGAAACCCCTGCGTTCGTGGACAGGTATTTCAAGACACTGTATGCATATAATTATGAAGTGCACGAAACCCCTGCGTTCGTGGACAGGTATTTCAAGATATTGTATATGAATATAATTATGAAGTGCACGAAACCCCTGCGATCGTGGACAGGTATTTCAAGACACTGTATGAATATAATTATGAAGTGCACGAAACCCCTGCGATCGTGGACAGGTATTTCAAGACACTGTATGCATATAATTATGAAGTGCACGAAACCCCTGCGTTCGTGGACAGGTATTTCAAGATATTGTATATGAATATAATTATGAAGTGCACGAAACCCCTGCGTTCGTGGACAGGTATTTCAAGATATTGTATATGAATATAATTATGAAGTGCACGAAACCCCTGCGTTCGTGGACAGGTATTTCAAGACACTGTATGCATATAATTATGAAGTGCACGAAACCCCTGCGTTCGTGGACAGGTATTTCAAGATATTGTATATGAATATAATTATGAAGTGCACGAAACCCCTGCGTTCGTGGACAGGTATTTCAAGACACTGTATGCATATAATTATGAAGTGCACGAAACCCCTGCGTTCGTGGACAGGTATTTCAAGATATTGTATATGAATATAATTATGAAGTGCACGAAACCCCTGCGTTCGTGGACAGGTATTTCAAGACACTGTATGCATATAAATATATAGTGCACGAAACCCCTGTGATCTTGGACAGGTATTTCAAGACACTGTATATGAATATAAACGATCGTGGACAGGTATTTCAAGGTACTGTATATGAATATAATTATGAAGTGCACGAAACCCCTGCAGACGTGGACAGGTATTTCATGATACTGTATATGAATATGAAGTGCACGAAAGCCCTGCAATAGTGGAGGTATTTGAAGCAAATGGCTTTTCCCTAACTGCGCATGATCGGTGACCTATGCAAATTCTCAAATAGGCCACGCCTGCCTGGTGACGCAATATCGATTACGCTGTACTGAAACCCCTGGAAAAAAGTGCATCCCCATAATAAACCCCTTCGCTGTACATGGGCGGTTCTACCGCTGCGGAAAAACCAGCTGCTGAGCCAATAAGAAGCGAGTTTCAGAGGCGGGACGAATTCTGATTGGCCAGTGGCGTTCTTATATAAAAACCCAGGAGCGGAAATTGAAAGGCGCCATTTGCTCGCTGGACGGCGCGGGGTATATCAAGCATAAGGTGTTGAATAACAATAAAACGGGGGCGAAAACGCAGGATTCCGCACCGCAAAACAACCCCGACCCATCCGAATGGAGGCGGCCATCAACCCGTCTCTTGACAGGTAGTATCGGCGCGCCTTCGGAGCCTAGAAACTAATCCTATGTGTGGATTTAATCACAAAGGACGAGCGAAAGAGAAGCAAGCGTTTGTTTACAAGTCATTAAATGGAAAAATAACCGCTTTGCGTTTTTTAAAATAAGTTCCATTTATAAAATAATAGCATGCAGCGAGCATCACTGTGTTGTGGGTCTGTACTGCATCATTTCCCTCCGCCATCTTCAGTTTTTAAAGGGCTACACCGTAACACACATTTATTCACCATGGTAACCACAGTTCCTGTCAAAATGCGATAGTTACTCTAGGTATTCCTGAAAACACACACATATCAACTATGTTTAAAATAATTTATCATGGCTTTATAATTGCAGCTATGCTAATTAGTGCACCCTGTGGTACAATTTTATAAGCGGCGTGCAAATGTGTAATATATGCATCCCAGTGTTTTGCATGCTTGCATTTGTCTGATTGTGTTTTGGGATGTGCATGCAGTTAATTTGCATAAGTGCAGTGTGAATGAGCGATCTGAAGTGTTTGAGCTGTGTTATTAAATGTGTGTGCACTGTGCAGGCAGGGATAGGGAGGGGTGGATGATTCATGTGGCTGCTGTCCTGTGCTGATTGGGCATCAATGCAGTGAACGCTTGTTTACAAACAGAGAAAAGGCGGGACAGAGTGAATGACATTCGCTTTTACAGTATGTTTTACTATGCATGCACTGCTAATGCACAGATTAATTGTCTATTGAATTAATGTGTCAGTAATTATTAAGTTCATTTTTCTTAATGGCCCTATTCAGTGCATGTGCTTTTATACCTTTAACGATTTGTTGAAATATGGAGAATGAACTGTGATCGTGATATTTGTAGAATGAGAATGCGATTAAAATGATAATCAGTGGATTAATTTAAGTGTTTGACATTTTATACTATTATTTTATCATGGAGTTACATTTGCTTTTTAGTTGTTGATTAATTAATATTTATATTCAGCAAGTAAATTAACACATTAAATTCATCAAAAGGGACAGTAAAGATGTTAATGTGTCAAAGACGTTAAGATGTCCATTAAGTACTTTTAAGGTTTCAAATACGTTTTTGTAGAATAAAATGCCAAAATCTTGTTGAAGTAATGTTACATTGTTATTTATTGTAATACAATATTTATGTAAAAGTTAAACAACATGCTTATTCTGACTTGTACATATTAAAATATATAAAAGAATATAGGAGCATATTAAATTGTGTTTTAAATGAGGAAAACAATTCTTACTGACAAATTGGGCAAAACCTAGGATAGTGGCAAACTTAAAAAATGTAGAAGTACAACTAATTAGTATTTGGGGTGAAAGTTGTCATGTCATAAATTTATTTTTGTTGTAAATAAGCCTGACAAGATTGTAACACTGAATGACATTTTTGTGGGTAGGGACAAAATGTATGATGTTAATTTTACGAAAACAAAAATGCAATTAAATAAAATTTAAAATTTAAAATAAAATTTGTATTCGGCAAGTAAATTAAAACATTAAATGCATCAAAAGAGACAGTAAAGATGTTAATGGTCAAAGACGTTAAGATGTCCACGTCAAAAGAAATTTACAAAAGTGATTTTATGTCCATAGAAAGCACATTAAATGTAAGTAAAAGTATACTTTTAAGGTTATGTTTTTGGAGAATAGAATGTCAAAATTTGATTGAAAAAATGTTACATTGTCATTTATGTAAAAATGTAAACTACATGCTTATTCTGACTTGTATATGTTAAAATGTATAAAAGAATAAGGGAGCATATTAAATGCTATTGTGTTTTAAATTAGTAAAAATTCTTACTGACAAATGGGCAAAACCTAGGATAGAGGCAATTAAAAGAAAATGTAGAATTACAGCTAATTAGTATTTTGGGTGAAAGTAATTCATCTTTTAATGTGATAAATTGTTTTTTGTTGTAAATATGCCTGACGGGTGTTATACTGGATGACATTTTAGTGAGTGTCTTCTGTAAATTAGGAAAAAAATGTATGATATTTATTTTTTGCTCAGAAAAACAAAAATGCAATTAAATTAAACACAACTTTTTAATATATTTTTATTTGTATTCAGCAAGTAAATTAAAAGATTAAATTCATCAAAAGAGACAGTAAAGATGTTAATGGGTCAAAGACGTTAAGATGTCCACGTCAAAAGTGATTTTATGTCCATAGATAGCACATTAAATGTGGAGCATAAGAATAAGGGAGCATATTAAATTGTATTGTGTTTTAAATTAGTAAAAATTCTTAAGGTCAAATGGGCAAAACCTAGAATAGTGGCAAATTTAAAAAATGTAGAATTGCAACTAATTAGTATTTTGGGTGAAAGTAATTAGTCTTTTGATAGCTCATAAATTGATTTTTGTTGTAAATATGCCTGACAAGATCGTTACACTGAATGACATTTCATTGAGTGTCTTCTGTAAATTAGCAAGGATGGCTTAAATTAAATAAAAACAATAAAGACATGTATGTATTAATTCATATTTTAAAAGATTTCTATTTTAGATAAGCTGTTCTCCTGGACTTTGTATTTATCAAAGAAACCAGAAAATGAATTCTACAGCTGTTTTCAACATATTAATGATAATAGATGTTTTTTGAGCAAATCAGAATATTAGATTGGTTTTTGAAGGACCATGATATAACATTGAAGACTGGAGTAATGATGCCAAAAAAATTGCTTTAAAATTACAGGAAGAAATTACATTAAATGGTAAAAATATTTTAACATTTTTAATTTTTTTTCTGTAATTTGGATCAAATAAATGCAGGCTTGGTGAGAGCAAAATACTTTTTTATAAAGCATTAAAAATCTTACTATTGAAAAACTTTTGATTGGTAGTGTGTATATGTTTGTGTGATAATGAACAAACCTCATTATCATCCAAACTCAATACTAAATGCTGTATGTCTTGTGTTTTGCTGATTTTCTCCAGCAGCTCTGTGGGAGTAGGGCTGTCTGTCATGGGTGGGATGGAGCAGAGTTCGGGCAAGCGTATTCGGAAACCCTCGCTGCTCTATGAGGGCTTCGAGAGCCCGTCTCTGCCCCACGTGCTTCCTCCCCACGTCCCTCCACCCGGACCTCCTCCACCCCTGCAGCCGCCGGTGACGGACCCCAGCCGACAGGGACGCTCCACCAATCAGCTGCAGTTCCTCCACAAGGTCTTGGTGAAAGCGCTGTGGCGGCATCATTTCGCATGGCCTTTCCATGAACCCGTGGATGCGGCCCGACTCAACTTACCTGTGAGTGAACGCTTATTTTCTGAGAATAATTCACCCAAAAATGTCAAGAGTTATTCTGTGTCAAATCAACTACATATATTTGTAGCAATAGCCAAAAATACATTATATGGGTCAAAATGATAGATTTTTCTTTTATGCCAAAAATCATTCGGATATTAAAGGGATGGTTCGGAGTAGAATTGACTTCATTGCTATGCACTCCGAAGCCCATGTAAATACCCCATCCGAACTTTTTTTTTTACCTTAGTCAAACATTTATGGAGATATTAGAGTTTTTCGAATTGCTTGTTACAGGAGTGAATGGTACATGTGATGTATCTCGTAAATTGCACCACTAAACGTGCAAGTAATCTTACCAAACTTGTACAGTAGTGTAAACAGATTATGTACTCACAAAACGCTGCATCAGAACATTTGTAAGTCCACCATGAGTGTTTTAAAAACACGTTTTACCCGAGAACTACTAGTCTCAGAAACTACAAGTCGACGTCACTTCCCTGGTTTGAAAAAAGCACGTAAAAGTCCTTCTACTACATCTGTGTGCATGTCAACTTGTAGGAGGACTTTTACGTGCTTTTTTCAAACCAGGGAAGTGACGTCGACGTGTCGCCATTTGTAGTTTTTGAGACTAGTAGGGATCGGCTAAAACGTGTTTTTAAAACACTCATGGTGGACTTACAAATGTTCCGATGCAGCGTTTTGTGAGTACATAACCTATTTACACTACTGTACAAGTTTGGTAAGATTACTTGCACGTTTAGTGGTGCAATTTACGAGATACATCACATGTACCATTCACTCCTGTAACAAGCAATTCGAAAAACTCTAATATCTCCATAAATGTTTGACTAAGGTAAAAAAAACTTCGGATGGGGTATTTACATGGGTTTCGGAGTGCATAGCAATGAAGTCAATTCTACTCCGAACCATCCCTTTAAGTGAAGATCATGTTCCATGAAGATATTTTGTAAATATCCTACAATAAATATATCAAAACGTAATTTTTGACTAGTAATATGCATTGCTAAGAACTTCATTTGGACAACTTTAAAGGTGATTTTCTCAATATTTAGATTTTTTTTGCACCCTCAGATTCCAGATTTTCAAATAGTTGTATCTCAGCCAAATATTGTCCTATCCTAACAAACCATACATCAATAAAGCAAACTTTTTTTATTCAGCTTTCAGATGATGTATAAATCTGAAAAGAAAAGAAAATTAAGCAGCACAACTGTTTCCAACATTGAGGATAAATCAAATTTTAGAATGATTTCTGAAGGATGGATCATGTGACACTGAAAACTGGAGTAATGATGGTTAAAATTCAGCGTTGCGTCACAAAAATGAATTATGTTTAAAAATATATTCAAATAGAAAACCACTATTTTATATTGCAAAAATATTTCACAATATTAGAGGTCGACCAATATTGGATTTTACCGATACCAATAGCTAGGCTGGACCTTCTCCACCGCTTTAGCAGCGGACCCAACCTGGAAAACATCGGCATGGATTTTTGCTGATAACAGATAGTTCAGCCAATTAATTATCGGTGCCAATTAATCGGCAAAACCGATACATCGGGCGGTTTTTAATCACATAAACTCAATCTTGATAAGCAGAAAAGGCTTCTTTAAAAAATATTAAAAATCTTACTGATCCCAAACTTTTGAACAGCAGTATATATTTACTAAATTATTTTGTAGAGGAGTGAAAATGACAATTTTCACCTGAGATTTAGAGTCAAGTAATAGGGGGGTAAAAATGACTTTAGAAAGATGGCAGCGTCATTATACTATTTTTACCCAGAGATTGGAAGGTCTATTAGTAAAATCAGCTGACTTTAGCTATCTGTGTTGCATTAAATGCCAATGCTGACAATTGATAAATGAGGAAAAAGCACTTTTAAAGATTTCTTTTACAAAGTTTGCCTGCCTATAACTTAAAGAAGTTGTTCAGTTTCATAACAAAAATTTACAGATAATGTACTCACCCCCTTGTCATCCAAGATGTTCATGTCTTTCTTTCTTCAATCGTAAAGGAATAGTTTTTTGAGGCAAATATGTCAGGATTTTTCTCTATATAGTGGACTTCAATGCAGTCCAACTTCCAAAATGCACCTATTAGGGTTGGGCGATGTCGACCAATTTGGCATCGTACGATGTCTAATGTGAAACATCGCGATGGACGATGGCATCGTCTGTGGGGGGCGGGGGTGAGGGATGGTTGTTGTTAAATAATTTATTCATAACGAATTAATTAATTGTAGCCTACCGTGTCCACCAGTGCTTAATTTGAGCCTGATCCTGTTCTGGAAAATGTCCGATTTTGGATTTTTGCGTTCCGGTATTTGTTTTTAAAGATCCGGCATTAACAAGTGCATTAGATCGTGACAGTGCGTGCGTGCAGAAGAGACAGAGCAAGCGTGGGTTTATATAGATGCATTTGTGTTGGTCCTTAACATATTTTCGACCAGTCAGCTTTTTTAAGTTCAATAACGCTCTCATTGTTTGCTTACTGCTTAACCCACTCTCTCCAAACGCATTTACTGAGCAGCAGAATGTTTAGAGAGAAAGGGTAATATCAGAAATAATACCAAATCAAGCGAAATATTATGTATTAACATTATAAACACTATAAACATAGCTATAAGTTAGTTACCCTGACGCCTGACCCAAAACGAATGATTTAAATGTAGAGGTATTTAAAACAGAACAGAAATGAAACAAAATATATAAAGTTAAGAAACTAAAACAAAGCGAAACTAAAAATAGCGCGTTGGGCTCACGCACCTCTGTTTTTCGGCACAAATCCAAGTGTTTCCATATTCCCAATGTATTTGAATGATAAAGTGTTATTTATAATGTATACTAGGCTTTGTATTGTACATTCGTATTTCAATGGAAAAAAAATATATTCTTGTGTTTTTGTTCAAAGCTCTGTTCATTATGGTAAAACCATGAAAAGGGCATATTTGGTGTAGTTTATTTAATCTAATTTAATTCAAATTATTTTGATTTTTTTTTCTGCTGTTTTTGTATGCCTCATTTATTAATGTAAACGAACTTTCATGTAATTTGTTAGGAGTTCACTGTAATTTGTATTGTGATCACTAACAACTTCCTTGTTATTATTTCCTCATAATAATAATAATAAAATAAGTAAAGATGCAGATATTGAAAGCATGCATTTCATTTGGCTTTAAAGTGATTAAGTGTGTGTTTTTCGTGAGCGGGTTGCTGCTGCGGCGGGGGCGGGGCGGGGCGCTGCGGGGGCGGGGCGGAGGATCGCGATGCCGGCTCAGCATCGTGATGTCTATTGGCCATCGGCGATGGACGATGGCATCGTCTATCGACCCAACCCTAGCACCTATAAAGCTGCTTAAGAGAAGGGTCTTATCTAGTGATTGGTTATTTTCTTAAAAAAAAAAAAAATTACAATTTAAATACTTTTTAAGTTAAATGCTCGTCTTGTCTAGCTCTCCGTGAACTCTGTGTGTCAAAAAGATCTAATTTTCTCCTCCAACTTCAAAATCGTCCTACATCACTGCAGAAGGACCAACCCAAGTGAACGCCCTTTACCAAAAAAGGTAAGAAAAAATGAGATGGGAGTTTTTCAACATACCCTAACTGTCATGAACCGGAATACACAGAGACAAGATGAGTTTGAGGTTAAAAGGTATATATAAATTGTAATTTTCTTTAGAAAATAACCAATCGTTTTGCTAGATAAGACCCTTCTTCTTTGGCTGGAAACAGAGCCCTTTGAAGCTGCATTTTGGAAGTTCAAACTCACAGGACTATAGAAGTCCACTATATGGAGAGAAATCCTGAATTGTTTGCCTCAAATAACATTCTTTCTTCAGTCGTAAAGAAATTAAGACATGAACATCTTGGATGACAAGTGGGTGAGTACATTATCTGTAAATTTTTGTTCTGGAAGTGAACTGCTCCTTTAAATGGCACTTTTAAAGTTTTACTTTGACAAAGTTTGCGTTCCTGTAACTTAAGAAGTATAGTTACTTAATGTCCTTTTAGATTTTAGGTCTTAACAAACTTTTCTCTTGGTGTTTTCATTCTTGAGGCCCTATATGGTTTCATTTCATCTCAAAATGGCTTCAAGAGTAAATTGTTCAATTCACAACTGTGACCCAACCTTCATATAATTCCAAAACGGTGTGCTTTGATGCACAAAGTCTGTCCAACCAGAAATCTTCAGCATGTTGTTGTCTATTGTGACAGCGTCTCATATTACCAGTAGCCTGACAGGCCTTCTCTGTATTCATATGCACAAATAATATGATCTCCAATGACATGTTCTCCAATTTTGCTTTCAGGACTACCATAAGATCATCAAACAGCCGATGGACATGGGCTCCATCAAGAAACGGCTGGAGAATAACTACTACCGCGGCGCCAGCGAATGCTTGCAGGACTTCAATACCATGTTCACCAACTGTTACATCTACAATAAGGTGTGTGTTGCCATGGAAACTTCCTGCAGTGCTCGTTAGGCATTACCTAAAGGTTAGAGCAGAAACATAGTCATTTCATGTAATTGCTGTGTTATTAAGCACTAAAATGAAATGTGAGAGCTTCAAGCAGTTATAGGTGACACATGGGGAACATGCGTCATTTAGTGCTTATTTGAAATAGATATACTCTGTTTAAACATGTCAGAACCGCGCACGAGTTAGTCATTTTTGACCGAAACATAGTATGTTTTGAAATTGTAAAAATCTTAGCTTCATCGGAATGACATGACACTTGGTGACTTTTGTTGCATTAGCTATGTGTGCACAAAAAAATCACTGACATGATTCGGATATATTAAAGTGTCAAGTAATAATAGTCACACTTGGCTCCTTCGTGGTCAAAAATGTCTGACATAGTAAATGAATAGGAAATATGAAAAACTGCAATAAATCAGAATCTTTCGGTGGTACAAGCTACAAATCAGCCACTGTGCTGAAAAAAAGTGTTCAGCAATCAAGCTTTTTTAATGTCAAATGTTGCATTTATTGAAAAAATACAAAATAATTAAATACAAAAAAATAAATTCTAGTGGAAAAAAAATTGTTCAATAAAATTGTATAAACATTGCATAGTATCATAAAAACTCCTCATAATTCTAAATAATAATCACAAAACATTGAACAAAAATGTATTTCATTGATTTTCCTGAAGAAAAAAAAAAAAGCTATTTTTTAAGGCTTTGGTCACTTTTGACCCTGAAGGAGCCAAGTGTGAGGCCCAGAAGGCTAAATAAGAAATTATTACTTTTATTCCTCAAGGATGCATTCAATTGATCAAAACTGATTATAAAAATGTTTATAATGTTACATAAGATTAAAGAAATAATTCTTAAATTCTTTTGAACTTACTATTCACCATTGCATCATGAAAATATGAAGCAGCATAACTGTTTTTTAACATTAATCATGTTAAATAATGTTTCTTGAGCAGCAAATCAGCATATTAGAATGATTTCTGAAGGATCTTGTGACACTGAAGACTGGAGTAATTATGCTGAAAATTCAGCTTTGCCTCACATAAATAAATTACATTTTCAAATATATTCAGATAGAAAACATTTGTTTTAAATTGTAAGAATATTGAACAATTTTACTGTATTTTGATTGAATAAATGCAGCTTTGATGAGCATAAGAATTTCCAAAACTTGCAAACCCAACATACTTTTGAGATCCATGCGGGCGAAATGAGTTGGACTGAGCAAATTTCCAAAAATATAGAAGGTTTTTATATTTTTTTATTTTTGTGACATTGAAGACTGGAGTAATAGATGATGAAAATTCAGCTTTGCATCACAGAAATAAATTATATGTTAAAGTATATTAAAATAAAAAATGGTTATTTTGAATTGCAATAATATTTCATAATATTATTTTTTTTCTGTATTTTTGATCAAATAAATGGATCTTTGATTAGCATATATCAAAATTTGCCAGCAGGGGCTACATGTACATATCAACATATTAACATTTTCTACAGAAGTGTACAATGTGAATTGTCTTTCAGCCTACAGATGACATTGTGCTAATGGCACAGTCTCTGGAGAAGGTCTTCTTACAGAAGGTGGCCCAAATGCCCCAGGATGAGATTGAGTTGGCCCCTCCTACCCCTAAAGGCAGAGGAGCAAAAACCATTAAAGGACGTAGAGGCGGAAGTGAGTTACAGTCAAATCATCTGTAGCATCACATTTTTAGCCAATTCTAGTCTAGAACCACCTATTCAGACAAAAAGATATCACCTGAATGATATGTAAAGCAGTCAGTCAACCAACCAGTCTATAATTTTTGCAAAACATATGCTTTATTTCCATCAGGAGGAGGAAGTGTTACTTCAGCTCACCAGGTGCCTGCCGTGTCTCAGTCGGCGTATTCGCCTTCCTCACCCGACACGCCAGATTCACGGTTTTCCACTCCTCCACAGACCCTGTTGAGCAACAGCGGCCCACCTCCACAAATGATGACTCAACCACCCACCCAACCCACCGCAAAGGTACATACACACAAGCTTCAGAGCTTCATTGTGTGATGATTTACATGGCTGAGACTGGACATCATCATCATCCGGCCAGTTGTTGATCCAATATATATTATATTATATTATATTATATTATATTATATTATATTATATTATATTATATTATATTATATTATATTATATTATATTATATTATATTATATTATATTATATTATATTATATTAATTATATTATATTATATTATATTTAGGGCCGGGACTTTAACGCGTTAATTTAGATTAATTAATTACACAAAAATAACGCGTTAAAATTTTTTTAACGCATTTTAATCGCACTGAGTTTTGCACCGCGGAACGTTTCTCACTGGATGAGATTAGGCGGACCGATTATACTGGAGCACAAACTAGCGTTCAGACAAGCCAAAGACGTCCGTCCTAAATAGTATTGTATGGCCCAAATCGTAGTATGTTTAAAAAGTATTCCAAAGATTCCCGGATGGTCTACTACTTAACGATCAATGCACACTTTTAACTGCTAATATTGCCGGCAACACACTGCGCCGTGAACAACAAACACGCATAAAAAGTGTTAAACTACAAACATGGAGGATATACGCGACCAACGGACAGGTAGAGAAAGGGGTTTGAGTGATAAATAATCAGTGTGTAACCTGATAAAAACTATTTTTTAAATGTTATCCGCGTTATATTCCATGTGCAGCAACTTTTATAATGATAGGTTTGGTCATTAACGTTTAAATGCATAATTAAGCAAACACAAGAGCAGAGTTCTCGGCATGAAAGACTCGTTAAAGAACGTGCCTCTTGCTACACTTTTAATGGCAATATTGTACTGGTCTGGTGGACTTGGTTGAACAAAAATAAGCAATATTTTGTTGCTTAAGCTTATGTATTCAGTCATTATTCAATGGTATACTAAAAATCCATGTAAAATTCTTAATTCTCACTGTTCTCAGGTCAAATATTTATATGCGATTAAAATGCGATTAATTTCGATTAATTAATTACAAAGCCTCTAATTAATTAGATTAAATTTTTTAATCGAGTCCCGGCCCTAATTATATTATATTATATTATGTTTTAATGTTATATAGATTTATAATTAAATTAGGGATGTCAATCAATTAAAGTATTTAATCGCAATTAATCGCATGATTGTCATGAGTTACCTCGCGATTAATCACACATTTATATCTGTTATAAATGTACCTTAAATGAATACTTTTTAAGTTTTTAATACTTTAATCAACATGGGCATGGACAAATGTGGATGCTTTAAGCAAATGTTTTTCTATTTTGTTATTTAAGTTTAAATTGTTATAATT
Organism: Garra rufa; assembly: GCF_049309525.1. NCBI lineage: Eukaryota > Metazoa > Chordata > Actinopteri > Cypriniformes > Cyprinidae > Garra > Garra rufa. The sequence continues at coordinate 6,239,781 of NC_133369.1, read as the reverse complement.
TTTTTTAATTATTGAAATAATTTAGATAGTCTCATTGTTATGTTCCTCTACATATACCCAAAGCTTTGGCAATATTGTAGTTTTTACAGTCATGCCAATAAAGCAAATTTGAAATGTATGTTTATTATAAGTGAAACCATACTCGACATACAGCATGAAGACTAGACATGTTTCAAAGGTCATAGATGTTTTTCAAATAACTTGTTCATGTCTATTAGACACGTGAAAAAAAAAAACATAGAAATACCAGGATCCCATTACTTCTCTTTCTTTTTTACTTACACAAGCCTATTTACATTATTTGCAGGACAGGGCAGCTCACTTCTTCTGAACATGCAAAATGAACATTTATTGTATATTATTACATTTGTTTGCCCCTCTGTGCCCACATACTGTAATTTGATGCAGTTCTCAACAAAAATGTTTCCATTGTCATATTTTATTGTTTCTGTTGTCAGACAACCAAAGTAATATGAAATAGTCACTGAAAAAAAAATCATGAATTATGATCATGATTAAATCGCTGAAAAGAATCATTTACTGGCTTCTGGACATAAGTCGATATTCTCTGCGTTATGTTTTTAACCTACTGTTTGAATGCTTTCATGATCCTTGGACTTTGCAGGAGCTTACCCATTTAAAATTATGAGATCACAAAAACCTGCATCTTTTCATTTTTTAAGGTATTGTTTTCGTTGTAATGTACCGATTCGAGAGCCTGGTCTCATTAAAATGTGTACCAGTAGCACGATTTTCTGTTTCTATGTGGTTTGCTCTTAATACGCTGAAATTAACTTTGGCGTGCATATGATATGCATGTGTTTTGACGTGTATATAGAAGGCAGTTTTCGTGCACTATGCATCAACCCTACACCACCAATCCTAACGTAGACCGACTCCACTTGTATTCATTTATCTATATATAAATATATCAGAGGTCGCGTTAACCGAAAATTGTCCGTCATTGACGGAATTTTTGTTGCAATGACGGAAAAATCTGAAGGCCGTCCGTCACTTTGAGAGATTACACAGAGGGTGATCTAGTGTAATTATTAGCTGTAATTCCCACCCTGTCCAGTTGGTGGCGAGTGTGCTCCAGTGTGGCAACAGAGCACTTGCTCCAGAACTAAAAAGAAACTGTTACTAATCTTTTGCCTTTTGCTATGCGTTTGATTACGCACAGGCGCAGCGGAACTAAGAAGCTACAACGATCTATCATGCCACATTAAAGAGCGCCAAAACAGTATTTATTGCTTGAATTTCCTAATGAATTTGAATTTGAGATTTCATTGCGATTTATTGGATGGGAGGCACACTATGTACTTGTCATTGACTGAAAATAGCATAGACCAAAAGATCAACTGGCATTTACTGATCAATATTGCTCATTAAAATGAGAATACATTAAAATCGATGTCGCTGCGGGGTGTGGTGTTGAACATGAAAAGTTAAGCAGTCTCATCTGTTCTCTTCAACATATTAAAAATTAAATCGTGAACAAAAATAAATGTGATTAAAGGTGTTACAATTAAAATATGAAAATTAAAATGACGTGTGATAAGGAATTATCCGTCTGATATATAATGTATACATCATATGAAAGCTCAATAAATAAGCTTTCTGTTGATGTATTGTTTGTTAGGATAGGACAATATTTGGCCGAGATACATCTATTTGAAAATCTGGGATCTGAGGGTGCAAAAAAATCTAAATACTGAGAAAATCACCTTTTAAAGTTCTCCAAATTAAGTTCTTAACAATGCATATTACTAATCAAAAATTACATTTTGATATATTTATAGTAGGAATTTTACAAAAAGTCTTCATGGAACATGATCTTTACATAATTTCCTAATGATTTTTGGCATAAAAGAAAAATCAATAATTTTGACCCATACAATGTATTTTTGGCTATTGCTACAAATATACCCAAGTGACTTAAGACTGGTTTTGTGGTCCAAGGTCACACACACACACACACACACACACACATATATATATATATTATTTAACCTAGTCAAGCTGAGACTTTTATATTGTAAAAACTATTTTATATTAATTTTATAAAATATATTATTTTGATTAGTTTTTTTTTTTTTTTTTTTTGAGAAAATGAAGCCTGATAATAAAGATGAAGCCTGAGACTGGGCTTATATATGTATGTATATGCATGTATGTATTTATTTATTTATTTACTTGCTTATTTTAATTAATGTAATTAACTCGTTATTATAATAAATCAACCACTATTTTATATATTCATATGGTCAGTATTTAGTGTAGTTACAGACTGTACACCATAGATTTAGTCCATGTCAAGTCAAGTCACCTTTATTTATATAGCGCTTTTAACAATACAGATTGTGTCAAAGCAACTGCACAGTATTTAAACAGCACAATAGTGTGTAAGTAACGCATTATTGTAAGTAATCAATTTTCAGTTAAAGGCAGTTCATCAATGAATTCAGTGATATCATCATCCAGTTCAGTTCAAATAGTATACGATATCGCTGGAAAGTGTCCCCAACTAAGCAAGCCAGAGGCCACAGCGGCAAGGAACCAAAACTCCACAGGTGCTACTCCATGCTACTTGTATGCTATATTCCAATTCTTCCAAAGCTTTTCAAGAGAAATGTTTGAGGAACAGATTACAATTTAATTGATTACTCACAAAACATGTTGCCTTCTGCTGTTACTTTCTATCATTTTTAGCTGCTGGTAGGTTCAGTTGAAAATGTATTTATTACTAGCACAAAATGAGAGCCTTATGTCTCTGTTCTCTCCGCAGAAGAAGGGTGTGAAGCGTAAAGCCGACACCACCACTCCCACTACGCTCGGCTTCCCCATGACCGCAGCTGCTCGGATGGGAGGCATGGGGAAAGGTCACGGATCAGTCGGAGAGATGCCCCACTCGCTCTCCTCCATACCCGTAGACTGTTCACAAGGCATGGGCGTGAACGACCCCACCCACCTCCAGCCCGTCTTAGGGCGACCGCTGTCCCGTCGTCCAATCAAACCTCCACGTAAGGACCTGCCCGACTCAATACGGCCTCATCAGCCTTCGCGGCGGGGGAAACTAAGCAAGCAGCTTCGATACTGCAGCGGCGTCCTTAAAGAACTGCTGTCCAAAAAACACGCGGCGTACGCCTGGCCCTTCTACAAACCCGTGGACGCGTCAACGCTGGGCCTGCACGACTACCACGATATCATCAAACACCCCATGGACCTCAGCACCATCAAGGTGACTTGCAGAGCTGGGTAGTAACGGATTACATGTAATCTAGATTACATAATCAGATTCCAAAAATGAAGTACTTGTAATTGGAGTAAATTACATTTTAAAATAATCATAATCAGATTACAGTTACTTTTCTTTGGATTACATGATTACATATTATTCACACAATAGCAATAAATTATTCATCATTTATTGATTCTCTCTAATTCCTCTTTTTTATTTTTTAAATTTTCTTTCTAAAATAATCTACCGCTTATATACACTCAGAAAGTCCAGTTTTTTTACTCAGGTGGCGACACAGCATTTGACCAATGGATTTACAAAAATCATTTCAGGTTTAAGGCGAGACACTGCAGGTGAATAGGGTAAAGAAAATTAACTAATAGTTATTTGCTAGGGATGCACCGAAATGAAAATTCTTGGTCGAAGTCGAACAAAATTACACACTGGGCCAAAAGCCGAACACATTTTTCCGTGTTTTTCCCCCCATGTATTTTGCCAGTTTTTTCACCATTGCATAAATTAAATAGCCAATATTTGCTTTTTACAGTTTTGTCTTGCTTTGCAAAGAAAAAAATCAATTTAAAAATATTTATTTAACACTGAACATTTTTAACATTCTAGTAGACATTACAGCCTACCAACAAAGCACAATTGAACTTAAAATGATAAAGTTATATATAATATTCTTTCGCCATTTTTAAGACCCCCTTTTTGAATCAGGCATGTGCTTTTTAATGTACAAATAAATGTACCACGATTTTGTCGTCTTTTTTATTTTATTTTACAGAACAACAGTAAAATTGCAGTACTAACTGCTATACATTTATGAATGTTGACATTTATTTTGGCGGAAACCCACACAGCAGCAGTTAAATTTTTTTTTTACATATTAGAGTCAGATGTTTTACAGAGGGAATTTTGTTCAGAAAATACTTAGAACAGACAGAAAACAATATATTTTCGCAATTGTTTGGGAAATAAAATGTATATAATCAAGAAAATTATATATAAACAAATCCCTCTGTAAAAACCTTCAGGATATAGATAGGAATAAAAATGTAAAGTTTGGTGTGTATGAGTGCTGCTGAAGTGGAGATTTATGGCTCAGTGTAGGAGAAAAAGCTAATTTTGAGAAAACAGCTTTTAAAAAATATGTATTGTAAAAGAAATCTATAAAGAAACACTTAACCGTGTCTTTTGGATGTTTTCTTTCCACTAGTCTGGAAAAAAAAAAACACTTCATAAAAAAACAAAAAAAGCCCAAAATCTCAAACTTGACATGTGCATGAAAAACTGTTTTTGCCTGCAGTGTCTTCTTTAAGAAGTGTTTCAACATTGCATGAACAAATTCATTTTTATTTGACGCATTAAAATGCACAAATTCTCGTTATTTCTTATTTGCAAACATTCTTAAATGTTGGCATCTGAATCTCTTTCACCAAATATATTTACTTTAAAGGGGTGGTCAATCAGCAATTCTGAAAAAGACAATATTTCCCTTTGCATTGAACTTTGAGCATCGTAAAATTTGCAGATGTTTATGCTTTAACAGCAACTTCACACACTAACTGAAATTAAAAAAAGTGAAATCGTAATTAATGACCCTTTTAAGTACACCTGAGATTTTAAAATAAATGTTTTAATAATTATTACATTTGAATGTTCACAGTTCTCTGACATATGGCGTGCAGGTAAACATAAAATATATCTTCTTTTTTAGTAAGTGTATTATGTTGATTATTTTAAAATTATTTATTTTAATTTGACATTTTTATGATTGAATTACTTGTTAGCCTTTCATTAGAAACACAAACCCCTTGCCGCTTCCTTTCCTACATGCTTTCACTGCAGATTTTTGGCTTTGTAAAAGTCCTGGTAGCATTAAAGCCATATGAGGTGATGTAATGCAATGCTTCACTGTTTTTTTTTTTTTAGAGGAAGATGGATGAGCGTGAGTACAGAGATGCCCAGCAGTTCAGTGCTGATGTTAGACTCATGTTCTCCAACTGCTACAAGTACAACCCACCTGATCACGATGTGGTCGCAATGGCACGAAAACTGCAGGTTCATAAACTCAGCTGCCTCTGCTGTTTTATTTAAAGATGCACTGATATAAAGATGCTTAGTATTGGTGTTACTAATTTTAGTATGTTAAATATTAGTTTCCTTTTTCTTTTTTTTTTAAATTTGATTGGATATCAAAAAATATTTTATTTAGATGATATCATTCATAATTAATTGCCCATTTTAATATTGTGCATATTTTTATTTACTTATTTAGCCTGATATTATTTGCTTCAGCCTAGATGAGCTGAGAGTGATTTAAAATATTTTAAATATCATTTAAATGTGTTTAATTTTATATTGATTTTATATTTAATTTAAATTCATTTTTATTTCCGTTGTAGTCTAATATTTTTTAAATGTTTAATTTTATATTAATTTTATAATTAAAGTTTTATGCATTTTAATTAATTGTAATTTTTTTGTTTTATTATTATTTTTATTTTTTTGCAGAAAATTAAGGCCGACAATAATAAAGATAAAGCCTGAGAAAATAATTTTTTTTTTTATATTTCACAGATTCTTTTTTCTTTTTTTTTTGGCTGATATTATTTGCTTCAGTAGTCAAGTTGAGAGCGATTTAAAATAAGTATTTAAAAAAATAAATAAATTTATATTTAATTAAAATATAATTTTTGTATATATGTTTTATTATTATTATATTTATTATTATTGGAGAATATTACTGATGAGATTTGTAGAATGGCAATCCTACCAATTTTAATCAAAAAAAGCAAGTTTTTAGGAAATTCTAAATATTTCTGTTACAATAATAAAAAATTTTAATTATCCATGTTGAAATTTTCTTTTAGTATATATAACTAAATTAAAATTAAATAATAATTTAAAAATAATAATAAAAAATGTATACAAAAAATATATTTTAATTAAATATAAATTTAATTATTATTTTTTTAAATGCTTATTTTAAATCGCTCTCAACTTGACTACTGAAGCAAATAATATCAGCCAAAAAAAAATCTGTGAAATATAAAAAAATCAATAAAAATAACAAAAAAAATTTAATTATCCATGTTGAAATTTTCTTTTAGTAATATATTACTAAAAGAAAATTTCAACATGGATAATTAAATTTTTTTATTATTGTAACAGAAATATTTTGAATTTCCTAAAAACTTGCTTTTTTTGGTTAAAATTGGTAGGATTGCCATTCTACAAATGTAACATTCTTAACATTCTTCCCTTTCTCTTTCCACAGGACGTGTTTGAGTTTCGCTTCGCAAAGATGCCTGACGAGGTTTCGGAAGAGGAGGAATTGTCTCCTTTACCACTGGGACGGAACATGAGCATGCTGGGAATGCACCACTCCTCCTCTTCATCGTCCTCTTCCTCCTCTTCATCCTCTTCTTCCTCCTCATCAGAGAGCGAGCCAAGCAGCGATAGTGAGCCGAGCAGCGACAGCAGCCCGAGCTCTGACAGCGAAGAGGAGAGAGCTCAACGCCTGGCCCAACTGCAGGACCAGGTGTGTACTCAGGTACACAAGCCTTCCTGTTACACTCTACTTCATGCATTCTCTTGTGTGATTGTTTCATTCATTCATACATACATCCTTTTAATAACTATAGAGACTTTGATCTTTTAACATGAGATGTATGTCTGTGTTTTAGCTCAGAGCAGTACATGAGCAGCTGGCAGCTCTCTCCTCCGGCCCAATTGTCAAACCCAAAAGGAAACGAGAAAAAAAGAAGGACAAGAAGAAGAAAAAGAAGCCAGAGAAACGCAGAGGAAGTCGAAGTTTGATGAGTGATGAGCGGGACAAACCTGCCAAACTGCCTAAAAGCAAATCCAGCCGAGCTTCACTCTCATCTGCACAGAGCAAGAAAGGCCCTGCGAAGAAAAGCAGCAAGAACAAGTTCGTATTTTTCATTTTACTTGTTCTTATTGAGAGTGGAGTAGCTAATGTGGATGGGAATTTAATTATTCTGCCTGAATAGTTTGTCCAAACTAGTGTTGTTACTTAATTAAGACTAAAAAATAAATAAAAAATATGCTAACTAAACTCAATAAAAATACAATACAAAACAAACATTAAATAAAAAAAATTATAGAAAATTAGAAATGTTACCATTTTAATATTTCGCATATTTTCATTTATTTAGCCTGATGTTATTTGCTTCAAATATCAGCCTAGTCAAGCTGAGAGTGATTAAAAAAAAAAAGTAAAATATAATTTAAAAATATTTAATTTTATATACATTTTATAATTTAATTCATATTCATTTATATTTTTTTAATTTTGTTTTTTGTTATTGATAAACATGAGGCCTGAGAGTGAGAATATATAATATTTAAATATATATAAGTATAAAATATAGCTAATGTGGATGGGAATTTAATTATTCTGCCTGAATAGTTTGTCCAAACTAGTGTTGTTACTTAATTAAGACTAAAAAAATAAAAATAAAAATATGCTAACTAAACTCTGAAATACAATAAAAAAATAAACATTAAATAAAAAAAAATTATAGAAAATTAGAAATGTTGCCAAGGCAGCTAACTGAGATAAATAAGTTGATGGTAAAGTAATAAAATTATTCAAATAGAAACTAAAATAATTTAAAGCTATTTAGACATATTTCAAAATAAATTACAAAAATTATAACTAAATTACTAAACCTAAAATTAAAACTGAAAATATAAAAGCTTATTCAAAATATATTCTTGTACATTAGTACTATAATAGTATATAAACAATACTAAAACAGCACTGGTCTAAACTATTTTTTATACGTCTGTAAATATTTTTTTTATAATTATTATTATTGCTCATTTTAATATTTCGCATATTCTTATTTATTTAGCCTGATGTTATTTGCTTCTAATATCAGCCTAGTCAAGCTGAGAGCGATTTAAAAAAAAAGTAAAATATAATTTAAAAATATTTAAGTTTATATAAATTGTATAATTTAATTTATATTAATTTATATTTTTTAATTTTATTTTTTGTTATTGATAAACATGAGGCCTGAGAGTGAAAATATATAATATTTAAATATATATAAGTATAAAATATATAAATAATATATATTGAAATAAATCTGAAATGTAATTAAAAATATTTTATTTAATAGTAAATAATTATTTTTAATTAAAATACATTCTTTAATGCATTCAACTTTAATACATGTATCATTGTCTGAAACATTTATTTTTTTAATTTTTAAAGTACCATTTATTGCAACAAAAAAAAAAAAAATAAATAAAGTTATGAGCAACCAGTTATCTACACCATTTCTAACCAGTTTGGTTAGTAAGTTGTTAAATGAATAAAAACCAATAACAGTAGACTGATGTTAAAGAACCATAGCATTTAGTTTAAGATCTAAACTGTAAACAAAAGTAAAATGTGAAGCAACAAATCTTAAGTTACCATCCCAGATCTTTAACCAACAGTTTTGCCCTCTCTCTGTTCAGTATTACAATTCTCTTTTGTTTTATTTACTCTGACAGGAGCGCAAAGAAATCATCCTCATCTCGGTTCACAGCTCCTGCTGTCGTCTCTTTGCCACACTACGACTCTGAGGAGGAAGAGGACGGCCTTCCCATGAGTTACGACGACAAGCGGCAGCTCAGCCTGGACATCAACAAGCTGCCTGGGGAGAAACTGGGGCGTGTGGTGCACATCATCCAGTCGCGGGAGCCCTCGCTGCGTGACACCAACCCAGAGGAGATCGAAATCGATTTTGAAACGCTGAAGCCGTCCACGCTGCGTGAACTCGAGCGATATGTTATGACCTGCCTGCGCAAGAAGCCCCGCAAACCCTTCGGTGAGCTGAGATTTAATGCTTGTTAGCTATGAGTAAGGCTGAGAATCAGCAAAAAAAAAAAAAAAAAAATTCAGTTAATGTCTCTTGCATATTTCATATGAATTTGCGATTGGTTGCCAGCTTGCTGTAAAAAAAAAAAAAAACTGTTTGTCAGTGGTCTGTTAAATAAATAAATAAATTAATAAATTCTTTTTTTTTTTCCAGGATCAAGTTTTTATTTTCATTTAACTTATCCTTTATTTATGTACTTTGAGAAATGTCTTTGGTCGTATTGTGCACAGTTCATTTTTATAAATTGTCCATTTATACATCCTTTTAGTAAGCTTTATGATATTTTGCCATAATATAATCAGTATGAAAATGTTTTATTTTTATTCCTTATAACATTTTTACACACGTTTTTTTAATGATGTTTTTTTAAAATATATTAGGGATGCGCCGAAATGAAAATTCTTGGCCGAAACCGAAAAAGAGGAAACCAAGGCCGAAACCCGAAACACCGAAAGAATTATGCCAATTATTAGTACCATTGCATTTATGGCTATGACTGTGTACTAATCTTACTAAAATCAAGGCATTGCAATTGCATAAATTAATATTAAAGTTTCAAAGAATAAATCAATTATATTAATTTAAACGATTATTATCAATCGTATTATATTACTTAAACTACATATACATATATTTTACGCTATCAGACTGGTAGTACACAAAGCAGCGCAACAAATGATTTTGAAACGTGCAGCGCTCATATTTATTCAATGGATAGCCTTTTTAATGTAGCTAACGTCCGCTGCTTCGTGTCATCAACACACTCATTAAAGTGAGGCACTGACAAATGACGGTCATTGCGACATTGCCAAGTGATGGCGCTATGAAGCCATGTGCTTTTTAAAAACATTTGAATAGGTTTAACATTAGTTTATTAGCTCGGAATATACCCTAATTTGACTAGAAACAATGCAGACCGGAAATGCAAAGCATTCTTTCAGTTAAGAGTCGGACTTACTTCCGTGTTCAGGAAAAACGTCTATAATCGCATCTTATTGTCTCTGAGAGAATGCACATCGGATGCTGAAAGCACTGTCAGTTTTTACTTTCACTTTAACATATTGCGCAGTTTTCACGTTGCTTGTGTGATATCCATTGGCTCATCTCCATGGTTTAAAACATAAATATGTATAAAAATACAGTATATAGAAAATACATACCTTTAAAATATTGTGACGTAACATCAACATAAAGCCATTGTTTTTCACTCACTGAAAGCTACATCTGTCTCGATCTCTGCTCTCATCACTGGCTGCCCGCACGACTGCAGACATACCCCCTCTTGAAATTTCGGCATTACGAGTTTTGCAAATCGCTATCAGTGGGTCTTTCTCAGATAAACTGAAATAAATCCACACCGCAGACGTGTTGCTTCAGACAAGCACATGCAGGCTGCGGTTTCTGTTTGCGTCAACATACTGTTTCGGCCGTGTTGTTTCGGTGATAAAAATCTTTCGGCCGAAATGTAAATAAAATATTTTGTTGTTGTGTATATATGGGCTTTGTAATCTTCAGTTTAAATGATTTATTTGTGATTTTTTTTATATATATATATATATGAGTATATATGTGTGTGTGTGTGTGTGTGTGTGTGTGTGTGTGTGTGTATATGTGTATATATATATATATATATATATATATATATATATATATATATATATATATATGTATATGTGTGTATATATATGTGTGTGTGTGTGTGTGTGTGTGTGTGTGTGTGTGTATATATATATATATATATATATATATATATATATATGTGTGTGTGTGTGTGTGTGTGTATATATATATATATATATATATATATATATATATATATTAGGGGTGGGCATAGATTAATTTTTTTAATCTAGATTAATCTAGATTAAATCTTGGAATTAATCTAGATTAATCTAGATTAAAATGGCTAATTTGAATTCTGCAGAAGGCATTCAGAATATGTGTGCTACCCAAATAATGACTAAAAGTAAGTCTTCGAGAACGGGCCAGGTGGCGCGCATTAGATCAGGCGCTCATCTCCTGTTTCCAAAATGCATCACAAACTGCTTGACAATTGCATTTACAACATAATTACCTATACAAACTTGTGTAACCAAGTACTTCTGCGCAAAAGGCTGCACGACGTGCGCGTGCTGCACAGACGCGCACCGGCATGGATAACTGCGTGCATAGTCTTGGGTTAAACTGCGTTGCTTTTAGAAGCGTCAATTTAGTTGTTGCATATAGTTTAATGTCTTTATTTCGGGATTATCAAAGTAAATTATAATTCACGTGCCCCAGTAAAAAGGGTCTAGCAACGCACCTGCCCTGAAGCGGCTTCATAGCTGCATCCATGTTTGCGCCTCTCATTTGATGTGGTAATTTGACAGAAGTTGAAGACTCGTTCTCGCCCCCTACAGTGCAATTCGACTAGGTATACGTCATCCGCGCTAAAATATCAAGGTGAAAGTCATCACAGCTTGCGTTTTTTAGACTCAGCTCCCAACCCAACTTTGAGAATAGATTAACGGCGATATTTTTTTTATCGCCCGATAAGAGTCTCACGTTAACGCAGCACGTTAACGCCGATAACGGCCCACCACTAATATATATATATATATATATATATATATATATATATTCATCTAATTCATCTTCAGATTGTTTTTTTTAATTTAGCAAATATTATGTAAAATAAATATACATTTAATCTGATTTTACTTTATCTTTAAATTAAATATTTTGCTATTGTATATATTGCTGTTGTAATCTTCAGTTTAAGTGATTTATTTATTTAATTATTATTATATATTTTTTATTTTAAAATAATTTATAAAAAAAAGAATGTGTCTAATTTAGCAAATATGTTAAATATACATTTAATTTATGTTTTTACTTTACCTTTAAATTAAATATTTTGGTATCTCATATATTGGCTTTGTAATCTTTAGTTTAAATTATTTTTATTATATTTTTATAATAATAATAATAGATTTTTTTTAATATAATTGATCCTTAAATTATTTATTTCCAATTTAGCAAATATTATGTAAAATAAATATACATTTAATTTACATTTTATTTATCTCTAAATTAAATAATTTGATATCATATATTGGCTTTGTGTTGGTAAGTGGCAACTCTGTTCTCTAAAATATCAACTATCAACAAAAAAATCTATATTGATTGACTGCTTTCGGTTTAGCACAAAGACTTAAAAGAAGATGGGAAGGTTCACATAGCCTCAGAAAATATTAAATATGTTTTAGCTTGAATTATTTGATGTGTAACACATCAAATGTAATCTAGATCTGTCTGTTTGCAGTGGTGAAGAAGGGAGGAGGTGGACAGAGCCGAGAGGAGCTAGCTCTGGAAAAGAAGAGAGAGCTGGAGAGGAGATTACAGGATGTGAGCGGACAGCTGAACTCTGCCAAGAAACCCCAGAAACCCAAAGGTAGCAGCACTCTTATGTCTTGTTTATGCCTTGCTGTCCACAACTCAACATTAAGTCCAGTCTGATGGCCCGAGGCTGTTGTAATCGAGGTTCAGGTCAGTGTTGCCTTTATGAGGTCAGTTTAGTTTGTTAGTATAGAGCTGATGTCGAACAAGCAGTCAACAACAGAGAGCACAGGTGAAAAACACGACACCAGACAAGACCAGTGGCGGCTCCTGACAAATATCTCTGGGGGGGCAACTGTTCCGATTTTGGCAAAGATAACCGCTTTAATGGGTAAAATTATGATAAAATTCAGATAGCCAACTTTACAGCATTACATTGCATTGTTTGATTTGGTTTCCCTGTTCCTAGATGGCAACATCAGGCATGAATTGTACAAACTGTACAGTATTTTGAATAGCTATATTAAATTTATCGCAATGGTCTCAAATACACTGAAACACTTCCACCATGGCCATCAAGAGACACATTGTCATCAACTAGTTTGCCCTCTAAGAGTAAAAAAAAAAAAAGCCATACTGCTTTACAATTAAAGACTTTTTATTTCTCATATTAAAACTGTAATTAATCAAATCTTTCCAGAACATATTCAGTATAAATTTGGCTGCCAATATGCAATCAATACAACTATTTAAAATTCAACATTTGGAGAATACAACATATAACATACAAGGCTGTAACCAGGGTTTGAAAATTTGTGAGGTGTTAAGAATTGTGCTATAATAACACCCACAAATGCACTACATATAGCCTAAACTTCAAAATAGACTGACATGTAGATGATTGTGAAAGATTTTTTATTCAGTATAATGTTTTACATGGAAAGTTCGTTTTTTTTAGCTGAGGGAATTTTTATTTTATAACAAGTTATAAAAATAACGTTAGAATAATGACACTGACATAAAACTAACGTTCAACTTTCCACTTTATAAACGTCCCAAAGTGTCACACTAAATTGGACAAACGAGTCAAAAAACACGTATAATAGGTGGATCTGGCAACAAACGGAGGCCGCTGCACCCGCGCTCTCACTCAACGCGTTCTCAAGCCCCTTTCACTGCGCTAGCTTCTCGCAGCAAACACTCATGTGATATGAGGTGGTTTAAACGGCTAAATAATCATTCGAAGAGCTTGACATTTTATTTTTGAATATAAAAAATGACCGAGGTCCGGACCTCGGTGACCTCATAGCTGGCTACGGCCGTGATAACATAAACAATTCACCATTTAATAACACACATCACTTGTATTGAAATTTTGCTCGCTTCTCTTTTAAGCAGGCAAAGTGATCAATTACCCTCTCATTAAAATCAGGCATGTTCCTGACAAGTTCCCTCTCCATTGAAAGCATGGCCGATGCATTCAGACGTCTCGCTACGCTTGCGTGCTGTACATCTTCGAGCACGCATCAGTGCGTATTACGAAATCACGTTGGGGCGAGCCCTCCCGATGCCTATTGAAATGCATTGTAGGGTTCAAAATTTGAAAAAAAAAATCTCACAATATAACTCTATGAGACCGGCTGGGGCGATTTTCAATCTGACTGAGATCGCCCCAAGGGGGCGGGGTTTTAGGTTGGAAAGTGACATTCAGGCTGTTGATTGTACAGTAATATGCAGACTAGGACTAGCAAAATAAGAGTCTTTTTCTCCTCTCTTTTTTCGTGTGGCTCAAGGAGGGCGATGCACTATCGCCCACCATGGGCCAGCCGCCCCTGGACAAGACAAACACATAGGAAGGAAAAAACGCAAGGACATGCCACAAAATGCGATTTAACAGATACTTGGGGCGGCATGATTAATCAAAATAAAGCCAAATTGTCATGATTATGGCTTAGTGATTATAGTGTTTTCAGCCGTTAAGAGTAGCTTGGTTCACAATTAATGCCACTCCACACAAACTTGCAATTTGGGAATGTAGCATTTGCCAACCATCTTCCCTTGTAATGAGAAGTGCTTATAAACCAGCTGTTGTCAACAAAAGAAAAGGCTTTAAGAGCTCTCTGCGATTTTCCAACAAAATAAAGCTTGAGGGTTTCAAATTTGAAAATGAAGAAACTAAGCCATGAAGCCATACATTTTAGTATTGGATGCTACAGCTGTATTGTTAATCAAATGTATTATTATTATTTACTTTATTTATTTATTTTTACTAAATTTTTTTTTTTTTTTAATTCAGTTGTAGTACAAAAAAGTGAAACAAATTATTATAGAAAATATTAGTGGTAATAACAATAAAATTTACTTTAAAAACGTATCACAGTAGTAATATTATTTAGTTTAATGGTTTATTTGTTATTAATGAAAAAGCAATTTACTTTTCTACAATTAATATTTAAATTGTAAAATACAAAATAATGTATGAAAAATGAAAAATATAGAAAATATTATAGTAATTTATAATAAATTATAATCATGGTTTTTGTACTTTTTATATTTTATATTTTAAAATGTTTATCAAAATAGTAATATTTCTTATTTTTATTAAACTGTATGTTATATTAAATAAATCTTTATTATAATAATAACAACAATACTTATAGTAGTGGTGGTGGTAATTATGTTATTACTAATAATTATAATAATAGTAATTGTTATGGTCATATTGTCTTAAAATAGTAAGAGTATAGAAGTAATTAAATTATAATAAATTATAATAATGGTTTTTGTACTTTTATATTTTATATTATTTAAAAATTTCTTATTTTTATTCAGGTTATTTTATATTATTAATGATAGTAATAATGATACTTATTATTGTAGTCTTATTATTATTATTATTGTCATAGAAAATAGTACAAATTATAAATTAAATTACAGTGAATTTTAATGGTTTTTGTACGTTTTTATATTTTATGTTGGTTTCGATGTTTATTACAATAGTGATATTTCTTATTTGTATTAAATTATTTATAATAACAGTAGTTGTAATGTTGTTATTATTAGTAATAATAATAATTATCATTATGGTCATATTGTCCTAAAATAGTAAAAGTATAGTAGTAATTAAATTATAATAGTTTTTTGTACTTTTTATGTTTTAAAATGTTTATTACAAGAGTAATATTTTTATTAAAATTACATTATTAATAATACTAATAATAGTAGTAGTAAAAATACTTATTGTCTTATTGTCAGAAAAGAGTACAAATTATAGAAAAAATAAATAATAATTAAATTAAAATAAATTATAATAATGGTTCTAGCAGTAGTAGTAGCTAATAATATAGTAGTAATAATTATAATAATTATTATTTTTCAAATTATTGTCATAATTGTAATAGTACATTAATAATTTACAAGAAATTGTTTTTGCATTTTAAAATTTTATAATTTTCAAATGTTTATTACAAAAGTAATATTAAATTATTTATATTAATAATAATAATAATAATAATAGTAATACTAATTATTGTAATAGAAAATAGTACAAATGATTGAAAATATAGTAATTAAATTACAATAAATTATGATAATTTTTTTGTACTTTTTTGTATTTTGCTGTTTTAAAATGTTTATTACAATAGTAATATTTTACTACTATTGTTATTATTATTAGTGGTGGTAGTAGTAGTAATTATAATAATAAGTTGTTATTATTATCATATTAATATAATCACAAAAAACTTTTATGAAACTTCTTGTTCTCAACAGCTGAATAATTTTGTGTTTGTTTATAAAGAATAAAGAAACTTCCTGTTTTATTATTAGTTTTTTAAATATACTTTGCTTCCATTTTCACACATATGTTGCAAAAATGGCATGATTTTTAATTTCTGGGTCACTTTCTTTTTAATTGTTGGCATTTCAAGTAAAAATTTGGCTAACAAAGCCAACATCAAAGCTCATTGTTGAGCCCTGCTGGGTTACACCCGCAAAACCAGTTTCCCTCACGATTGAAAACCGGTTTTGTTTTTATCTTCCAGCGGAGAAGCCTCTCGGCGCGGAGCCTCACGCCATGGCGTCACGTCTCAGCGCCAGCAGCTCCAGCTCAGACTCCTCCTCATCCTCCTCCTCCTCCTCCTCATCTGACACCAGTGACTCTGACTCCAGGTGAAGAGGAGTCTGGGAAGGCACAGGAAACACAGAAGCTGCGGCCTGCTGTACAGAAATGGTTTTCAGTGCCTCCTTCAGGGCAAATCCAGAAACTATGTTTACTTCAGTGTAAAATAATGTACATACTATGTAGGATTTTTTTTCTTTTATAAAGAAGACTTTTACCAAAATGCCCATAATGGGAAACTCTGCTCTGAGTGCGTAATCGTAACTACTTTTCTTAGTTGACAAAAAAGCTTGTTGTTTTGTTTCGCCTCCATTTGGACCGTTTGACTTAGTCTTTAAACATCTTTTGCTTCTTTTTGCATTGCTTTAAAATCTAATTGAGCAACCAAAACTTACATCTAAAGGACTTTGTTTCTAAAGGACCTTCATTGGAGATATGAGAAAGAAATATTTTGCGTTCGCATTGGCTTGAAAACATTTTGTACGTATGGTATATTCTGAGTCGTTCAGTAGCTTTCCATACGGCTTTGCGGTTTGCGTTCATCACGGACTGAGTGAATGAAACTGCTTTCATTTTGATCTATAAGAAATTAATTTCATTTTATTTCTTAAATGGTCAAATCAATATCAAATTGTCTTATATCTGGCTGATTAGGCATCTGTGAAATTGTATTGACGATACATTAATCTCGTAATAAGATTGATTGAAAATAACAGCCATAACGCCTCAGTGGACTGGAGGAGATGGACTGGATTCGTTCATAAAAGCTGCTAGATTTAGCTGTTTGAGTTTAATGTGAACTTGACAGATCTGGTTTATAGGCGTCACATTTAAGCAATAGACTGTGTATATAGAGTCCGTAATACCATGTTTTTGCTTCTGCTTTCTCGTTTGTATTTATTTGCATTGCTTGAACTCCTCTCTTTTCTATAAGATTCTTTTTGAATATATAAGACACATGGCAGATCGTTGTGACGTAATATTCCTTATCTGCGGTATAATTAAGAGTTTATGCGCTCTGGATTATACGTTGGTTTTTATTTGGATGGAAATACAAATACAACAAGTGAATGGTGTGGAGTGGTGTTTCAGTATTTTATTTCGTAGTTTATTTATGTTTTGGTTGGTACAGCTCACGCGTCTTGCAAAACAGGATATGCTAGATTGAATGATGTGGGTGTTTAAATGGAGTTTACAAGTTAACCTGTAAACACTGCACGAGTGCTTTCGGTTTAGCACAAAGACTTAAAAGAAGATGGGAAGGTTCACATAGCCTCAGAAAATATTAAAGCATGAGGGGAATTTTTGGGGAAATCTATGCTGTAAAAGATCTCAGTGGCAGCGTACAAAACAAATTTAGCTGTTAACTATGCTGCCAAATTTGATAGTTTAATGTTTATAAATGAATCTAGGACCATTAATATTAGTACTGTGATTTTACAGCTCTACTTTAAAAAAATAATAATTATTATTATTTTTGTGTGTGTGTGTGTGTGTGTGTGTGTATTATTTATTTATTTTTTAGTATTTTTTAAAATTAAATATGTACTTATTTATTGTTCCTTTATTATTTACATTTTTATTAGATTTTTTTGGAAATGTACACAAATTTACATCTTTTTCAGAATTTCTTACATTTTTATTTTAAGTATGTAATTTACATATTTAATTACAAACATTAACATCTCACCTGCAGATTTGTTTTTTACACTCATCTGGAATTTGTGTAATAAAAAATACATATTTACATTTTATTATTTCTGTATGACTTCAATTTTTATTTTTAATAATATTTTTCTTTGAGGGAAATTTAAAAAAGTTGACATCTTGCAGTTTTTATATTTAAAAAAATGCATTTTATTATTTTCTTTATTATATATATATATATATATATATGTGTGTGTGTGTGTGTGTGTGTGTGTGTGTGTATATATATATATATATATATATATATATATATATATGTGTGTGTGTGTGTGTGTGTGTGTGTGTGTATATATGTATATGTGTGTGTGTGTGTGTGTGTGTGTGTGTAAGAGATGTAATAATTGGAATTAATTAATAATTTAAAATATTTACATTTTCTTTTTATAATTAAAAACTATATATTAACAATTATATATATTTAAAAAATATCATTAACAACTGCAATAAAATCATTTTTTTAATGTACACTCATCTGCAAAATATCTCATTCCCTATATGTATAATAAAAAATATATTTACAATTATATTTTCCTTTATTCTTTAATTTATATTATATATTATATATATATATATATATATATATATATATATATATATATATATTATAACCCTTTCAAAAAATCCTCATTAACAACTGCAACAAAACCATTAAATTTTGATACAAATTGTTTAGCACTGCATCATGTAAAAGAGTGTAAGAATGTAATTTGATGTACTGACTCACATTAGATCTTGTTCAGAGCATATTATAAGTTAATCTGACCCCATTTGTTTCTATTATCATTGGTCCTGTTGTTCAAAGCACAATGCTTATTACAGAAAAAACACAGTGGCTTCATGCATCACAAAAGAAGTGAAACCTGATTAGCTGCTGGAATTCAGTGCTCTAGTTTCTACCAGGCATGAGGAAACTATTGTTCAAAATAATGGCTGTGGAGGAGGAAGTAAATATTACCAGTAAATGCCCTGTTCGTGGCATTCAGCTGTTGTCCTTGAAATGTTGCACTTGTTCTTTCTGTTTGGCACATTTGAGGTTTTGGGGAGTTTGTCAGGAGCTCAAGGTAATGATTTTACCTTCTTAAAAACTACTTTTTAAACCTGTTGGACTGAAATTTGAGTTTGTTTCTGTTGGCATTGTGTTTGTTATCCTGTGTGTTGATGGTTAAACAGAAGATTTTCCTCCCTCAGGTGTGAAGCATTTAATGCGTCAGTTGACGTACTGCCATATAGAGATGATGGACGCTGGTTTTGAGCTGGATTTTGACGGTGAGGAGCTCTGGCACTTTGACTACTTAAATAACACCCCAAAGCAGCGTTTGCCGGAGTTTGCAGGCGACTGGACCCTCGACCGCAATCTGCCTTCTAAAGCGAATTTGTCCATCGGCACCTGCTTCTACAATATTCCCAAGTGCATCGCAGGAGAAAAAAATCCTCCCGAATCCATTGGTAAACTCTATATACTTCACAAAAGCGATCATAACTGAATTATTAAATATGTTAGTATATATAATATTTTGTATTTTATATTCTTATTAATGAAACCTGTCAAAACCTGTTGAAGGCATTTTTTTTAACCTCTAAGTCTAAATCAAAAGAAAATGAAACGTTTATAGCTGTTCTTTTATGATGATGATTTTAATGACAAGACAGTTTGCCTTAAAATTCTGATTACTTGAATGCAAAAATATGTTTTAGTTAACTGGAAATGAAAACTGAAGTAAACCTTTAATAAAAATAGCATATGACAAAGCATACAACAGCATTAAAAATGAAGTGAAATTGCAAAAAAAATGTAAATAAATAAAATTAAAATGACACTATTTTATGACCTTTTTTTGCATTATGAATGTTTTCATGAGAATTATGAAATTTGTATTACATTCATGAAACAAATATACATTAGTTCAGATTACTAAATACACAAGAAATAATTAAGACTAAAACATAAGTTAACCTTAAATAGTAATATTATAATAGTAATAAATAGTTTATAATAGTATTAAATAGTATTTAAATGATATTAAAATAACACTGCTCAATTGTTAATTTCATGACATTTTATTTATTTATTTATTTTTCCAGTTAATTTTATGACTGATTTTCATGACAGTTAAGCACATTTTGCCCTATAATTCTCATTACTTTAATGCAAAGTGGAAATAAAATAAAATAAAAATGTATTAAATTTAAATAATATTATTAATAATGAATTAAAAAATGACAAAAGCATACAACAGCATTAAAAATAAAAAAATTAAAATTGCAAAAATGAGAACTAATTCAAATGTATCAAGACCCATTTTATGATAATTTTTTGCATTATTAATATTTTTATGACAATTCTCAAATTCTCATTACATTAATAAAAAATATATTTGAGGTAAAATTAATAACTGGAAAATAAAAATAAAATAGAAGTAAATTAACCTTAAATGGTAATATTTATAATAGTACTGTCTATCATATTTGACTATTAATGTAAATTAATAAATTTGCTTTGTTTGTGTTTTAACCTTTATATCTTATTTGTTTGCTTTGTTTTATAATCATATTTTTTAAATAATTTTATTTATTTATTTTACATGTTTGGATTGTTTTTGTTTGGATAGCTCTTTTAGGTGTTGTATGCATAGACAACCTTGCAATTTATTAATATCAAAACTTATATATTTATTTGTTTCATTTATTTGTTTGCTTTTTTGACTTTTATTTTATTATTAATGACAAAAAAAAAAGCACGCACAGTAACTTGTTTCAAAATAAAAGTATAGGAATAAAAGACAGTTTATATAATAGTATATAAATACTAAAATAACACTGCTCAGTTGCCATTTAAAATCATGACAAATTTCTATTCATATATGTGACCCTGGACCACAAAACCAGTCTTAAGTCGCTGGGGTATATTTGTAGCAATATCCAAAAAATACTTTGTATGGGTCAAAATGATTGATTTTTTCTTTTATGCCAAAAATCATTAGGAAATTAAGTAAAGATTATGCTCCGTGAAGATTTCCTACTATAAATATATCAAAATGTAATTTTTGATTAGTAATATGCATTGTTAAGAACTTAATTTGGAGAACTTTAAAGGTGGTTTTCTCAGTATTTCGATTTTTTTTTGCACCCTTAGATTCCAGATTTTCAAATAGATGTATCTCGGCCATATATTTTCCTATCCTAACAAACCATACATCAATAGAAAGCTGATTTATTGAGCTTCCATATGCTGTATACATCTCAGTTTTGTAAAATTTAACCTTATGACTGGTTTTGTGGTCCAGGGTCACATATATGTATATGTGTGTTCTTTTTGGTGTGAAAAAGATTAGTCCCTTCAGAATAAGTTTTTTCCGCCAGTCAGTCAAGCATAATTGGTCGGTCAGACAGATAGTCCCAACCCTAAACTCGCAGCATTAGTTGTGTCAGTGCTGATTGTGCTGATCAAACACACAATATATAATATTTTTTCTTATCTACAGTTCCTCCGTCCACACAGCTGTACGCCAAGAACGACGTGAAGCTCGGTGTTAAAAACACCCTCATCTGCTCAGTGAGCAACTTTCACCCGCCGCCGGTGATTATCTCCTGGACGAGGAACGGAGAGCCGGTGAGCGAGCAGGACGTCAGCCAGACGCAGTATTACTCAAACCCAGACTTCAGCTTTCGCATCTTCTCCTACCTGAACTTCCTTCCTGAGCGCGGAGACATTTACACCTGCAGCGTCAGACACAGAGGACTGGAGCAGGACATCACCAGGTTTTGGGGTGAGCAAGTTCTCCTTTGTGGGAATATCAGACGTTTGGGAAAGATTTCCAACCACATGCAGTGGTGTGTGAGAATTTTCCACAGTTAGTACACGCTTCCTTTTCTTTGACAGCCCAATGAAAAAACTTTTCAAGGAGAGTTTTTTTCATCATATTTTCTAGCAACATAAAAAAAATGAATCAGTCAAAAGTTTCATATTAAGAAATAATAGCATGTTAAAAATGACTTTTTATTTAATTTTTTTTATATTGTTGTATTTTATACTGACAGAAATGTAACAGTATAATGCAATAGAATTACTGTTTATTTTTTTACAGAAATTAAGATTAAATAAAGAATGAAAATGCCTCAAGATGGCCAAGATTATTATATAATTTATTATGATTATTATTATGTTTATTTGCACAGCAGGAACGAAATAAAATGAAAAAATTTATCAGTAAGAATTATTTATATTATTTCATACTTTTCATTATTTTGTTTTGTTTTATTTTATTTTATTTTATTCAAACAGAAAACATTGTCCAAAATGTAGTAAATTATTTATTTATTTTATTTATTTTTTGCACAGCAAGAAAAGAATTAAAGTAAAAAGACTTTTACATCAATAACAACTAAAGGTTAAAACAACTAGTTATTTTAGTTAATTTTTTTTTATATTATTTAATACTTATATATATAATATATATATATATATATATTAATATTAATACTTTTTATTATTTGATTTGATTATTTTTTTGTTTTTATTCGAACAAAAAAATAAGACTAAATTGTAGGATTTAAATTATGTATTTATACTTTTTTTATTTTCGGCACAGCAGGAACAAAAAAAAAAAAACATCAATAAGAACTAAAAGCATTTTTTTTTTTTTATTCAAACAGAAAAATAAGACCAAAATGTAGGAATTAAATCATTTATATATTTATTATTATTATTATTATTATTATTATTATTATTATTATTAATAATCATAATATTATTATTATTATTTTTATTTGCACATTTCTGAGCATTAGGAACAAAAGAATAAAAGTACAAATAAAAAAAACTCAATAAGAACAAAAAGCATGTTGAATTTTATTCTACATTTTTTAATTTAATTGTATTTATTGATTTATTTTTTAAATAGCCAAAAAAGTCCAAAATGTACAATTAAAAGCCCCCCATGTTGACTTTATATTTACATGCTATTTAATAAAAGATGTTACTATTCATTTGTTTATTTATGTTAATTACTGCTTCATCAGTATTCAGTAAAAATACAAAGACATAATTTGTGTGGCAAACGGATATTAGAATGCATGTTGTTGATTTAAGATTTTTTTTTTATTAATATATTTTTTTACCATTCATTTTTGCTAAATATTTGAGATGTTTGGATGGCTGTTTAATGTTGGTGATGTGCTGCTGTTTGTGTCCCACAGAGGTGGATGTGCCGGAAGACTCTCAGGAGGTTGAGACGGCGGTGCTTGTGATCGGAATTCTGGTGGGATTTTTGGGATTTGTGGTGGGAATCATTATTATCGTAACGAGCAAGATGGATCTGCGGGCTGTATGATCGCTCACAACATCTGCCTCCGAAACTCACACAGCCTTCTGTTCTTCTCACACAAATACTGTAAATCATCTGACTGTAAATCAATTGTTTATTCTGATTTTTAATATTAATAAATGTAAATATTTATTTAATATTTGAGTCTTTTATCATATTTGTCTGTTGTTATTTAGTAATACATTCACTTATTTGTGTTTTGTGTGTTATGTTTGGATAGCTCTTTTAGTTGTTATACAAGGACAACCAAAAATATTAACATTTTATAATATATTTGTTTTATTAGTTTTCTTATTTTATTTTTATAATAATAATTATAATAATAATATTTAATATTTTTTCTCTTTTTTTAATAGCTCTTTCAGGTGTTATATGCAAGGCCAATGTTGCAATTTGTTAATGACAAAAATATCAATATTTATTCATGTATGTATTTATTTGTTTATTTTTATTATATTATTTTATTGTATTTATTACCTCTTGTTATATGCAAGGACATCCTTGCAATTTATTATTCGCAAAAATATATATATATATATATATTTTTTTTTCCAGCTCTTTCAGGTGTTATATGCAAGGACAACCTTGCGAATTATTTGATTATTAATTGCAAAAATATTAATATTTATTTGTTGTATTTATTTTTTTGCTTATTTTATTTTAATTATATATATAATTATTTTTATTTATTTTTTACCATTTTTGTGATAGCTCTTTCAAGTGTTGTATGCAAGGGCAATGTTGCAAATTATTATTTGCACAACATATATATTTATTATTATATTTAGTTATTTTATTTTTTATCACATTTAGTTATTTATTTGATGGGTCTTTCAGGTGTTACATGCAAGGAAAACCTTGCAATTTATTAATAACAAAAATATTAATATTTCTTTATATATTTATTTGTTTTATTTATTAATTTTCTTTTTAATTTTAATTATATTATAAAAATAATTACCTGTTATTTTAAAGCTCTTTCAGGTGTTGGGGTTTATTAAGAACAAAAATATTAATATTGATTAATATATTTATTTGTTTTATTTATTTTTTGCTTATTTTATTTTGATTATAATAATATTATTATTATTTAATACTTTGTCTTATTTATTTCCTTTTTTTTTAAGAGCTCTTTCCGGTGTTAAATGCAAGGCCAATGTTTCAATTTGTTAACAAAAATATCAATATTTATTACTATATTTGTTTTATTTTTATTATATTATTTTATTGTATTTCTTACCTGTTGTCTTTTGTTTGGATAGCTCTTTCTGGCGTTATATGCAAGGACATCCTTGCAATTTATTATTCGCAAAAAGAATATTTTTAATAATATATTTATTTGTTCTTATTTATTAGTTTGCTTTTTTTATTTTTATTATTTTATTTCTTTATTTTTACCTTTTTTTCAGCTCTTTCAGGTGTTATATGCAAGGACAACCTTGCAGATTATTTGATTATAAATTGCTAAAATATTAATATTAAATAATACATGTATTACTTTTATTTATTTATGTGTTTGCTTATTTTATTTTAATTATGTAATTTTTTTTTGTTTTTACCTGTTTTTTATTTATTTTTATTTTTTTGTGGATCACTTTTTTGGGTGTTATGTGCAAGGACAACTTATTTATTTATTTATTAGTTTAGCTTTTTTATTTTTATAATATTTATAATATTATTTATATATTAAAATTACTCCGTGCTTTCTACAACGCCTCTCATATCATCACTGATGCACAGAAGGAAAGTTTATTTTATTTTTATTGTGTTAAACGACAGTTATGCTAATGCATATTCATCCTTCAGTTCAGATCGCTGTCAAGAGCTAAGCAGATCGAGGTAATTAATTAATTTACAGTTTGGGCTCTGACAGCCGCAGATAAGCAGCATGTGGGGAGAGCAAAGCTTAATTGCATTAATTAAATGAGGGCTGGATAATCCGCCTAGACCGTGTTCACGTTTGCACTGATTCCTCATTTAAAGTGCAGAAAAAACTACAATTGAACAGACGATTAGAAAACCAACTCCACAGAAATGAATGTGCATTACAAGTACAACTAGATAAAAAAAAGTTTGTCAAGATAAACTTTAATTTGGCTTGAGAAAGCTGGACCAGAAAGTCTGAAGAGTTTAAAGAAGTTTACGAAGTTAAAAAAAAGTTTTAAACAGCAAGTTGTTAGTATGTTCTTAGTTGTTTTAGCATGATTAGCAAATTACTAGCATGTTTTAACATGTTGTTAGCATGATTCACAAGTTGCTAGCATGTTGTTAGCATTATTAGCATGTTAATAGCATGTTTTAGCACAACTAGCCTGTTGTTAGCATTATTAGCATGTTTTAACACAACTAGCATGTTGCTAGCATGATTAGCATGTGGTTAGCGTTTTACTAGCATGATTAGCATTCTACTAGAATGTTGCTAACATGACTAGCGTGTCATTAACATGTTGTCAGCACAACTAGTATTTCACTACCATGTTGCTAGCATGATTATCATTTTGTTGACATGTTACTAGCATAATTAACAAGTTACTAATATGGTTTAAGCATGATTAGCATTTTACTACTATGTTTCTACCATGACTAACGTGTTACCAATGTTACTAGCATGTTGCTAACATGACTAGCATTGTCACTAGCGTGTTGGTAGCATGATTGACAAGTTACTCGCGTTTTTATATCAAGTTGTTAACATGATTAGCAAGTTGCTAAAATGTTGTTAACATGATTAGCATGTCACTAGTATGTTTAGCATGTTACTAACATTTTTTAAACATGTTGCTAACATGATTAGCATGTCACTAACATGATTAGCAAGTTACTTACATTTTTTAACAAGTTGTTAACATGATTAGCAATTTGCTAGCATTTTGCTATCATGACTAGCGTGTCACTAGCAAGTTGCTAGCATGTTGCTAGCATGATTAGCATGTTACTTGCATGTTATTAACATGATTACTGAGTTATTAGCATGTTGCTAGCATGATTAGTATGTCAGTAACATGTTGTTAACATGACTAACGTGTCACTAGCATGGTTAGCATGTTATTAACATGATTAGGATGTTACTAGCATGTTGTTCACATGATTATTGTATTAGCATTTTGCTAGCATGTTACTAACATGATTTGCATGTAACTAATGCAATATATGTATATATATGTTACTTGCATGATTAGCATGTTTCTAGCATGTTGTTAACACGATTAACATGTTACTAGCTTGTTGCTAACATGTTGTTAACATGACTAGCGTGTCACTTGCATGATTAGCATGTTTCTAGCATGTTGTTAACATGATTGTTGCATTATTAACATGTTGCTAGCATGTTACTAGCATGTTGCTAACATGATTAGCATGTCACTAACATGTTAACATGACTAGCGTGTCACTAGTATGATTAGAATGTTAATAGCATGTTGTTAACATGATTAGTTTGTTATTAGCATGTTGTTAGCATGATTAGCATGTTACTAGCATGTTGTAAACTTGATTAGCATGTCACTAACATGTTGCTAACATGACTAGCGTGTCACTAGTCTGATTAGCATGTTAATAGCATGTTGTAACATGATTAGTGCATTATTAGCATGTTGTTAGCATGATTAGCCTGTTACTAACATGTTGCTAACATGACTAGCGTGTCACTAGCATGACTAGCATGTTTTATTAGCATGTTGTGAACATGATTAATGCATATTTTATTTGTATTTAAATTTTAAAGTAAATTAAATTACCATAATTATTTATGTTAAATCATAATCTGCGTGACCCTGCCGTTGATTTGTTTTGATGACGTTCCAGGGCATTCCAAATGAGCGATTATTGTCAGCGAAGTCCACTTCCGATTATAGTAGAGTATATAAGGGAGTAGGGAGCAGTGAGCACTGCGTAGGGACCCTGTCGATTGGAACACACCTTAAATCTGTGGGATTTTTCGTCATTTTTAGGAAAACGGTAAATCCGATCAGTTAGAAAAGATACAGCACACTCGGTAAGATCAGTCTGAAGAGTTTGGCTGAGTTTGTAGAGTTAAAGCTCTAGAAGGAGGTAGAGTTGATACTTTTAGTCTCATAATAATAATAATAATAACTATACGTTTAAATAGCATTTCAGTAAGTTGGCTTTCTCAAGACAACTTAACAAACATAATAATTCCGTACTTTTGATTCAAATCGGATGATACAGGATATCTTTTGTCACAGGTGAAGTGCTGACATGCCTGAGCCGCTAGATGGCGCTGTGTTTCTTCAGTTCAGTCAGGTTTACACTTAGATTTCCATCAAGGCTTGTTGGTTTGTTACCTGATTTGACTTTAGGTAAACAAACCTAGCATATACTCCAAACTAAATCAAGGTTATACGGTCATTTTGCTCTTTTCCTTAATCGAAATCCCCAAACGCGGCCTGTTTTTAAGACAGTTAGTTAATGATGCTCTGATGTTACACATGAAATAACGTCTATACATTATTCATCGTCCTCGTCTCTCTACATCATTGAAGTGTCATTAGCGTTTTCTGGTAATGGAAGGGCCATTGATTTCATGTGCTGTGGGAGTCTGTGTGTTTCTGCTTGTAGTCTGTGTCCCAAAGCGCTTCATGGAGGTCATTTATAGACCATCCGATGATTTACTCACATGTGTTTCTGGTTAGTCTGACAGGGATGTTTGGACTGTGGCTGTTTACCAGATATACGATATGTTTCACGTTATTTACCTTATTCCGGTTCGTTAGCCGCTATAGGGAAATAGCGACAAAAATAATGTGTAGTAAACGGTGAAACTGTTTGCACTACAAACCAGTGTGTTCATAATTAAGATAATACATTAAAATAATATGGTAACACACACCAATTAACAATATCAAGCAGCAAATGCGCTCTTTTGTACAGCTAAAAATAGCTGGACGCGGATGAGACCAGAAGCCAGACCTATAAAACTTACTAAGGTGGATAGTAGGCCTATAGTAAATGGGTGCCGTCAGAATTAGAGTCCAAACAGCTAATAAAAACATCATAATGATATAAAAGTAATCCACACTACTCCAGTCTATCAGTTAACATCTTGTGAGGCCAAAAACTGCATGTTTGTAAGAAAATTAGAAAATTGCTTTGTCTAGTGAAGAAGTTTTCTTGTCTGAATCAGGAGAGAAATATGCACAGATTGTTGTTTACAAGCCAAAGCAGTCCTAAACAAAGGAAAGATTGCAGAATTTACAAAATGTTAATTATTTAACCAAAAAAAGAGGGATCAATCATACAAAATGCATGATATTTTTAATTTAGTAGGCTACTGACCTGAATAAGATATTTCACATAAAAGACATTTACATATAGTCCACGAGAGAAAATAATAGTTGAATTCATAAAAGTTTACGTACACTTGATGCTTAATACTGTTTTGTTACCTGAACCCACAGCTGTGTTTTTTTTTGTTTAGTGATAGTTGTTTGTGAGTCCTTTGTTAGTCCTGAACAGTTAAACTGCCTGCTGTTCTTCCACAAATTCTTTGGTTTTTCAGCATTTTTGTGTATTTGAACCCTTCCAAAAATGACTGTATGATTTTGAGATCCATCTTTTCACACTGAGGACAACTGAGGGACTCATATGCAACTATTACAGAAGGTTCAAACACTCACTGATGCTCCAGAAGGAAAAACCATGCATTAAGAGCTGGGGGTAAAAACTTTTTGAATTTGAAAATTAGGGCAAATTTAACTTATTTTGTCTTTTGGTAAACATGTAGGTATCTTCTGTAGCTTCTGAAGGGCAATGCTAAATGAAACAAATATGATATTTAGGCAAAATAAGAAAAATGTACACATCTTCATTCTGTTCAAAAGTTTTCACCCTCTGGCTCTTAATGCATCGTTTTTCCTTCTAGAGCATCAGTGAGGGTTTGAACCTTCTGTAATAGTTGCATATGAGTCCCTCAGTTGTCCTCAGTGTGAAAAGATGGATCTCAAAATCATACAGTCATTGTATAAAGGTCTAAAGAAAAATTAGTTTAACTGTTCAGGACAAACAAGGGACTCATGAACAACTATCACTAAGCAAAACAAAAAAACAGCTGTGGATTATTCAGGTAAAAACAGTATGAAAACAGGGTAATTTTTTTAAAATAAAGTAAACTATGTTCTCTTGTGGACTATATGTAAACGTCTTTTATGTGAAATATCTTATTCAGATCAGTGCTAAATAAAAAATAACATGGATTTTGTATAATCCCTCTTATTTTAGTAAAATAATGAACATTTTGCAGATTCTGCAAGGTGTATGTAAACTTTTGACTTCAACTGGATGTGACATTTTCACTAAAGGATCAGTTATGGATTACAGACCTGTATTTTAACTTAGAAACGAGGTTAACACGTCTTAATGATGTATTTGTTTTTTTTACAAACGCAGCTTTTCACTTCACAAGACGTTTATTGATGGACTGGTGTGGTGTGGATTACTTGTGGATTATTTTAATGTTTTTATCATCTGTTTGGACTCTCATTCTGACGGCCGCCTTTCACTGCAGAGGATCCATTGGTGAGCATGTGATGTAATGCTACATTTCTCCAAATCTGTTCTAATGAAGAAACTTATCTACATCTTGGATGGCCTGAGGGTGAGTAAATGTTAGGAAATTTTATTTTTTATCTTTGGGTCACTAACAAGATTTACTTTAAGTTTTACAAAATGTATCTGACATGCATATGACAAGATGTTGTGTGCCATAAACAGCATTTATTTGACATACAAAGTACTGTCTCTTTTGATTCATTTTATGTGATTTTTTTTGTGCCCATAATGGTGTTTTTTTAGTACTGACTATACTTTCCTATAGTGTATGTGATGCAGCCCATCTAGAAAAGTTGCTAGTTTCATTATGACTTCTATGGAGCTATAAATTGTCTCTCTGCATGACGTCTGTCATGAACACGCTCTTCACATTTCACCCTAAAATCATGCAAATCCATTTTTAGGACCATCAATACTGCAAAAGTATTTTGGTAGCAATTAAGCACATTTTGCTTATCTCAATGTGACCAGATATTTTAAGTTCGAGGAGTTTTTTGTAATTAACATTTTTCTCAGATGATTCTCATTAGATTATCATTTGGGAAAATGCACTTAATTGTCATGAAATGACTCCATGCTAAAAAAAAATCCTAATGATCTCAAACATAAGGTTTCATTTTCTTATAATGCAAAATATAATTTAGTTTTTTAAATAAATTATGACCTCTATCAGAAGCAGCAGTTTTATCTTGAGGCTTTGCTTCATTAAGCAAGCAATAAAGAAGCAGACAGATATTATATAGCAAACAAAACCTCCACGGCAGATCAAATATAAATCATATTTATTATATCATACAAATTGTACAGATGACATTATCATGTTGCTTGTCCTTACAAACAATGAAAAACATTGATCAATGTTCACAATGGCACAACAGTGGCTGACAATCAAAGAAGCGACCTGGAGGCAGAAATGGCAAAATCCTTTGAGATATACAGTACAAGCGTGCTTTCCTCATCTCACCGGCTGGGTGTTTAAAAGAGGAAATGCAGCATGTTTGACTCTTTTATCTTTTCAAAAGCAAGAAACTGGACAGGAAATGGACCACAAAATGAGGTGCACGAGTTTAAATGTGCATTAGTAGCTATGATGATCCTCCCCTGCCGCTGCAGGATACATTAAAATCCATTATATAACTGATGAACTGGCACATTTCTTAGCATATAACACAAAAAAAAAACTATAGCGGACAAGGTCAGACGCTGTTTGAGTCACGGGTCACCCTGTCAATACTATAGAGAGAGCAGGGAAAAATATTACTCAGCATCATTTCACCAATCCTGTCTCACTTTCTTCCACATCCTTGTATTTCTCTAACAGCTTGCCATCCCACGGACCCTGCGGGCCCAGACCGGACTTGCCATCCATAAACTCGCTGCTTGCCGTCGTCATGCCTGCTATTGTGTGCATTCGAATCTACAAGGTGGACGGTGGGCGGTAAAGATCACAGGTTACGTTCACGCACTAACCATTCGTCACTGCCAGCTAGTTAAACCACGTAAAGTGTGTCTACGTAGAAATAATTTAACCTTCAAAGTCTTTGAGAAATAGCTGCTGTGTGTATTTGTTCAACAGGGTTTGAGTTAGGAACAAAGGCTGTGTTTGAAATAGCATACCATTATAGTACTATTTTTACATAATTGTGTGGATATACACGGATATGTACACTGTTGTTTAAAAGTTTGAAGTCGATATTTTGAAATATTTGTACAATTTAAAAGAGATGTTTACGATCTTAATATATTTTTTACAATTGAATTTATTATTGCGATGCAAAGCTGAATTTTCAGCATCATTACTTTAGTCCTCAGCGTCACATGATCATTTAGAAATCATTCTAATAGTGCTCATGAAACATTTCTTGTTATTATCAGTGGTAAAACAATTACGCTGCGTAATTTTTTTTTTTGTCAAAACCATAATATAATAATTAGAAAGCATTTATTTGAAATATAAAGTCTCTTTTGGTTAATTTTATGTGTCCTTGTTGAATTCAAGTGTTAATTTCTTTCTTTCAGATCTTGATTGTGTGGATGCATATGCATAAACATGGATGTTTACACTGCTGTTCAAAAGTTTGAAGTCGATACAATTTTTTTCCAGATAAAACAGTAATATTTTTACAATTTAAAAGAGCTGTTTGCAATCTAAATATATTTTAAAATGTAATTTATTTATGCAACTCAATGCTTCATTTTCAGCATCATTACTTTAGTCCTCAGTGTCACATGATCTTTTAGAAATCATTCTAATATTACTCAAGAAACATTTCAGTGATAAAAACAATTATGCTGAATAAGATTTTTCATAAATAGAAAGCTAAAAATCAACAGCATTTATTTGAAATACAAAGTACTGTTTTTTTATTCATTTTATGTGTCCTTGTTGAATTAAACTGTTAATTTCTTACTGACTCGAAACCTTTAAACAGTAGTGTACATAATGCATTTTTCACCATGCAATGCACTCATAAATCTATTTCCAATTATTAATACTAAATGTTACCAAATACTGCTGTTAACAGTGATTTTTGCTTTTCTAAAA
Organism: Garra rufa; assembly: GCF_049309525.1. NCBI lineage: Eukaryota > Metazoa > Chordata > Actinopteri > Cypriniformes > Cyprinidae > Garra > Garra rufa. Next base: position 6,207,056 of record NC_133369.1, on the reverse strand, counting down.
GTAGTAAGTCACTCAAGGCCAGTGATTTCTCATTGGTTGAGGGCAGTTTTGCATTTAACATCAAAGCTTCTGGCTTACAGCTTTATTTGATGCTGTTTCAGATTCTGTTAAAACAGTACTTATGTGACTCTGGACCACAAAACCAGTCTTAAGTAGCACAGCTATATTTGTGTAAAATACATTTTGTGGGTCAAAATGATCAACTTTTTAATGCCAAAAATCATTAGGATATTAAGTAAAGATTATGTTCCATGAAGATATTTTCTATATTTTCTTTCATAAATATATTAAAACTTAATTTTTGATTAGTAATATGCATTGCAAAGGACATAATTTTGACAACTTCAAAGGTAATTTTCTCAATATTTTGTTTTGCACCCTCAGATTAAAGATTTTTAAATAGTTGTATCTCAGCCAAATATTGTCCTGTCCTAACAAACCATACATCAGTGCAGAGCAAAGCTTATTTATTCAGCTTTTGGATAATGTATAAACCTCGAAAGTGAAAAAAAATTGATCTTATGATTGGTTTTGTAGTCCAGGCTCACATATACTGTGCAGTACACTCCCAAAAATAAAGGCGCTTCACGATGCCATTGAAGAACCTTTTATGTCGAAATGGTTCCATAAAGAACTTTTAACATCTGAAGAACCTTTCTGTTTCACAAAAGGTCTTTTTGTGGCAAAAGAAGGTTCTTCAGATTATAGAAAGAGATGGTTCTTTAAAGAACCTTTGACTGAATGGTTCTTTGTGGAACCAAAAAATGGTTCTTCTATGGCAACCTTTATTTTCTAAGAGTGTATGCAGTACACTAGTATTCTGTTCCGAACACAGTCGAGAAACTCAATCTAGATAAGCCAAGCTTATCAGAGCAGATGCTGACAGTAGGGCAATATGCATACGAGCACATACTGTAACATAATTGCTATCTGCCAGAGATAAGCAGGCCCACACACAATCAGCGCCCACCGATGTCCGCAGGAATCAGGACGGCCGTCATTCACTAACTTCTACTTAAATATTTTGGCAAATTTGAATTGAACTCTCATCTCCGTTTAACACATTCTTCCACCTGTGATACGCAACAAGCAATGCTTGAAAAAGACATCTTCGTGTAAGCTGAAAATTGAACATGTTAAACTGAAAACAGGGTGATCAGGATGTCTTTTCATCTCTGGTAGAATCGTCAGAGCAGCTCTGTCTTCCCCCCGTATTAAAACAATAAACAAGGTCTTTTCCCCTCCAGCTACACTCTAACAACAGCGCTGTGACAAAGCACAATTATAATGACAACGTGTCAGAAGCGGCTCAGAAAAAAAACGAGAGCCGCCGTCGTGTAAAAGGAAAGTGCGAAAATGAATTTCTTTAAAGCGTACGCGGACAGATTGAAAACGGCATCTTTTATTAGGAAGTTGGGAGGCTGACGTCCTTTTCTGATGAGGCTCGAGTGCTTCAGACGTTTGTCCCAGCAGGAGTGGAGGGGGGGCGGGAGCGGAAAAGCCATTATGATTTTAAACGTGACCCCTCCGGCCATTAGAGCTAATGCAGACCCCCGCAGAACCGTACACACGCCGTCCCTCAAGACCACATGCTGGAAAACCCTGACACTGCGAACCCAGATTACAAATGCGGCCAGACGCCAACACAACAATGCTGACTTAATGGAAATACATATGCAGCTCAGGTCAGGTATAGAGTCAGACAAACGTCAACATGAAATCAAAATGAGCTTTTTTGCTTTCTTTCAGTCACATTTGCGAAATTTTGCGAAATCGTTGTAGAGATGTATAAAGCACAGCTCAAACGGAAGTTAATTTTGCACTGTCTTGCCAAGCAATGGTAAATGTGAACACACTTTAATGCACATGATGGATTTTTTGGTTTTTTAATGACTGATTTCAAATTATTTTAAAGTGTGCTAGCAAAATTCAGTTGAAGTCAAACATTTAGATACACCTAGCAGAATCTGCAAATTGTTAATTATTTTACTAAAATAAGAGGAATCATACAAAATGCATGTAATTTTTTATGTAGTACTGACTTAAATAAGATATTTCACATAAAAGACATTTACATATAGTCCATAATAGTTGTAATTTATTCAGAAAAATCCTTCAGGTCCTACAAATTCTTTGGTTTTCCAGCATTTTTGTGTATTTGAACCATTTCCAGCATTGACTGTATGATTTTGAGATCCATCTTTTCACACTGAGGACAGCTGTGCACATCTGCATTTTGTTCAAAAGTTTTCACCCCCGGCTCTTAATGCATCGTGTTCCCTTCTGAAGCATCAGTGAGGTTTTGAACCTTCTGTAGTAGTTGCATATGAGTCCCTCAGTTGTCCTCAGTTTGAAAAGATGGATCTTTAAATCACAAAGTTTAAATCACTGAAAAACCAAAGAGGTTTTGGGACTTGAAGGATTTTTCTGAAGAACAGCAGTTTTCACAAAAAACAAGCAAACAACACAGTATTAAGAATCAAGTGTATGTAAACTTTTGAACAGGGGTCATTTTTATAAATTCAACTAAAATTTTATCTTGTGGACTATATGTAAATGTCTTTCATGTGAAATCTTATTCAGGTCAGTACTAAATAAAATATAACATGCATTTTATATGATCCCTCTTATTTTGCTAAAATAATTAACATTTTGCAGATTATGCAGACTTCAACTGTATGTTCTAAGAATGTTCTTCTAATTTTCTTAAGTTATGTTTTTTTCCTTTTTTTGTTTCCTGAAATTTCTAAACATACAGTTTTTAAAAAATGTTTTAAACACATTTTAAATATGTGAATGTTGAAGAACGTTCCATTTTAGAATTTTGCAAACATTATAGGAATGTTACTTTTGAATGTTCTTTAAACATTATGAAACAAGCAGTAACATTAAAAAATGTCAGATGAATGTCCAAATAAAATGTTCATGTATAATGATTTGCGCTACTTTTAGAGAATATTCTCAAACATCAGATAACTGGGAACAAATGGTCTGTTAATGTTTCTGGAATGAAATTTGTTCATAACTTTGAGAGAAGCTTCCCAGTACACTCCCTGTTATATGGGCTCTTTCGCTTTAAAATAAATGTCACTTTTTTTATATTTCAACTAATAAAAATGACATTTAGACATTGTAGGTGTCAAGTGCATTCACTTTTACCACTGTTCAGCAAATTTTCCCTGGCGAAATCCAGTCATTTCAACAGGATTCTGTGCGATCAAGTATTTCATGTAAGGACGAAAGATTTCCTCACATAGATTTCAACAGGTTCTGTCTTGACCAAGCTACTTTGTTTGAAAGTGACTTCTCGATCATAATGCAATCCACCTTATTTTTCACCTTAATTAAATTTTTTTGGGTTCTTAGCTTATTTTGCTTCTTGATATTGCAAATTTGTGTGTTTTACCATATTATTTTATGGTAAGACACTTAATTATGAACTTAATTTGTAGTGCAAACAGTTTTACTGTTTAGTGCACCTTGTTATTCTTCTCCTTGTTTCCCTATAGTGGCTAATGAACTGGAAAAAACCTAAACCACGAGTCTGAAATCATAGCCTTGTGATTCTGCTGGATTAAGGGATATGATTTCTAAAATACAAGACATTGGCTACATTAATAAAAAAAAAAAAAGCCAGAGAACCACGTGAACCCGTAACTGCATTATCCTCATTTTCCGTTGTTCACTTTAAATCTGAAACGCCCCAGATGATCAGGGTAATAATGTCACTGTCATAAAATAACCCCTCTATCCCATCAAAACATTCTGTTACGGATTATCCACGTATCCATTTATTTTTTTATGCAAATTGAAAACCGGCGACAGTGGTCTGTATAATAACACCATGAAGTTTCACTCTCATATTACGTCTGCCTCAAAAATGCAATTTTCATAATAAAAACTGTCAGTATCTATAAAAATTCTGTGCAGTGAAAATTATTCATTTTGGTCTATGCAGTATGCACATGTTTTTTGAGCAAAATAGTGTTGATTTTGATTTCATGTTGACTCATTAGTTACATATCAAATCGCTGTCAGTTTTAAAGCAGGGCCGTCAGATGAATCGGGGATCAGAATGAACATCTTGAGGTGAACATTAGCAAATGTCTAGGAGTTAATGTGCATATAAATGCACCTTCTGTTGCTTTTAACACAAGAAAAGGGTCCTGTGTGAACGGCCCCTTAGTCGTCTGCTAATTAAAACAGGGAAAGGATCTGTTCGCCTCGTCTTTCTGTTGTTGGCTTTCTCGAACAAAATCACTTGTGATGCTTTATTGCCTCTGAGAGCAATGTTGAAAATGTTTGTATTAGAGCTCGAGCAGATTGTCTCCATGTAAAAGTAAACTGAAGCCCAAACCGACACTTATTATGCCATCTGCCTCTTTTAAAAGCGATAATTCAGCCTATAAATGCTAATTCCGTCATCATTTAATTACTTTTTTTGTTGCACGAGACGTTCAGTGGATAACTAGTTAATTTAGCTTGTGGCTAAGCTAACAAAACAATATTCTAATAAGGATAAAAATATACTATGCCCACAAATATTGGGTAGTTTTAATTTAATAGACTACTTTTCTGATGTTTCTATGGTGGTCAAAAGTATAGAAGCCCATTTCTGCCATTTGAAGAAAAAAAAATTAAGCTTTGGAAAAATATAATTATGACATATGTCATAGCTACACAACCAGTCAAAAGTTTTTGAACAGTAAGATTTTTAATGTTTTTTTTTTTTTTTAAAGAAGTCTCTTCTGCTTACCAAGCCTACATTTATTTGATCCAAAATACAGAAACGGCAGGAATATTGTGAAATATTTTTTACTATTTAATATCTTCTGCTTTCTTTTTATATATATTTTAAATGTAATTTATTCCTGCGGTCAAAGCTAAATTTTCAGCATCATTACTCTAGTCTTTAGTGTCACATGATCCTTCGGAAGTCATTCTAATATGCTGATTTGCTGCTTAAGAAACATTTTTTTATTATTATTATTAATATTTCTGAAATAAAAAGCTTTTGTAACATTATATACTATATACCATATATAGCTTGAAGTCATATTAATTCATTTATTTAGCAATGAGGCTTTAAATTGATCAAAAGTGATGACTTTTATAATGTTACAAAATATTTCGACTTAAGATCAATTCTGTTCCTCTGAACTTTCTGTTCATCAAAGAAACCGAGGAATTATTTACATTTTAAAATATATTAAAATAGAAAGCAGTTATTTTAAATAGTAAAAAAATTTAAAATATTTACTCTTTTGCTATACTTTGGATTAAATAAATGCAGGCACAGTGAGCAGAAGAGACTTCTTTAAAAAAACATTAGAAATCTTACTGTTCAAAAACTTTTGGTACTGGTAGTGCATGGGATAAAACATTGAAATTATGACATAGTAAATCAAATTTGTAATAAAAAGTCAAATTTATAAGATAAAAATGTGAAATCATGACCAAAAAAAAATCTAAATTACGTATCTACCACATTAGAAAAAGAAATCATACTTTGGTAAATCAAAATGAAAATATAAATACATAAAATTTCATGCTTAGGAGATAAAAAGGGACTTTTTATGTCAATGTTGACTTATGTTAAGTTCGCCTATTAATCTCTTTATGTGTAAAATTTGACTTTTTATCTCAGAATTTGTACTTTTTGTCAATTTCTTCCCCTTATCTCATAATAATGACTTAATGTGTCATAATTTTGACTTTTTAATGCGTTTTCTTATGTGGCAGAAATGGACTTCCATACAATAGCCCAAGTCTTCATTCACTTATTCCACCTTTCCCATGGAATAAAGCCATGCATATTTGAAACAACATGAGAGTGAGTAAATGATGACAGAATTTTCATTTCTGTGTGAGTTCTTTCTATAAACCAGCGGTGGATACGCTCTGAATGCTAACAACCAAACCAACAAAAACTTGCCCCTACAGCACAACAAACTAAATAGAAAAATTCCCAGTATGTTTCTCTACCAATCTTCTCTCAGATTTCGAGAAGCTGACTCTTTTGTTTGGACGGTGACATGAAATATTCATATAAACGTAAACAAAAACATACACAAACATATGCACCTTACATCACAATAGATTGCTTCTCGCAACAGTAACCTTCTCCTCGGAGCGCGTCTGAGATGCCGTCTTGGAGTCTGTCTCGGCCCTCTGGGCTCGTTGAGTAAATATTAATGTGGTTTTCCCATCCAGTGCATTTACCGATAACAATCTCTTCCCATCTCTCCTCCCTCTTCCTGGATACCGGAGTCCTTTCGGCTCGTTTTAAAGATCTCGATGGGGAAGGGATGTTATCGCCCGCTTACCAGCGGTGAATTAAACGTTCAGCATTGGTTACAAGAGGTGGAAATGTCAGGTGAGGCGTTTGCGTGACAGTTTACCTGTCCGAAACCGCGAGCTACGCGACATCAACCAGTAGTTTTGTCTCGAGTATCTGAAGATCAATAAAGCAAGACTTGAACTTGTTTTAAGGATGTTTAGATACTGGAAAACAAGCAAAGTTATTTTTTGCAGGGTAGCATTTTGAACATTCATGAGGTCCACTTCCTTTGGCCCGGTGGGTGTGAGCGCGCCCTCAATCCTGATTGGCTGAGCTGTCATCCTGTTTGTCCACCTCATCGTTCTGTGCCGTAGACACACTACGCTCTTCCTCTTCAACATCTACCTCATCCCTAGCATTTCCGCTGCCTGCTCCTGCCAACCCTTCCTCTCTGTCCTCTTTCTGTTCACTCTGCACTTCGGCATCAGCCTCATTATTCTGGTTTTCCTCCCGTCGTTCATTCACACTTGTCTTTGTCTCTTCAGCGCTCTTCTCGGCTCCGTCACAAGGCTTTTGATCACTTATCTCTTTCTCTACGGTGGGCGTGGAGTCTTTCTTCTTCTTGTTCTTTGGTGCGTCTTTGACGGAGTTCTTGTTGGACTTGTTCCGGGCTTTAAAGATGACTTTCTGAAACAGAGAATGTCGACAGAGAGTTATGGAAAGAAAATGAGATGCACATAAATATTTAATGAATTGCCTCTTTAAAATGGCAAAAGCGCACTTGGTTGTAATGCTGCTTCATCATTTGATCATCATTTTATGAATCACTGCTTCCATGATAGATAAAAACATACTTTTGAGCGAAATTCTGTTTACCTGCTGTCTTATTTTTTTATTAAAAAAAAACCACACTGCAGTAGTGTGTATATGCATTTTGTATATGGGCCACAACCAAAAAACACATTTAAAAAACATTTAGGTATTTAAATCTTAGATGTCTTACGAGCATTTTATTATCTATTGAAACCCACAATGATATTTAAAATATCAGTAAGCTTAATATATATATATATATATATATATATATATATATATATATATATATATATATATAAAATAATCATTTAGTGGGTGCTTTCAATGGACAGGTGGCTGTCCTGAACCCTAACCCTTAAATTTCAATTTATGAAACAGATATTGAAATAACTGTTGCATTTTATTCCACTGTTGTTTTAAAAAATATTGTTTAGATTTTTTCAATGTTTTATTATGTAAAATAAAAAATGTCATCACCGAAAGTATGTTTTAGTCCTTTGGCTTAGACTGATTTTAACTACACCCCTACATTTATGATCACTCTCTCTCATAGCTATATAGTGAGTAGATAAATGTGTTCAAAACTATGAAAAATATGATTTTTTAAAATAATTAAGCACACTTTTTTGTGTTTCTACACTGTAAAAAGTTTTCACCGTTTTCAACTTAAAAACTAAAGTTTAGCAGCCTTAAAATTTTAAGTTAAATCAACTTAAGTCATTTCAACTCACAAGTTAAATCAACTCATTTTTATTGTAATAAGTTAAAATTACTTTAAAATGAGTTTTAAGCTGATTTAACTTAAAATTTTAAGGCAGCTGCTGAACTTAGGTTTTTAAGTTGAATCTGGTGAAAACTTAGTTATGTTATTCCATAACATTTAGTTTTTATACAACTGTACAACTAGCATCTTTGAGCTAGGTTGAAACGTTTCATTTGGTAAAGTTTTGGTAGTGACATCTTTGTTTTTGTGGGTGTTATCCCATAAAATTGTCACTACTGTAACAGTCTTGACTGAAACATGTCATCATTGTTTCGGTAGTGACATAATCCTTTATTTGGGGGAAATAAACACAATTTTAGTACAGTTATGCAATTTTATAGTATTTTAATATGTTTTAGCAGTGTTTAGGTATGTGGGTTAAAATTCTGTCATGTGGTCGCTACCAAAGCATTACTGACACTACTAAAAATGTGCAGTCACGACCGAAACATGGGGTGTTTTGTCAAAAACATACTGAATTATCAAGTAAGATGTTATGATAGTTTTTGTACATTCAAACTAGTGAATCCTTAACATTTTCAATTTAGTATGATCAACTTTTTGCCTTTTACAAAGAAAAAATGGATTCAAAATACAACAAATCTCATAAATCACACTTAAAATATTGTTAAAAATATAATTGTTATTGATTTACCTCTGACAAATCTTTAATAAAATAGCAAAAACATATATTTAAAATGTAGATGTAAGCAAAATCTTAACAGGTCAAAATAATCCTTCTTATTAAATTATGACTATGTTTCTGTAGTAACAAATTTGGGGGAAAAAACTTCTGAAAATACAATATGAGAATTAACTGCACAATTACTAGAAATGTATTCCTTTAATTAATTTATTTTGAACAATTTTCAAGACATTTCCAACTCTGACTTTGGACCAATTCTGTAGAATTGCACATATAGGCCTATATATGTATTTAAATATATAACTTGTTTCCATTTTTGCTAAAAATAACATCAATAAAAAGGAAATTTATTATAATTATTAGCATTATTTATAACTAACTCAGAAATTAAATAAATGTGTGGACTAGACATACAAATTCATTATTATAATTAATAAAAACCACAAAACCAGTCATAAATGTCAATTTTTTTAAAATTGAAATTTATATATCGGAAATAAGCTTTCCATTGATGTATGGTTTGTTAGGTACAACTATTTGTAAATCTGGAATCTGAGGATGCAAAAAAATCTAAATATTGAGAAACTCACCTTTAAAGTTCAATTAAAGTTCTTAGCAATGCATATTGCTAATCAAAAAATTTTGATATATTTACAGTAGGAAATTTACAAAATATCTTCATGGAACATGATCTTTACTTATATCCTAATGATTTTTGGCATAAAAGAAAAATCGATAATTTTGACCCATATAATGTATTGTTGGCTATTTGTTACAAATATAGGCCTACCTGTGCTACTTATGACTGGTTTTGCAGTCCAGGGTCACATATTATAACTCTACCTAGAAACACCAGAGACCAGTAATGTAAAGCATCTTTAAGTTATAGATCATAGGCGGATGAGATTTCCATGTTTAGGGAAAAGGTATAAGGTTACCAGTGTTTGTCTTGTTGCTAGGCTAAATGGTTTGTACACTGTAACAGTGTAACAATTTCTTTAAGATTTAAGTCAAATGAACCCACAGCTTAACCCTGCCACATTTTTATATTAAGCTATATTTAAAAAGTTTCTCATTTTAAAAGAGTAGTTCACTTTCAGAACAAGAATTTACAGATAATGTACTCACCCCCTTGTCATCCAAGATTCATATCTATCTTTCTTCAGTCATAAAGAAATGGTGTTTTTTGATGAAAACATTTCAGGATTTCTTTCCATATAGTGGACTTCTATGGTTCCCCCGAGTTTGAACTTCCAAAATGCAGTTTAAATGCAGCTCCAAAGGGCTTTAAATGATCCCAGCCAAGGAAGACGGGTCTTATCTAGTGAAACGATTGGTTATTTTCTAAAAACATTTACAACTTACATACTTTTTAATTTCAAACGCTCGTCTTGCTGCCCTGCTGAAAAAACAGCATATGCTGGTTAGGTATGGTTTGGTGCTGGGATGCTGGTTTTAGCTGGTCCTTTGCTGGTTTATGCTGGTCCCTTGCTGGTTTATGCTGGTCCTTTGCTGGTTTATGCTGGTCATGTTGCTGGTCAATGAGCATTAACCAGCAAAGGACCAGCATCCCAGCACCAAAACATACCTAACCAGCATATGCTAGACAAGACAAGCATTTGAGGTTAAAAAGTATATAAATTGTAAAAAATTTTTTAGAAAATAACCCATCGTTTTGCTAGATAAGACCCTTCTTCCTTGGCTGTGATCGTTTAGAGCCCTTTGAAGCTGCATTTTGGAAGTTCAAACTCGGGGGGCACCATAGAAGTCCATTATATGGAGAGAAATCCTGAAATGTTTTACTCAAAAAACGTAATTTCCTTACGTCTGAAAGAAAGAAAGACATAAACATCTTGGATGAAAAGGGAGTGAGTACATTATCTGTAATTTTTTGTTCTGAAAGTGAACTACTCCTTTAACATGAGGGCATCCTAATGGAAGTTAGAATCCATCATGGCGGATGCTCATCGGCCCTGGTGAAAAAACCAGCTAAAACCAGCTTAGGCTGGTTGGCTGGTTTTAGCTGGTCAACCAGCCTGGTTTTAGCTGGTCATAGCTGAAAGGCAGGCTGGTTTTAGAGGGGTTTTGGCCACTTTTCCAGCCTGGCCAGGCTGGTCAGGCTGGTCTTAGCTGGTCAAGCTGGAAAACCACCAGCTAAAACCAGCCTGGCCAGGCTGGGAGACCAGCTAAAACCAGCCACTTCCAGCTTAAACCAGCTAATACCAGCCAACCAGCCTAGGCTGGTTTTAGCAGTTTTTTTCAGCAGGAAAAAGGTGGATATTCCAGTAATAATTGATATTACTAGATATTTTCGCAGCATTTGCCAAAGTATCACAGTAATATCAACACCCAAGTTCCCTGGGGTGATTTTTATTACAGTCGATAACCGAGACTCAAGATGGCGCTAGTAGCGTTTGTGTGAAATGCCCCAAGACGCGAACGTACCGCCAGTTTCTGTTACCCGGATGAGCAAATGACGCCATTCCTACGGACGACAGCGAATATTAGGAAATAGCTGACCGCTGAATGCCGCGATTAATTAATTAAAAAGTCGAAAACGCCAGAGAACCGTGTAATAAGGTGATTAGACGTCGTGTTATGCTGCCACGGAAGACTTTATGGCTCAGCAGGTGCCTTCATACAGAAACACTGGCAGCGGGCAGCAGCACCTTCGGTCACGCCGCCTGGAAATGAGTCTGTTCCGCTGACAGTTTGGACTGTACTGTGTGAAGTAAGTGTCAAAAGACTTTCATGCTCCACCACAACTAATCTAATGTCAGAAGAGCTTCGCCCAGAGCGTTTCGATAATGTTTAATCACTGATAAACAATCTGAGGAGGCACAGAACTGTTTTACGTTAGTTGCGTATGCTCACCAAAAGCTGCATTTGGTTGATTTGAAAATACAGTAAAATCTGTTTAATATTATAAGAATTTAAAATAACTCTTTTCTATTTTAAAATATAGTAAAATGTAATTTATTTCTGTGATGCAAAGATGAATTTTCATCATTATTTTTGGTGTCCCATGATCCTTCAGAAAACATTCTGATATGCTGATTTGATGCTCAAAAGCATTTCTTATTATCAATGATGAAAACTGTTTTTGCTGCAATGTATTTTTGTGGAAACTGATAGATTACCATTTGAAATGAATGCAGCTATGGTGAATATATAAGACTGGTGTGTGTGTGTGTGTGTGTGTCCATTTCTAAATCAAGTCTGAATTAAATATAGTAGTATTTAAGCTTTTTTTTTTAACCTTTATTAAACCTTTTCAAATAACAAACCGCCATCATCATTGTTAAACAAACCCACAGTAAATCCATGTTTATCCATTTAAGCATTGAAACTCCAGCAGTAGAACTGTTTATGACAGACGTCACTGCCTTTCCTCAGCAATTGGCTGCCGCCTGCCATTTTCTGTTCTTTGTTTGCATAAAATACAGTTGAGGTCAAAAGTTTATGTACTCAGAATCTGCAAATGTTAATTATTTTACCAAAATAAGAGGGATCATACAAAATGCATGTTATTTTTTATTTAGTACTGACCTGAATAAGATATTTCACATAAAAGACGTTTACAAGAGAAAATGATAGTTGAATTTATAAAAATGACCCTGTTCAAAAGTTTACATTATGCTTGATTCTTAATACTGTGTTGTTACCTGAATGACCCACAGCTCCCTTCTTTGAAAAATCCTTCAGGTCCTACAAATTCTTTGTTTTTTTAGCAGTTTTGTGTATTTGAACTCTTTCCTACAATGACTGTGATATTTGAGATCCGTCTTTTCACACTGAGGACAACTTATAGGGACTCATTTGCAACTATTAGAGAAGGTTTAAATGCTTATTGATGCTCTGGAAGGAAAAACAATGCATTAAGAGTCAGGGGTGAAAACTTTTTGAATTTGAAGATCAGGGTAAAATTAACTTATTTTGTCTTCTGGTAAACACGTAAGCATCTTCTGAATGGCAGTACTAAATGAAAAAAATATGATATTAAGGCAAAATAAGAAAAATGTACACATCTTCATTGTTTTCACCCCCAGCTCCTAATGCATCGTTTTTCCTTCTGAAGCATCAGTGAGCGTTTAAACCTTCTGTAATAGTTGCAAATGAGTCCCTCAGTTGTCCTCAGTATGAAAAGATGGATCTCAAAATCATACAGTCATTGTTGGAAAGGGTTCAAATACACAAAAATGCTGAAAAACCAAAGCATTTGTGGGACCTGACGGATTTTTTTTTTTTGAAGAACAGCAGGCAGTTTAACTGTTCAGGACAAACTATCACTAAAAAAAAATCATTCTGGTAACAACACAGTATAAAGAATCAAGTGTGTGTAAACATTTGAATGTCTTTTTTGTAAAATATCTCACTCAGGTCAGTACTAAGTAAAAATTAACATGCGTTTTGACCTCAACTGTGTTTCTTAAGTTTAGTTTTTAACCCAGTTTCCTTAGTAGGGTAAACAACAGATCATTGATTTTTAAGTGTTCATAATCTGATTGTTGCTGTATTGCCTATATGTGAGATGGTGCTTACATAAAAGCAGTATGCTGTGGTCTCCTCATGCAACCGCAAGATGCATGAGACAGGAAGCCTTGCATGCCATGGCATTTTTGTTTTCGGAAAAAGTTCATTTAGATTCCCTCTTTAGTTTGTTATGGTTGTGAATACGAATTCACATACTGAATTACATATACAACTCATGACAAGTGTGACAGGTTGATTAAAGCTTAGCACAGTTCATTTGCATTGGCCCTTTCTTCCCCAAAAATGTAGAAAGACAACACTGGCGTGCAAGTAAATATCATCAGGAAAGCCAAACACGCAGTAACACCCACTAAGCACACACTCACTCTGGTTTTCTTTGAAGTGACATGGAGCTAAATCTTTGTTTAAATTGTGCATTGTTCTGTTCAAGCATCTTGTGCTTTCTGCCCCATTTTATGTGGTGCTTTAAGGAAATGCCTGATGCCGGCACTGAACCCTGTAAAAACACTTGGTGTGTGACTTTGGCTGCTAACACAAATGATGTAGATGTTTTTAGATGGAAAGCAGAGAAAATGTGAGGAATGTGATATTAACCATGTGTGTGTGGAATAAGAGGTCACGCACCTTGGATTCCTTCTTCTTGCGAGGCAACATTGGTCTCTGGAGGAAAACGATCTGCTTGGTGGCCAAACTTCCATCACTGGATGAGAGAGATGGAACAGTTTAGTTGGTGATCTCTGTATGGTTATACATCACACTATAATCATTAAACTTCCTCGTCCAGGTCCAACCATTATGTCCAGAGGTGGCCAAACTTTTACCTAATTAAATGAGTTATATTTTAAATTATATATGTATATTTTAAATGAACTATTCTCTACATTACACTCAGATCCACGATCCTGCGTTGCAGTGAGATAAGGGAGAATCGCGACACACCCCGTGACTACCTTTCCAATCATGTGACGCCTGCCTGCAAAAGTTGAGCTAGTTGAAGAAGAACATGAGGAAACATGGCAACCAACCCAGAGATTGCGGACCCTCCCTCCTCATTTAAGTCAGCAGTATGGCAACATTTCGGAGCTGTATGATCCATAAAATACGGAGAAAGGCTATTAATAAAGAAAAAAAATTCCAGAAAATGCGTGTAGTATAGCCTGCGCAGTAAAAATACAATTATGTGTAAAATGTCATAGTAAACTGTGTCTGACATGAAAACCACGCTAGTCATTGTCCCATAAAATGACAAATAGCAAATAACACACATAGTATTTTCATTACGTTTCATTTATTTTGTTTTTGTAAAGTAAAATGAGACCTTGTTGTTTGCAATACGTTTACCCCGAGACCGCGTCGCGAACACCAGCTCGGCCGCAAAACACTTTCACTATGAGAGAAAGCGGCAGCCGCGCAGAGATTCCACCGCTTGACGCGTCCCATGTGAAATGGCTTTTAAACGGTCTTCAGACAGACCGCGAACACAAGCACGGGACCGTTTGAGAGCAGCGTCAGCTTGTACCGGATTGAGTCCAAAGAGCAAATACCCGTGCATGACAGGTCCCTTTTCTAAATGACCCCATTATAGCTTCCAAAGTTTAACATTTTTTTTGTAATTATTGACTTAGAGAGTACAAATAATTGCACTGAAATGTTTTTTTTTTTTTTTTTCCAGATTGATTTTTTCAATCATTTATCAAACGGTTTGATTGACAGGAGTGGTTCTAGACCCAAAGTTGTTCAAAATGAAAAGGTTTATCATATGATACGAATATTGTATGTGTAAAAAAACAATGTAGTATACATTCGTTTATGCCCTTAAAAAATGCAATATCGCCCCCTAGTGGCTGCTTTCTTTCACATTTTTCACAGACTATAAGGGCCATGAGTCAAACAGGCCCACAGAGTTTCATTCAGATCAGTCTTTGTTAACCTTGTCTAATAGGTGCTCAAACTTCATTGGCCTGTGGCGGCTATGTTTTTTTGAGATACACAAATGTGCTTTTAGACACTTGTGGCACTTTAGGCCAAGACTGCATACTGGTTGCATAGTTTATGCTTTTATGTTTTTCTTTGGTAAAAATATGTCATTACGTTCAAAAGTTAAAGCTGTTTTAGTAAAGGCGACCCTGTCCCTTTTGAACGTTTTGGCATCCCTTTGCGACGGAAACACTTTTTTTTTGGTCGCTCTTGGTATTCACTCTCCAGTAAATCGTCCTGCACTGGTTTGGTTCCGATTGGGTGAAAAACCTAGGACTAGTTTGCAAAGGTAGGTTTTTAAAAAAATGCAAAATACCCAAAAATTTCACAGGTTGATGAACGAATCGAAGAGCATTTTTTTCCAGTGTGAGCGAAGGATTCCGATGACCTAAGACACTCGAGCCTGCGAAGAATGGTTTGAGTGTTATGGTCCATTTCGTACTTTCAATTGCTGTAGTGCCCCCGTCAGGCGAGCCTAGGTGACGTTGGCGGCAGTGTGAGTACTGCCATCCCTCCAAGTTTCAAGTCTCTAAGACTTAAGGTTTGGTCTGGCTGTTCAGTTTTACGTGGTGATTGCTGATCCTAGGCCATTCTAACAGTTACAATAGGGTTTCAGCGCTACATGCTTGAATCCCTAAAAAAAACAGTTAGAAAGATAAACTAGAAATGAAGTTTTTGTGATGGTGTGCCCTGGTTTGGGCATCTGTAATTTACACCGACTTTTAAGTGAACAGATAATTTCAGTTCTAGTTTTTTCCAGCTCGCCCGGCACTTTGCAGAGCAGCCGCTCCATGTTTATTAGAGTGTGTTTGGATATTCAGCATCTTATCTTGTATTTATAGCTCCAATAATGCTGGATGGTGCAAAAAAAAAAAACCCTCTGGAGATCTGTTTAAATATTTTAGCTGTGTGCGCGGTGGGAACATCCGGCAGTGAAAGGGGTGAACAAAATATCTGTTTTGTGAAATCCTGTGATGACTAAATCTTTCTTTCTCGCTGTCTTGTCAGGGCTCTATCGCAAATATGTGTAGAGAAGGAAGTTTCACATCATCGAGCAAATAGAGAGTGCTGTGAGTTTGGGGTGTTTGGTTGTAAAACCATGTTTAAACAGTTCAGATAAGCCGTTTAATCTTCAGAGGAGATGGAGTTGTGTTACTAAACAGTCTCGATCTCTCTCATGCGCCTCGTTTCTCTTTATGATCCCGCTACAAATCTCTTACATCAAATGGGCCTCTGCATCCGTGCCATAAGCTGGCAATCAATACCAAATGTCTAATTCGCCCTGCTTTTTTTCTTTTTCTTCCCACTTCCTATTTTCTTGCTTGTCAAGGAACTGTATATTTATTCAAGTGCTTCCTGCTTAAATCAAAGAGGCAAAACTGGATTCCTGCAAGCCTCAGTCCATTAAAATGTAAACGAGTGGCTGGACGGTAAAATTACAGCTCTGGTCTTCAGTCTCGCCAGCATCCAAACTAGTCTGCGTCTCCGCTTTATAGAGGACGACACACGCCGCTTATACAATCCCCATCATTAAGAGCTTAATTGAATGGTAACTTCGGCAATTTTCAATGTAATGAATGTACAAGCCTTTGGTACGGCGTGATGCATAGCAATGAGATGCCGCCCTGTGTGTGGAAATATAACGGTGCAGATTACAAACAAACTCATCTGCATTCAAAAAAGTGCTGTGGAATTATCTTGTTTGTTTGGCAAGACGACTTCTAGTTTTTTGTGATTACTGGAGGACTTTTTTAGTCATTTTCTAGAGATTATACTTACAAAGAGTGGATTTCTAGCTCATCAACGATTTTAGAGCTGAGCATTTCAGTGTAGAAATTTCCATTTCTTTATTCCATGTTTTTTTTTGTTTAAAAAAGGATTTATAAAGTTTGTGGTGAAATACTGCTCTTATTGCAAAATGAATAATTCATTGCATATTAATGAATAAATAATTGCAATAAGAGCAAAATAGCTTCCGTTCTAAAGTTCTGTTTGTGTCTGTGATTTTTTAAATGTTTTTAAAAGAAGTCTCTTATGTATGACAGCTTTTTAGTGCTACGTTAAAAAATAAAAAAAAATCGAAGATCACGAGATTAAAGTCAGAATGTCTGGAATGTTCCGGGAATGAAGTTGGGAATGTTTTGAGAATGAAGTCGGAATGTTTTGAGAATGAAGTCGGAATGTTTTGAGAATGAAGTCGGAATGTTTTGAGAATGAAGTCGGAATGTTTTGAGAATGAAGTCGGAATGTTTTGAGAATGAAGTCGGAATGTTTTGAGAATGAAGTCGGAATGTTTTGAGAATGAAGTCGGAATGCTTCGAGAATGAAGTCGGAATGCTTCGAGAATGAAGTCGGAATGCTTCGAGAATGAAGTCGGAATGCTTCGAGAATGAAGTCGGAATGCTTCGAGAATGAAGTCGGAATGCTTCGAGAATGAAGTCGGAATGCTTCGAGAATGAAGTCGGAATGCTTCGAGAATGAAGTCGGAATGTTTTGAGAATGAAGTCGGAATGTTTTGAGAATGAAGTTGGAATGCTTCGAGAATGAAGTTGGAATGCTTCGAGAATGAAGTTGGAATGTTTTGAGAATGAAGTTGGAATGCTTCGAGAATGAAGTCGGAATGTTTTGAGAATGAAGTTGGAATGCTTCGAGAATGAAGTCGGAATGTTTTGAGAATGAAGTCGGAATGTTTTGAGGATGAAGTCGGAATGTTTTAGAGAATAAAGTAAAATAAAGTCTTACATTTTTCGGGAATCAAGTCGAAATGCTACGAGAATGAAGTCGAAATGCTACAAGAATAAAGTAAAATAAAGTCTTAAATTTTCCGGGAATCAATTCGAAATGCTACAAGAATAAAGTAACTTTATTCTTGTAGTCTTTCGACTTTATTCTCGTAAATTCAACATCATTCTTGAAATATTACGACTTTAATCTCGTAATCTATCTTTTTTTTTTATGTGGCACTAAAATGCTGTTGTAGATATGCTTATCAAGGCTGCATTTTTTGATTAAATATACAGTAAAAATGTTAATATTGTAAAATAATATTACAATTTAAAATAGGTGTTTTTTAAATCAATATATTGCAAAATGTAATTTATTCCTTTGATGCAAAGCTAAATTTTCAGAATTATTAATCCAGTCTTAAGTGTCACAAGATCCTTCATAAATCATTCTGATATTCTGCTGATTATTATAAATGTGAACTTATTTTTGAAAAAACCTTGATACATTTTTTTTCCCCAGCATATATTGATTAATAGAAACTTAAAAAAACAGCTTTTGTTGAAATATAATTTTAGTTACAGTCACTTTTGGTCAATTTAATGCGTCCTTGCTGAATAAAAGTATTTTCTTTAAAAAAAAAAAAAAATCTTACAGACCTTAATCTTTTGAACGATTGTGTGCTTTTTTAAAACAGTAGCTTGTTTAAGTATTCATGAATAATGAAAAATGAACTTCACCAACACTGGTATTCATAGTACTACGAGTTTTACCCATATGTTACCATGTTGTGTTTCCGCCTGCCAGAAAAACAAGGCCAGCCGTCTCTAAGACATTGAAAAGTGACGGTTCTGTAGTATCTAGGACAGCGTTTTGATTAATTAGCCACATTGCTGCTGTTGTGTGTTGTGGCATTATGTGAAAGTTTAAAATAGGCCCGTAATTAATCAGCAGGGGCTCCAGGACGGATAGAAGAATGGCATGTGAGAGAAAGGCCAATGCGGGATTGGCCCGGCACAGGCGTGGGTATGACAGATGGAGATTACATGGTGAACTTCAGTTCGACATCGCCGGAAGCTTCCACTCGCCATTACAGGAATCATCAGTTAGCTAGTATTGACATTCCATTACAGCGAGCAAACAGTGGAGTTGTGCCCCCGCACTGCCTGTGCCAGTCATTACATCTGATTCCATGAGGTCCGCAAGGCTCTTTATACCCCGAGCACTTTGTCGCGGTTGGAGTTCGGGATGTACCATTACTCTGTGCGGGTTGTACCATTGTTTTTGATGTTGAAATGGCACCCCGTGAGGAGTTTACACAAAATCAATTGATGGCTGTATGTGTCCTACCTCTAAAGTTTGTTCATGCTGAAAACTTGGCATATTATTGGTCATAGTTGGGTTTTGTACTGCTGGATGCTCTCATGTGATCGGTGAAATAAGCAGGTGGTCATAATAAGGTGGTAGATCTTCTATAAAAATATACTAATTGTACATAACTGAATGACAGTATAAGTACATTAAATAGAAATGAATATACTAATACTTAATATATATATAATCAGTTTTTTTGCTGCAACAAAAATTAACATTCCGCAGATGAAAGTGTTCTGAATATAAAGTACTTGAATATAAAGTAAACAAACATGTACAGAATTTATATAAAATTGTATAATATATAATTTATGTTTTATTTTTACATATAAAATTAATGAGTACTAATAAGTAATTTATATATATATATATAATTATATGTAATCTATCTATCCATTTATTTCATGATTTAAAAGAAAAAAAGGATTTATAGCAGGTTTTCCATTTCCATGATAGTTTGCTCTTATTGCAAAATGAATAATTCATTGCAAATTAATAATAAATAATTGCAAAAAGAGCAAAATAGCTTCTGTTCAAAAGTTCTGCTTGTGTCTGTAATTTTTAAACTGTTTTTAAAGGAAGTCTCTAATGTGCAATGGCTTTTTAGTGCCACGTTAAATTTTTTTTTATTTTTTTATCTAAGATTATGAGAATAGTCTAAATGTTTCGGGAATAAAGTCGGAATGTTTGGGGAATAAAGTCAGAATGCTACGAGAATAAAGACTAATGTTTAGAGAATAAAGTCGAAATACTACGAGAATAAAGTAACTAACTTTATTCTCAAAGTCTTTCAACTTTATTCTCAAAATATCGTAATCTTCATTTTTAACATGGCAATAAAACGCTGTCGTAGATATGCTTACCAAGGCTGCATTTATTTATCTAGTATATCCGTCTATCTATCATCTGTATTAAAGTATTAAAAATGTATACACACACACACACACAGTAATATAATTATACATTATTTACTGAATTTATATAAAATTGTATAATATATAATTTATTTATTTATAATTTATACATTATCTATCTAAAATAAGTAATAACTAATAAGTAATTTATATGTATATTAAATGTATTATATAATAATATATGAGTATACATTATTTACAGATTTTATATTAAATAAATAAACATATATATATATATATATATATATATATGTATATATATATATATATATATATACATACTGTTTTAATTTGGAAGCAGATTCCTTGCCTCTAAAATGAACATTCTGCAGAGGAAGGTGTTTTGAATATAAATTATGGCAGTGCATAAAGCATCATATCGTGAACATGATTATCAATGCATGAATCAAACTCACTGTGATTCCTTGCATATTTTTCATTTTCCTGAGACAGATCACGACAGAGCCGTGAAATCTTGTCTATACTCAACCACAGTATCTCACAGCAGACGGATCACATGACCTGCTCTCATTCCCATTGTTAGTTGTTCGCTGACCATTTGCATAGTTAGATTTTTTTCCACTTCATCGAATGCCCAGTGAACACTCATGTTTCTGTAGATCACAGTTTTCATCGCAAATGCATGATTTTTGCTTTCTTTCTTGCCTTGCAGTAAATCGCTGTCAGTGAATGTGAATTCCCATAGTGCTAGAAGTCTAGCTAAACATACAGTACCACAAGTCTATGGCTGCACTCTAATTTGCATACTAATCCTAATCTCATGTACTATATAGTACAAATAGTGAGATTTGGATTAGTGTGTACCAAATCCTTGCATGTTGAAAACACTGTGCCAAGGGTGTCTGCATAGCATGCTGTTCCCAATGCTTTTTCACAGTATACCTTTTCACACAGATATATTTGCTGTTGACTTTTGCATAAGTAATAAGTAACTTTAAGGCAATAACTTTACCTGTTTGTCTTGATGATGGGTGTAGGCAGCACACAAGTGAGTCTCCATCCAAATGAAGCCAGCGACTGCAGCAGGGGAATATAGTCTGTCTTCACTTGTAAATGCTGAAAAGAAAAATAGTTACTGTGAAATAATGCTGTGAAGAGAGGAAATTCACACTTAAGATTCAAACCATTTTTATTTTAAGACATTTTCATGGTGACTCTGTTTAGATCCACCCTCTATTGCTCTCTTGTTCATGTTATTTGCATGGGCATATTTGTTTTAAAAGGTGACAAAGTCAATTTATATATACAGTCAAGCCTGAAATTATTCATAACCCTGGCAAATTCTGACTTAAAGTTACTTTTATTCAACCAGCAAGTTTTTTTTTTGACCGGAAATGACACAGGCTTCTCCCAAAAGATAATAAGACGATGTACAAGAGGCATCACTGTGGAAAAAAATATTACTCATCTTTTATTTACATTTGAACAAAAAGTGGCATGTCCAAAATTATTCATACCCTTCTCAATAATCAATAGAAAAGCCTTCATTGGCTATTACAGCGATCAAATGCTTTTGCATGTTTCCACTGGTATTTTTTCCCATTCGTCTTTAGCGATGAGCTCCAACTCTTTTAGGTTGGAGGGTCTCCTTGCCATAACCCTGATCTTTAGCTCCCTCCACAGATTCTCAATTGGATTTAAGTCAGGACCATTTTTGCTGTGTGTTTTGGGTCATTGTCGTGCTGAAATATCCACTGGTGCCCAAGGCCAAGTTTCTCTACAGACTGTCTGATGTTGTTGTTGAGAATTTTGATGTATTGCTCCTTTTTCATGGTGCCGTTTTGCTGTGATTAGGTTCCATGGTCCATCGGCTAAAAGCACCCCCAAAACATTAGGTTCCCACCACCATGTTTGACAGTGGGGATGGTGTTCTTAGGCTTGAAGGCTTCTCCTTTTTTACACCAAATGAAGGCTACATCATTGTGGCCAAACAATTAAATTTTTGTTTCATCTGACCATAAAACAGTAGACCAGAAGTCGTCGTCTTTGTCCAGATGAGCATTTGCAAAGGCCAAGTGGGCTTTTGTGTGCCTCATCTGAAGAAGTGGTGTCCTCTTTGGTCTGCGTCTGTGGAACCCAGCGGTGTCCAGTGTCTGTTGGACTGTCTGCCTTGAGATGTTGCCACCAGCAGAGCCCACATTCATCAGGATGGCCTTGGTGGTGATCCTTGCATTCTTTTTTACCTCTCTCACTATCCTCCTGGCCAGCACAGGTGTCACTTTTGGCTTCCGATTTTTCACAGTGCAGAACGTCTTGTATTTTTTAATAATACTTTTTTGCACTGTAGCCACTGGAACTTCAAAACATTTAGATATGGTCTTATAGCCCTTTCCTGATGTGTGAGCAGCCACAATGCGCAGCCGCAGGTCCTCAGTGAGCTCCTTTGTCTTAGCCATGACTGTCCACAAACCAACAGCAGAGAGCTTCTGTTTTTCACCTGTTGAGTTGATTAAAAAAGCTGTTCCCAATGAATCATGATAATTAGAATGCTTTGTAACAGCTTGGACTATTTGGAATGGTATAGAACTTTGGATTTTTCCGTAGACTGGGACAGTTTGCAAAGGGTATGAATAATTTTGGACATGCCACTTTTTGTTTAAATGTAAATAAAAGATGAGTAATAATTTTTTCCACAATGATGCCTTTTGTACATTGTATTATTATCTTCTGGGAGACGTTTGTGTCATTTCTAATACAAAAAAAAAAAAAAAACTTGCTGGTTGAATAAAAATAACTTGAAGCCAGAATTTGCCAGGGGGGGTTCCATGAAGATATTTTGTAAATTTCCTACCATAAATATATCAAAACTTCATTTTTGATTAGTAATATGCATTGCTAAGAACTTCATTTGGACAACTTCAAAGATGATTTTCTCAATATTTTGATTCTTTTGCACCCTCAGATTGCAGTTTTTCCAAATAGTTGTATCTCAGACAAATATTGTCCTAACAAACCATACATCAATGGAAAGCTTATTAATTCAACTTTCAGATGATGTATAAATCTCAGTTTCAAAAAATTGACCCTTTTGACTGGTTTTGTGCTCCAGGGTCACATATATTAAAAAAAACCTACTTGTTGATATTTGGAAGTTTAATAATAAAGGATGTTTATGAATAAAATCTGAATAATTCAAATGATAATTTATGTAGATATAGGTACAGTCAAAAATGTGTCATAAACTGAGGATGTGGGTTTTGCATAATAGAAAACAAATCCTAGTTACCATAGTTACACATTCATTTATTATGGGTAACATGAAGAAATGTAATTTTTTATATATATATAAAAAAACACACACAGACCAAAAATTGTTGAGTTGAGCCTATACTTGATACTTGAAATTTGATTTGGATCCAGTTTGAGTAAATTCAAAGTGATAAAATTAAGTTTTAATATCTGTTCTGGTAATATAACAGATGTTGAAATAAAAGATGCATTGTATGAAGAGCTCATGAATGTATTTGTGTGTAATTCAGAGAGCAGCGTTAATCAAACGGTTGTTTTGAGCAGTTAGGGGTTGAACCGTGGTTTCAAAGAGAACGCGCGTACCCTCATTTCAAGAGGAGCATGCAGGAAGTTAGTGCGGTTTAACGGCACCTGTCCTAAAAAAGAAACCATGTCGCGTGTCAGCCGTATGCGCACACTCATAATGATAACACAAGACAGCGCTACGTGATAATGCTTCACTTGCAGTAATATGCCATGGGGTTTTGGCACTGCCTTGCACAAATAGACCGTGCAGTTATACACGAGTCATTGTGGAAAGTTCAGAGTAGATAACAACATGATGGCACTGAAGAGGCCGAATCGAAGGGCTCTCAGTTCTAAAACTAAGGCTCTGTTCTAAAAACATGGTGAGCTGACTTCCTGTCGCTTTTTAAGGCAGCAACAAGTAATATTAAAAGGCTGATTTGGAAAACTTTACATATGCATTAAAAATACACGGCACACACAATCATTTAGGTAAATTGATTTAAGTATTAATATTTATAATTTATTATAATTTATTATTGATTCGTTTAAATATATTTTTTTTTGTATTTTTTTTTTTATTTGGAATAAAACATTTTCAGACTGAAATTCTGAAAATAATTGATACTTTAAATAATTGAAAGTATTTTAATATGTATAACTGATAATAATTTACATTATTGAAAAAAATATATAGTTTTTAATTATGTAAATTGTATTCTATTCATATTTATTTAAAAAATATTAATTGTATTTAGATATTATCAGTTATGCATGTGTGTACTGTATGTACATATTGTTATCAGTTGTGTGTATATATAAAAAATATAATATATTATTAGTACTTTTAAAAGTAGAAAGAATAAGTAATATCTATATTTTTAAAATACATATTGATAAATTGATAAATAATTTAATCTAATATGTTTACATATTGCCATCAATTATCTGTATGTAATAAATGAAATAATAAATTAGTATTTTATAAAATAGAAAGAATAAGTAATATATGTATATTTTTTAAAATACATATATTATTGATAAAAGGAATTATTTTATTTATTGTATTTACATTGTCATCAGTTGTGTGTATATATAATATAAAATAATATAATATATTAGTAATTAAAAATAGAAAGAATAAGTCATTTATATTTTTTTAATTTATTGATCAAATGATAAATTATTTCATTTACTGTATTTCTGTATTGTCATCAATTATGTGTGAATATATAAAATAATATATTATATTAGTACTTTAAAAAATACAATAAGTAATATGTATTATTAAAAACATATATTATTGATAAAATTATAAACTTGTATTTACTGTATTTACATATTGTCATCAGTTATGTGTGTGTATATATAATAAACTAAATGTAATATATTATTGGTACTTTTAAAAATAGAAAAAATAAGTAATGTATATTTTTAAAATGTATATTATTAATAAAATTATAAATAATTTCATTAATGTTTACACATCAATTACCTGTATATAATATTATATATAATATATAAAATATATATATTAAAAAAAATATATATATATATTATTAGTGCTTTATTAAAAGAATAAGTAATATATGTAATTTTAAAAACACATATTGATAAAATAATTATTTTAATACAGTAATTTTCATACTGTCGTCTATTATGTGTATATATAATAAAACAATATTATACATTATAAGAACTTTAAAAATCAAAAGAATAAGTTTTAAATATACATATATTATTGATTAAATGAAAAATTCTTTAATTTACTGTAATTCTAATATTGTCATCAATTGTATTTATAATAAAATAATATATTATTAGCGCTTTAAAATAGAAAGAATAATATATGTATATTTTTAAATGCATATATTGATAAAATGATAAATTATTTAAATTAACTGTATTTACATATTTTTATCAGTTGTGTGAATATGTAATAAAAGAAAATATATTATTATTATTTTAAAAATTATTTTATTTTTTAAAATGCATATATTATTGATAAAATAATAAATTATCTAATTTACTGTATTTACATTTTGTCATCAGTTATGTGTGTGTGTAAATAATAAAAATAAAATATATTTGTTTTTTACAAAAAAAAATATAGTATTGAATTTTCTTTTTTTCTTACAATTGCAATGCATTGTGGGATTGCCTTTAGTATGCAGAATACATGTTATGCTTCCTTAAAATCTGTCTACCTTTCAGAGCAGCCTACACAAATGCTCAATTGCTGCCCACGTTGGTTTTGGGACAAAGCCAGACTCTTAGTTTAGTCCTTTGAGGAGGTTTTGTTTCAACACCCTTCCTAGTTATGAAGCCCTTTTGCCCAGATTGGATGACATTGTTGTGGGTCGTGCATTGAGACCTCAGAGGCCTAGGTTTCTGTTGAAATGGTTTTTGGGTATTTGCGTTGGCCAAGACCGCAACGGCAGCCTTTGGGGAATCCAGATATGTGAGAAGAGGTTTTTGTTGGAAGCGGTCCCAGTGGTGGACCCTGTAAGCGGCACCGCAGACTTAAAAGCGGAGGAGAATTGAGAAAATATGCTCTGTTTAATGGCTTTCCATTGCTGAGGGATTGTGTGAACATCTAGATGTTGCCGAAGTGCTAAAGCCTTTCAACATGGAGGTCAGTGAAATAGCGCAGAACCGAGACTCCTCAAGAAAAAGAGTCATAAAGTCAACACGAATGTTTCAGGGTAAATACAGATGATTAATGTGAAAAAAAGCATGTTGACAGAAACTTCATCATACTGTATCAGTAACTGATTAGGTTGTGAAAGGTTGTCTCTTTCCACAAATTTTGTATCTATGCAAATTGAAGAATATTCAAGGTACACATTTCTAGTAATTGTGCAGTTTATTTTCATATTGTATTTTTGTAAAGTTTTTGAATATTTATCCTCTCCCCAGATTTGTCACTACCGAAACACAGTAATGTATCATTTAATAAAAAGGGTTATGTTGACCTTTTAAGATTGTTTACATCTACATTGTAAATAGTTTTTTGCTATTTTATTAAAAGGTTTTCAGAGGTAAATCAATAACGGTTACAATTTTAACAGTATTTCAAATGTGATTTGTGAGATTTGTTGTTTTTTGAATCCAATTCTCGTTTGCTCAGCAAGGCTGCATTTATTTGTATATTAAAACACATGCCTGGGTCTTAAAAGAATATGGCCAAAGAATATTATTTTACTAACTTATTAATTTTAAGTTAAATTGTGCTTTGTTTGTAGGCTATAATGTCTACTAGAATGTTAAAAATGTTCAGTGTTAAGTAAATATTTTTAATTTGTTATTTAGTAATTTATATTTTTTTATGAAAAGCAAGACAAAACTGTAAAAAAGTTTTGGCTATTTAACTTATGCAATGGTTGAAAAAATTGGCAAAATACATAAGGGAAAAACAAAAAACTGTGTTTGGTTATCAGCCTTCGGACCAGTGTTTAATTTTGTTCAACTTCGGCTTTGGCCAAGAATTTTCATTTCGGTGCATCCCTAATTTAAAACTTAAATATTTAATTGTTTTTAAATGTGTTTTTTGGTTGTGGGATAGCAATTTGCACCAATTCTGTAAAATGCTTGTTGACCGATGCGTGTGATTTTTATGTACTAATATTAATGATAAATAAAAATGATAAAAGATCAGCATATTAGAATGACTTCTGAAGCATCATGTGATGCTGAAGACTGGAGTAATGATGCTGAAAATTCAGCTTTGCATCACAGAAATAGATGCAACCCTAAAGCATCATTTAAACACTTTTAAGAAAAAAATCAAAGACTGCACCAGAAGATCTGAGAGATCTATTTTTGTCTTTAACCTTTTCAGTCAAAGAAGCAGATTTCAGCTCACAGATTTCCATTCTCGAGAACTAAAAATAATCCAACCTTATTTTACACCTATATCACACTTTTCTACCCAGGGTCTACCGAATGGCGTATCTGTCATGGATGTTCGTCTGCCAGTGATATATATATATATATATATATATATATATATCACCACGGGCCTGACAGCAAGCATCTGTCTGTAGCATTAAAATCGCACACACGTCGTAAAGTTACTAAAAACTCAGCCGGAAATAGACTAATGAAAAATATGAGTCGTGTAGTTCAGCCACATTCACACAGACAGAGAAAAGCGTTCTTTGAAACGGCAGGTCGCATGTTTTTCTCACCTCAGCAGGAGCCATAAAGGTTACATTGCCAAAGGACGTGTTTTAATGGTCTATCTACAGTCTAGATATCACACTGCTCCAGTGACTGTGCTGACCTTCAAACTTTACCTTCTACTCTAACTACATACTAAATATATAACACCCGCAGAAAAATGATATTGCGTAGAGGTTGCTCAGGCAACTTAATGGCGTTTCATTGAAGTTTCTTCTTTGATGCTTCACGGATAGCTACTACTGACTTTGAGCAGTTTAAGACATTAGTGAACTCTCTCAAGTGTTTTTCTCATGCAAAACACTCTGTAAGACTTTGTTATTTGCATCCAGATGCAACCACGTTACACTAATCTCATTTTAAGCTCTAATTGGGTTTCTGGTAACTTTAAAAAACAAATATGCTGGGTGCTCCAAATGGTCAACTTTATAGCTGCAGTTAACTTAGTTAGCTTATTCAACTTTGTTAGAAGTCTCTCATCCCGGTCCAGTGGGCAAAAAATGCTGTTTTCTGTCTTATTCCTGCCCTTTATAGTTGAATAAATCCAATCCAGGCAGCAAAAGAACTGCTTTCAGGAAAACAGATCCGGGTAAAAGTGATTAGAGTTTAGACTGTACAGACGTCGGCATGCTTCAAAACATGCAAGAAGAATCTGAGGCTGCTGTAGTTACGCAAGCATTAGACAGACATTAATAATTTGAAAGGGAAAGCATTTCTGAGAGCTAGACGGGAGAACCATCACAAGATCGTACTAAATTTCACATCGTGTCTTTAGATAGCAGTCAGTGGACTTGTTCCAGACATCCCCAGGCCTTGGTCTGTCTGAGAATCTTGCTGAAATAGGACGTGAGGTTAAAGTATTGTGGTAAATGTTTTCATATTCATGTTAATCATTCCAATTTCCTTATTTCTTAGTGACCAGACAATGTGCAGGACTTTTTTTATACAGGTAAAGCGGTGTCTATACTTCACAAACAACATGTTTATCACCACCTGTGGTTGCTTAGTCATTACGATGTCAGCATGACATATTTTATAATACACAGTGTTTATTTGCGTAAATGCACTACCAGTCAAAAGTTTTTTAACACTAAGATTTTCAATTTTCTTTAAAGAAGTCCCTTATGCTCACCGAGCTTGCATGTATTTGATCCAAAGTACAGCAAAAATTGTTAAATATGTTTACTATTTAAAATAGCTGTTTTCCAATTGCATATATTTTAAATTGTAATTTATTCCTGTGATTAAAGCTAACTTTTCAGCACCAGTATACAGTCTTCATTGTCACGCGATTCTTCAGAAATCATTCTAATATGTTGATTATTTTTATTATCAATATTTAAAACAGTTGAGTACATTTTTTCAGAATTCTTTTATGATTATAAAGATCCAAAGATCAGCATTTATCTGAAACAAAAAGCTTTTGTAACATTATGCACTATACCATTCAAAAGCTTGGAGTCAGTATTATTTATAATTAAATAAAATGAGTTAAGTATTAATTATATATATATATAAAAAGCAAGGATGCTTTAAATCGATAAAGTGATAATAAAGACATTTATAATGTTACAATTTAATATTTCTATTTCAGATCATTTCTGTTCTTCTGAACTTTATATTCATCAAAGAAACATTATAAAATTATACTCTGCTGTTTTCAACATAAAAAAAAAATTGCAGCAAATAAGAATATTAGAATGATTAGAAAATATTAGAAAAATCAGCTTTGAAATCAGGAATAAATTACATATTAAAATATATTCTAATAGAAAACAGTTACTTTAAATAGTAAAAAAAATATTTCTAAATTTTACTGTTTTTGCTGTACTTTGGATCAAATAAATGCAAGCAAGAGACTTTAAAAATGTTTAAAAGGCTGTTTTCCATCTTCCAATATATAATTGGACTAGATTTCTTCTTTATTTCACCATTATCTTTATTACTTTGTGTCTTTGTCATTTTTTATTATTAATTATACTGATACATTTTAAAATGTAGTTTAATTTTTTCTTTCTTAGTTTTCATGCAGGCTGTTTTCCATCTTCCAATATATAATTGGACTAGATTTCTTCTTTATTTCACATTATCTTTATTACTTTGTGTCTTTGTCATTTTTATTATTAATTATACAGATACATTTTAAAATGAAGTTTATTTCTTGTACTTTTTATTTTATATCTGTACTTTAAAATACATAATACACTATATTTCCTGCATTTTAACTGCATATCTCACAATTTTTAATTTATATATTTCAGTTGCACCTTTATTTCTCGTAACTTTGACTATATTTTAAACTTTATTTTACCGTCATGCTTATAATTATCTTAGTTTTTTATATATATAGATACTCTTTAAACATAGTTTATTTTCCATCATTTTTCCATTATTTCTCCAAGTTGTGACTGTCTTCTCTTTTTGGGCAATTTTAAAGCAGTTAGATTCTAAAACATTTTTTATGCAAGGCATTATTTATTAGGTAATTTATTTCCTCATGTTAAAATATATGGTAACTTTACTATAAGGGTTATCACTTTAGTTAACATGAACTAAGAAAGAACAATACTTCTACAGCATTATTAATCCTAGTTAGTGTTAATATCAGCATTTACAAATGCATTATTAAAATCAAACATTGTGGTTGTTAACACTAGTTACTAGTGTCATATCAAACTAGACACAGTAACAACACCTTACTTTTACCCTACACGCGAACTACAAGACATCAATTTAATATTTCGTTTAGAGGTCCTAAGCTCTGGAATGAATTAAGTCCATCTTTGCGATCAATGTTTCGCAATGTTTATTCTGCTTTCAAAAGGCATTTGAAGAGACTTCTATTGCCAGCCTGAAGCCTTTATGTACTCCTTTCTAGATATTATTAATCCTTTTGATCATTGGTTGCTTGCTCCTTTTGCATTTTACCTGGATTGATCATCTTTTTTGTTATTGAATTTGTTGTTTATGCTTTTGCTTTGTTTCGTTTGTTGTTTGTTTTTTATTGTGTGTTTAGCCTGTATGTCATGAATAAATATGTGGCTTCGTTCCCTCCTTGCACAGATCTGTACGTGTACTAAATTTGTGCTAAACCAATAAACCTAAACCTAATGCACTAACTATCAACAACTGTGTTTTCATTAACTAATATTAACATTAACGAGGTTAATAAATACTGTAATAAATGTAAATGCATGTATTTAACTAGCATTAACTAGTGGATCCTTATTTGCTAAGTATATAAAAGTATTTCTTGTAATTTTGACTATGACTCACATTTGTGACTTTATATCTTTCAGTTGCACCTTTATTTTTCATAACTGTGGCTGTATTTCATTTTCAAACTTTCTATCATCTCTGCCCGTTTTACTTTACAGGCATCCATATGTTCGAGTGTTGCAACTGCACTGCAGTTTTCTGAAGTCTGCTCCTCTTCTCTTAATAACGCGGCCTTATATACTGAGAGAGCTCACTGCGACTGATAAAAGGCTGTTAAGGCAATTTCCTTCTCAGTGGATCAAAACTAATAAGTTGCTGTGAGTAAATCTTCAAGGATTATTCCTCAAGGAAATATAAAATGGAAAACTGTTTTTGTGCTTGTGTTTCAGGGGCTCGGTTCTAGCGACAGAGCGCCCTCATTGCATTACATGGCCAAGGTTACTCTGCTTATTGATTTTCCTTTACGACAAGAATAGAGTCCTCGCTCAATTTGACTCGTATTGACCAAACATGGCTCAGTTACTCCGTACAAGTGCTTCAGAGATTTATGCATGCAATTAAACATTTCCATATTACTTATAGGTATAATTATAAATGATTATATAAATAACTATTTATTGATTTTTAAAATGTATTTATTTAGCTCTATATCTTATCTATATATATAATATATAATGTATTTGTAATACTTCATTGCAATAACTAACTAAATATATACATACATGACATTATGTGGGGATAAAAAAATATACAATTTGGGATCAGAAAGATTTTAAATGTTTTAAAGAAGTAATATTTTAAAAAAATGTTTTTGTTTTTAGTTTTTTTAACTGCTTACAAAAAGCTACAAAATTATAGTTGTTACATATTATGTATGTAATATTAATTATATATATATATATATATATATATATATATATATATATATAAAACTTTTATATTTTATATATTATATTATAATAAATAGAATTATAAGTGTAATACTTCATTGCAATAACTAACTAAATATATACATATATTACATTATGTGGGGATAAAAAAAAAAAAAGAAAAGTTTGGGATCAGAAAGATTTTTAATATTTTTTAAAGAAGTCTTTAATGCTCAAAGTTGCATTAATTTGATCAAAAATAAAGAAAAAATCCTGTGATGCAAAGCTGAATTTTCAGCATCATTACTGTTATTGAAACCTGTGATGCTATTTTTTAGGATTTTTTGATGAATAAAAATAAATTTATTTAAAATATATATATATATATATATATATATATATATATATATATATTTTTTTTTTTTGTAATAATATACATTACCGTTCAAATTGGATTTTTTTTTTTTAAGATTTGTTTTTCGATAGCATTGATGTGTTAACAATAAAATGTGATGGTAAGGACCTATATTGTTAGAAAATATTTCTATTTTAAATAAATGCTGTTCTTTTTAACTTTTTATTCATCATAGGATCCTAAAAAAAGCATCACAGGTTCCAAAAAAATATTAAACAGCAAAACCTGTTACCAACATTGATAATAAATCAGCATATTGTTAATAAATCAGAATGATTTCTGAAGGTTCAGCACTGGAGACTGGAGTAATAGATGAAGAAAATTCAGCTTTGCATCACATGAACAAATTATATTTTACAGTATATTAAAATAGAAAACCGTTATTTAAAATGGTTTACAACAGTTTTTTCTGTATTTTTATTAAATAAATGCATTCCTGATGAGCAGAGGGTCTTTACATAACAACTTTAAATCTTACTGATCACAATATTTTGAATCGCAGTCTTTGTATACAAATGTATTCATATTAAAAAATAAATTGAAAGATATTGTATTTTTTTATTTCAACAACTAAACTATTAATATATTGAAAGGTATCATCAGAAATAATTTGTTGCGCTACATTAAAAAAGCATCTCTCAAAATGCCATCATCGAGTGAATGAGTAATGTGCAGTGATTGTCTGACGCTATAATAGAAACATGATTCACGAGACGTTTGAAGTAAACATGCAGGCTCATTGAAGACAGAAATATCACTGACAGAAAATGAGACAGTGATTGATGGGCTGACGGCAGACACTGAGTCAGACCGCAGCTGAACATATCAATTCAAAATGTCTTACTGCATTAGTGAAAATACCCTTTTGTCCGACGAATCCATATGAATCTGATGTCTGCCATATACATCAACAAGCCCTTGCATGATATTGCTACTGAATACAAGTCACCTAATCTTAAATTACACTCGTGTTGAATGCTGGGAGATGTCGAGTAGACTTAAATTTGAATGCAGCCCATCAGCCGTGCAGCTCTGAATAATGCTGGGCAGAAACAGTGTGTCCTTCTC
The DNA here is from genome assembly GCF_049309525.1 of Garra rufa. NCBI lineage: Eukaryota > Metazoa > Chordata > Actinopteri > Cypriniformes > Cyprinidae > Garra > Garra rufa. Next base: position 6,173,820 of record NC_133369.1, on the reverse strand, counting down.
CTCAGCCACAGAAACACCGTCATGGCTGAGTAGAAGAGAGCGAACGAGAGAAAACAGCAGAGAGCGATTGAGAGCTGCAGGATTATAAAATAAAGCTCAAAACTCGATTACGCTGATAGCATCAGTACACAGTGCTAACTAACACAACACTGCCCGGTGTGTGCGCACCTCTCAGACACACACCTAGCCCAAATAAGCCCAAGCGAGACCAACTTGAGAAGAATCAATGGTGAACTGGCACAATATCTGATTTCAACAAGCATGGCTTAGACTCTCTGAGCAGCAGGGCCTATTACTGTCACTCAAACGGGACGTTTGGATGGAAAATGGGGTTTCCTGCTTTTTTTGCTTCCTGGTTTTTTCCCACTTTTGCCTAGTTCAGTAGTTTAAATTAGTTTATGCAAATAATGAAAAGTTCAGCTGAAAAACTAAATTTGCTGAAAATGTGCTTACTGTACCCTGAGGCCATCCAAGATGTAGATGAATTTGTGTCTTCATTAAAACGTATGGAGAAATTTTGCATTGAAAAACTTTGCTCACCAATGGATCCTCTCCATTATCCATAATAATGCTTCCTCCAGTGGAAAAAGTCATCGACATGTTTGGCTTTTAAACGGTGTTTGATCTGTCCGTATTTCTCTCCTGATTCAGATGAGACAACTTTTTTTAGTGGAGCCAACTCATAGACAGAAGCAACGTCTTAATGATGGATTTGTTTCTTACAAACACGTTTCTTTTTGCAGTCACAGGATGTTAATTGATGGACTGGAGTGGTGTGCATTACTTGTGGATTATTGTGATGTTTTTATCAGCTATTTAGGCTCTCATTCTGACGGCACCCATGGTGAGCAAGTGATGGAATGATACATTTTTCCAAAGGTGTTATGATAAAGAAAACAAACTCATCTATTAACTAACCTTGGATGGCCGAAGGGTGAATTTTTTTTTATTTTTTTGGATGAACTATTGCTTTAAAGGGATAGTTCACCCAGAAATGAAAATTTGATGTTTATCTGCTCACCCCAGGGCATCCAAGATGTAGGTGACTTTGTTTCCTCAGCAGAACACAAACGAAGATTTTTAACGAAAACCGGTGCAGTCTGCCAGCCAAATAATGGCAGTGGATGGGCACCAAACCTTTAAAAGTAATCAAAAACATGCACAGACAGATCCAAATTACACCCTGCGACTCGTGACGATACAATGATGCCCTAAGACACGAAACAGTAGCTTTTTGCGCAAAACTGAACAGTATTTATATAATTTTTTACCTTTGATACACAGCCACGTCCATCTGTCCTGAGCACGAGTTTATCATCCGGCTCGTTACATGTGAACGCTCTCTGCCGTAGTATACGCAAACACCATAAGGGGAAATCGGTGAAAAGTCCCAGATGAGTTTGCGCAAGCAAACGTAATCTTTTAGCTTTAAATTGGTTTGAACAATCAGGATAAGTGCAAGTAATTACTATTTTGAATAGCCGCTATACCCACAATCTCTGTGCACTGTGTAAACAATGAGTGTTGTATTCATGCGACAGTTAGCTTTCGGCGTTTGCGTATACTACGCCAGAGCGCGTGCTCATGTATCGTGCCTGATGCTAAACTGGTGCTCATGACAGATGGACGTGGCTGTGTATCAAAGGTAAAAAATTATATAAATACTGTTCAGTTTCTCGCGAAAACCGATCGTTTCGTGTCTTAAGACATCAATGTATCGCCATAAGTTGCAGGGAGTAATTTGTATTTGTCTGTGCATGTTTTTGTTTACTTTTAAAGGATTGGTGCCCATCCACTTCCATTATTTGACTGGCAGACTGCACCGGTTTTCGTAAAAAATCTTTGTTTGTGTTCTGCTTAGGAAACAAAGTCACCTACATCTTGGATGCCCTGGGGGTAAGCAGATAAACATCAAATTTTCCTTTTTGGGTGAACTATCCCTTTAAAGACACATTTGCTCTTAAATGGCTTCACTTGGTGATAAACCTACAAGTATCTTAGTTACAGTTGTCTCTGCATATTACGTTGATGGATTTGTTTCTTACAAACACGCGTCATTTTTGGGTTTACATTACTTGTGGATTATTGTGATGTTTTTATCAGCTGTTTGGACTCTCATTCTGACGGCACCCATTCACTATAGAGGATCCATTGGTGAGCAAGTGATGCAATGCTACATTTCTCCAAATCTGATGAAGAAACAAACTCAGCTACACTTTGGATGGACTGAGGGTGAGTACATTTTCATCAAACTTTTATTCCTTCAGGTGGTGGTATGGAGTGAAAGTCAAATTCTGGTCTGTAAACAATTTTCACTCAAAAATTGCTAATAAATTTCACTTTACAATGAAATTGCAAGTAATGTTCACCCCAAAATTAAAATTACCTCATGATTTACTGACCCTCAGTCCATCCTAGGTGTATATGACTTTCTTCTTTCAGACAAATAAAATTGGATTATAATAAATGTCCTGGCTCTTCCAAGCTTTATAATGGCAGTGAATGGCTGTTGAGATTTCGAAGTCAATAAAGTGCATCCATCCATCATCAATTCTACATCAAATGCTGAAATGCTACTCTTTCATAAATGTTTGTGCAACAGTTAGGGAGCTAGAAATTACAATTTATAATGTTTTAAATATGGATATTTTTCTTACACAAAAGTATCAGTTTACTCCAGAAGGCCTTTATTAACGTCCTGGAGCCACGTGGAGCACTTTTTATGATTAGTGGATGCACTTTATTTGACTTCAATTAGACTGTTGATTCTCGACACCCATTCACTGCCATTATAAAGCCTAAAAGGCAGGATGTTTTTAATATAACTCTGATTGTATTCATTTAACTGGAGGGTAAGTAAATCACAGGGTGATTTTCATTTTGGGGTGAACTATTCTTTTAATTTTGAAGTAGGAAGACTGAAATAGTGTTAAAACCTACTTCAGTAATCTCATACTTCGATTAACATTGAGTTTTTACAATGTATAGGTAAATATGACAGTGGTAGTTTAATAACTGAATGCAAACACTTTGATAAGTATAACTCACGTCTATGATTGTCCATTGTTCCACCACTATAGCGTCGTATGCAGCAGCCGCATTGGTGTTGGTTTCCACTCCCTCCTGGAACACAAACACGCTGTCCACCGTCTTGACAAGAAGATCTACAAGGAATAGAGGAGAAATCAGGGAGCATTCTGGGTTTAATACAGTGGGTATAGAACATCAGTTGCGTTCAGTGTTATGTGGACTCCAATGCTTTTCTAAATATCTTCTGTTGTGTTGCACAAGAACGAACAAGTGTTGTTACTGTTGACTAAATCTACAAATGACTATGATTTTGCGTTAACAAACTGAGGGACTCATATGCAACTATTACAGAAGGTTTAAACACTCACTGAAGCTCCAGAAAGAAACACGATGCATTAATAGCCGGGGTTTGAAAACATTTTGAATTTGAAGATCAATAAGATCGATAAATTTAACTTATTTTGTCTTCTGGGAAACATGTAAGTATCTTCTGTAGCTTCTGAAGGGCAGTAATATGATATTTAGAGAAAATAAGAAAAATGTAAACATCATCTTTCTGTTTAAAGGTTTTCACCCTCAGGTTTAATGCATTGTTTTTTCTTCTGGAGCATCAGTGAGGGTTTGAATCTTCTGTAATAGTTGCATATGAGTCCCTCAGTTGTCCTCAGTGTGAAAAGATGGATCTAAAAATCATACAGTCATTGTTGGAAAGGGTTCAAATGCACAAAAATGCTGAAAAACCAAAGAATTTGTGGGACCTGAAGGATTTTTCTGAAGAACAGCGAGCAGTTTAACTGTTCAGGACAAACAAGGGACTCATGAACAACTATCACAACTATATATTTGGAAATATTCACCCACGGGTTAACACATAATCAGACGTTTATCCATCCAGAAATATAATCTTATTTGGAAAATAATATAAGTTTTCATGGTGCTTTTTTTGTCTTTTTTTTTTCGAGCTTGACGTGGCAACTATGAACAGATGTTTTGTTATAAAAGGGCTGCAAGCTTCTTTGAAAAGGTTTCATTCATTTCCACAAAAGAAATAATTGCAGGTTTTGAATGGCATGAAGGTGAGTAAATAATTCTTGTGTGTACTATTGCTTTTACTTCTATTAAACAGAGAATGTTCCTTTAAAAAATCTGAAAGCTAAATGTACAAAAGCAGAGAAAGAAAAGGGGTGGTAACTGTATCAGGAATTCTAGGTGATAAAAATACAACTAGAGAGAGAATATGTGCAGATGAGACCGTCATTTAAAATATTTCAAAGAAAAGAAAGAGTGACAGCAACAAGACAGACAGAGATCCAGCCTAATGAATGACCAGCCTAATTAGCCAACACATCCACGCTGGAATGTAGAACATTTCCGGTGAATGAAATAAAGCTCTTGCGCACATATTTTAATGGCCTGATGTAGCTGCCGCCCCATGTGGTTCCTGCATTTGGCCCTGTTTTAGAGTGATCTTTATATATGGGTGGATAATAAGCTCTGCTGAGTATTGAAGACGAGCACAGGGGCTTCTGGGAACCGGCTCACATCCCGTGTTATTTCTGCTCAGTGTCCTCTCATGGCCCAAGAGCTTCCTTATTAGCCCTCCTCCATTTACACACTAATACTGTTTGTGCTGCCCCTGTCTGCTCTGGGAGACACTCCAGATTACATTATAGGGGGCTGAGGGATGGGCGACCGTGGGCCGGCCCCTGGCGGGGCCCGTCGGGAAGGGGTTTTTCTCTGGAGCGGGAGGGGCGCGATGTCTGTCGCCTACATCCTTCCATCAAAAAAACCTATTTAAGGCTGCACTTACTCAATTGAAGGCATCTCAGCGGCCTTTCAAACAGGGCCATTGTTCTGGCCACCTTGCATCAGATGTTCCCACTTGGGACCGTAATTGGAAAAGTCCACTCGGGAGATTGCCTCAGCTGTCGAGGCCGTCTGGACGGACAGCGGTGTCTCAGGTGAGCGAGTCCGACAGGGCGCTCTTTTCTACTGACGCGCCAAATGTCGACTCAATAAGCCGTCGGCCCTGTGAGAGGCCCATTTATGGAGATTGACGGCAGAGAGATTGTCCGTTTGATGGAGTAAGACTGCCGGAATATGTGGAGTTAGTCTGGCCAGGTCACGGTGACTGATAGCGTTCAGGTTTAAGTATGTGCCCGAGAGAGCTGCTAATGCTCAAGACGGCTTATGTATATTTTACAACGCAAGGCAGAAACGGGCCGAGACAGATTAGGGGTGGAGGATGTGAACATATTAAATGTCAATCACTTGAACAGACAAACTACTTCAGGAAAGCTTTACTGCGCTGACATTGATGTAAGAGCTTATTTGTTAAAAGTTATAGGTTTGATTTCTGCATCACCTCACAGCAGCAAACAAAAACAAAACTAATGAAGAACTAATGTTCTATCTATTGCTCTACTGTTCTATCACCTATCTATTGTTTGTTTGTTTGTTCTAGCTATCATTCTGTCTACCTTTCTATAATCTTTTCAATCGTTCTAACATTCTCTATCCCTCGTTTGTTCTATCTATCTATCTGTCTATCATCTATCTATCATCTATCGTTTTATCTATCGTTCTATCTATCGTTTTATCTATCGTTCTATCTATCGTTTTATCTATCGTTCTATCTATCGTTTTATCTATCGTTCTATCTATCGTTCTATCTATCGTTCTATCTATCATTCCATCGTTCTATCATTTTATCGTTCTATCTATGTCATTCTATCAGTGGATCTATCATTTGTTTGTTCTGTCTATTGCTTTGTCTATCATTCTATCATCTATTATCTATCTATTGTTCATTCATTCTATCATTCTATTTATCGTTCATTTGTTTGTTCTATTTAATATTTGTTCTATCTATCGCTCTATCATTCTATCGTTTGTTCATTCATTCTATCATTCGTTTTATCTATCTATTGTTTGTTCAATCGTTCTATCTATTTATTCTATCTGTCTCTTTCGTTCTTTTATTCTATCTATCATCTATCTATTATTTATTGTTCTATCTATTGTTTATTTGTTCGTTCTGTCGTTCTATCATTATATCGATTGTTCTATCAATGTATCTTTTTTGTTATCTATTGTTCATTCATTCTGTTTGTTTGTCGTTCGTTCTGTCTATCATTCTGTCTATTGTTCTATCATCTATCGTTCATTGGTTGATGGCGTCTATCTATCTATCGTTCTATCGTTCTATTGATTGTTTAATCTATTATCTATTATTATCTATTTATGGTTTGTTCGTTTGTTGGTTAATTCTATCATTCATTCTATCTATTCTGTGTATCGTTCTATCTATCATCTATTATTCGTTTGTTCGGTCTATCTATCGTTTGTTGGTTGGCTCTATCTGGTCGTTCTATCTGTCTATCATTCTGTCTATCCGAATTCTACTTCCTTACGTTAAAATTTAAACTGAAATTGTTTATCCTGTTTGTTGCCTTGTTTCAAATTCAGGATCTAAATTGGAATTCAAAAGTGTTCTCAATTCCATTTTGAATGCACCGATGTTCAGAATGAGATCGAACACTTAGAAGAGGAGTGACATCCGTATTTCGCTGCAGTATGAATGCGCTCCATAAGGCCAGGTACGTGTATTAAGAAACTAAACGGGATCAATTTTGATTTCACGTTGACTTTAACATTTAAAAAAAAAATGCTTCTCACTCGAGTGTCGTGAATAGTTGTCTGTCATTCTCTCTCCCTCATGGACCTGTTCAAATGCTTCCATTCATACTCTGATTCTTTTGTGCATCAGGAAAATGACAGTGGAGGTATCTCCAAAATCCCTTTCATAGCGAGATAATACCTTATTGGAAATTCATACGCTGAATATCTGTGCCTTCGTGCATCTGAATATAGGCAGAACAGCGTGAATAGTCAGACGCATGAATGTGTCACAGCTGCGGGCGAATATTCTTTTCTGAGGAGGGGGAAATTCGCACCGGAGCAAAAGTCAGACAAAAGAAACCTTTTAGTCAACATAGTTGGCGTCTATTCAGCAGGAGCTAAACCTGGAACGGCGATGAGCCCGTGGCCCACCGTGTTGCTCTCCTGTGGAGCGTATGAATCTTTAATTGCGGACTCGTCGAGCTGAGAGCATTGAGATCTGCAAATTCAATCCCGGCCTGATGGGCGGCACTCTCACGCCACACCGTCGCATTAAAACCCGACTCCTGCCTCCCACCTTTTCTCACCATGGAAACCCGTCTCGAAGGGCAAGAGAGGCGAAAGGAAAGCTTCCTTATAAAGGACATTCTCCTGGACAACTTCAATGTCACTGAAGCAAAGCTAGACGAGGGCACAGGCGAGGTGCACAAGTAAATCAGTGGAGCAGAACGCCACACCAACAGCATCGACAAAGAGCAGAATCCATCAAGAGACTTTAAGCCGACACAAAACCCCCATACGCCCCTGGACCGGTGGATAAACTCATATCAAAGCCACCTGGAGGGTAGTTTCTGGAGATGGAGGAGGAGGAGGCCGTGCCACCGCTGATCTCCTAAGACTATCATTTTGATCTTCTATCAAATAGGACGACAAATCTCACAAAACCTGTCAAGAACGTGTCCAGGTCATTTTTCACCCCAAAAATCAATAGAAAGAAATAGGGAAAAAAAAAAAAAAATCAACAGCATGATGCCTATTTGAGGTGCATACAGTATTTTACATTTGACAAATATTCGTGATAAATAAACATATTTTCCATGCAAATTATCATTGTTAATTCAGAAAAAAGAAAATGTTTTATTTTAGTATTATTTATGTACAAATATAGTATGTATTAATATTTTGAATTAGCCTTTATTTATATATTTTAAGTTTTCTTTTTAATTTTAGGTAACATTTTAGAGCTTTTTTTGCGATTTATATGTATTTTTGGTCTGTTTGTTTTCTAGTTAATTTCACTTATAGTTTTAGTAATTTTACTACAAGATTTTTAAGTGAAATTTTTTTAATTGAATATTTTTCATTTTATTTCAGCTTGATGTAATAGTTGTAGTTTTTTTAAATGTGTGTGTATATATATATATATATATATATATATATATATATATATACACACACACACACACACACACACACACACACAAACAGTTTTATAACAATTGCAGTTAATTATTATTTTAGTTAATAACAGAATAAAAAAACTAAAAATATATAATAAACATTAAAATAATATAATAAACCTACAAAATAATATTTTAGTTAACATTAACATTGAATGCAAATATATGTGTGTATATATGTATATGTGTATATAATATAATTTAATGCATTTTATTTGAGCAATTTAATAAATTTTACTAATTTTAGTTAATAATAACAGCAAATGCAAAAAAGACATGTATATTAAATTAGATAAAAAAAAAACTAAATAAAAATATATATATTATTTTAGTTAACAGTAACAGTGAATGCAAAAAAAAAGAAATTATATTTTTATTTTTTATCTTATTTTATTATATATATATATATATAAAATAAGATAAAAAATAAAAATATAAATTTTATTTTTGTCAACAACAGAGAATGTTATATAATATAAAATGAGATTAAAAAACAAACAAAAAAATAAATATTATTTTAGTTAACAGTGAATGCAAAAAAAGTTGAATAAAGAATAAAATACATAATAGTAATTTACAATCACAGTGAATGCAAAAAACTGTAAGGTATTTTATTTTAGCAATTAAAATTTTATTGTAGTAAAATAATATTGAAGTATTAATAAATTGTTTAAGAAAATAATGAAAGACTTAATGGTATTAAAATGAGCTTTATTATTTTTATGCACAATATGTTTAGTGCGAATATATTGTGAAGGCAAGTATTGCTATTATTCTTGTACGTTTTGTGGAATGAATATGAATAATATCTCAAATTATGCAGCATGTTGTGCTATTATTCTTGTAAGTGATTTTGATTTTCACCTGATGGACAAAGTAACCTGCCAAACCATTGCGGCATCAAGGACGTGAGATTTGCTAGCACCACTCACATATTTTTTTTATTATTATTTCCTGTTGATTTTGGGGTGGAACGTGACCTTGCCATGTTTTGTAGAGATTCACCCAGAGAATCTGTCTGGGCTGGGATTGTGTTATCTGTGTGTGGGTCCTGCCTCATATATTACCGACGTGTTGATGTTTACAGCGAGAAGACACTGTGGGAGTGCATCACCATGGAGTTCTCATTATGCATTCGCAGGCCAGACTCAAAGAGGAGCTAAATTTGGAGAGATCTGGCCCATGTGCTCACAGGCCTGATAATGAATGCATCTCCAGCCTTTCATGTAATCAGACACTTATGAAAAGTCTACATGCTGGCGCTGCTTTGATATCACATTGTTCCCGGACTCCACGGGGCTCTGCCAGCACCTCGCCGTCCTCCTGCTTTAACACGGCCTTCACTTCCTGTTGTTTTTCTTTGCACGTGTGGTTGACATGAACACCGTCATTTGTCTCCACTTATGAAACATATTCTCTTCTACTTTACATATTTATTTAGTGATGCTTGGTGAGGTTATGTGTTCCACATTTTATTTTAATGATTTAAAAAAAACACTGCACACAATAAAAAAAAAGAAATTATACAGTCAATGTTGTATTTTCCATCCAATTTATTTATTTACACTATTTTATGCATCTTTTTATTACATTTTATTACCTTACTTTAATTGTACACTATACGAAAATATTTTTTAAAATATTACATTTTTTTTTACATTATGTACACATTATTATTATTTTTTTAAACATCTTTTTATTAGCAGTCTTTGCAAAAAACCTGTAATGCCTACTTTACATATTTATCTAGTTAAGCTTGGTAAGGTTATGTACTCCACCTTTTATTTATTTAATTTTTTTTTAAATTGTACACAATTTAAAACAAATATTTATAAAGTTAATGTTGTATTTTCCATTTATTTTTTCATGTGTTTTCCAACATTTTATATTGACCTTTTTTTAGTTTTTAATTTTAAAGCATGAAGAAAATAATATATATATATATTTATATTTTTTTTTTATGTATGTATTTTTTTTATAAATGGTTTATTAATTATATGTAATCTTTTTTTTAGATTTTTTTTTTTTAATATAGTCATTTGTATACTTTTTTATATATATCCCATTTTTATTTATATTTACTAAATTAATTTCATGAGTTACATTTTAAAATCTATTTATTACTGGTCTTTACAGTCAATCATCAGTATTATTATTTAGTAGTTAGTTTACTTTAGATGTCATTACTTGTCCTACATTTGTCGTAAGGACATGAATAATGCCTCAAACCAAGTGGTTTACAAAACAGATGTGTGTTTTTACTTTTCCAAGCTATTAGACTTGTGATTTTTGCCTGGTTAGAGATAAAACAGGCAATTTGCATTGAATGAGGAACTCGTGCCATATCTAGAGGTCAGAATAGAGACTTTTGACTCAGGCATGTATGCAACCACCACAGCTTTCTGGCATTGAGACCAATACCACTCTCAGAAAATGTAAGAAAGAATCGAATTAATTTCTGCTTTTGCTCAGTAATTAC
>NC_133369.1:6128851-6162730 GCF_049309525.1 Garra rufa | reverse complement strand
CCACTAAGCATCATAAAACCAAACTAAAGCTAGTCTTGTCAGCAGGGTTATGAGATTTGTTGCTTTATTCATGCGTGTTCCTTCGCTGTGGTCCTTCACACATAATTAATTAGCTTGTAGATGGGTTTAACAACTAATTAGCCGATGTCCTGGTCTAACGGAGGTGAGTAATTAAGGAAATTAGGTGATGTAGTGGCAATTTCCAACGAGTATTTAGGAGCGTCGTTTCTCACTAGAGCAGCCCTGCACTTGAGAGAATTGACCATCCGTTCTTCTCAATGAGATTAGGTTTGCTGGAAAACAAAACGCTATTTACATCTGCCACAAAGAGAAAGAGAGCGCACCTAATGGATTACGATAGTCTAAGATGAATTTGTTTGTGTGCCTGGTTTACCCAGTAAAACCTCCCTATTTCCAGACCTGTATTAGAACTAATGGGAAATTGACCGAAAAGATAAATATGGATGCACTTTTGTTCGGGCAGCGATCATTTAGATTGCCGCTGACTGCATTGAGTCATTAAGGGTCTCTGACAGGACCGAGAAAAGCCAACGAGAGAGAGCGATCTGAATGGCTTTCCGAGCCGCATGCATTTACAACACAACTCTCAGCAAGAATGAATCATTAATTGTTGTTTTACTTTCGCTCGGGTACAACAGGTTCTTCCCATAAACCCATTTCCTGTAATGTCCACAGTACATGTGCAGCACTTTATTGCAGACTGGTTTTTATTTTATTTTTGCCCTTTTTATGAATAGGGGCCAGTGCGAGATGGAAATAAGGAGGATTTGCATCCCCAGCATGAGGACCACAGATGAGAGTATTTGTACTTCTAGGCCTAAAAGTCGAAAAAGGTAAAGTCAAATAATATTTTGAATAAACATCCGTGTGTGTGTGTGTGTGTGTGTGTATATATACATATATATATATATATATATATATATATATATATATATATATATATATATATATATATTAGGGGTGGGCATAGATTAATTTTTTTAATCTAGATTAATCTAGATTAAATCTTGGAATTAATCTAGATTAAAATGGCTAATTTGAATTCTGATGAAGGCATTCAGAATATGCGTGCTACCCAAATAATGACTAAAAGTAAGTCTTCGAGAATGGGCCAGGTGGCGCATTAGATCAGGCGCTCATCTCCTGTTTCCAAAATGCATCACAAACTGCTTGACAATTGCATTTACAACATAATTAATTACCTATACAAACTTGTGTAACCAAGTACTTCTGCGCAAAAGGCTGCACAACGTGCACGTTGCCGTTAAATACACAGAGACGTGCACGGGAAAGAATAGCCTATCTGCGTGCATAGTCTTCGATTAAACTGCGTTGCTTTTAGAAGCGTCAATTCAGTTGTTGCATATAGTTTAATGTCTTTTTATTTCGGGATTATCAAAGTAAATTATAACTCAAACTTGAGATTTTACTGGGGCACAGCAGATTTTCACTGGGGTGCGTGCCCCAGTAAAAAGGGTCTAACAGCGCACCTGCCCTGAAGCGGCTTTATATCTGCATCCATGTTTGCAGACTTTGCACGTCTCATTTGATGTGTTAATTTTACAGAAGTTGAAGACTCGTTCTCGCCCCCTACAGTGCAATTCGACTAGATATACGTACTCCGCGCTCAAATATCAAGGTGAAAGTCATCATATCTTGCGTATTTTAGACCCAGCTCCCAACCCAACTTTCAGAATAGATTAACGGCGATATTTTTTTTATCGCCCGATAAGAGTCTCGCGTTAACGCAGCACGTTAACGCCGATAACGGCCCACCACTAATATATATATTAATTAATAATTAATACTAATATATATATTATTATTATTATTATTTTTTTTTTTCTTTCTTTGTAATATTGCAATTTACATATATAAGTATAAAAAATATATATATATATATGGACATCCTCCCCTTATTTTTATTACTCCAGTGCAGAACATTGATTTATATTTATATATGTAAATTTAAAGTATTTATACATCACAATAGTATTTGTAGTACTGTAGAATTTTTTTTAAATTTTATTTTATAAATATTTTATTTTTATTATTTTATTTTTAATCTGAATATTTGAATGTAATATTTTAATAGGAATATTTTAATTATAATTCATATTTTATTTTATTTATAGGATTTGTAGTACTGAACTTATTTAATATTTTTGTAAAATTTACTTTTTTATTTGTATAATTTTATTTTTAATTTAAATATTTTATTTTTAATCTAAATATTTTAATGTAATATTTTAATATGAGCATTTTAATAATTCATATTTGTTAATATTAATATTTTATTTATAGGATTTGTAGTACGTACTTTATGAATTTTTTGTAAAATTGACTTTTTTTGGTAAAATTTTATTTTTAATTTAAATCTTTTTTAATTGTATTTTAATTGAAATATTTTAATTTAATATTTTTTATATTTTGATAATTAATATTTTTATATTAATATTTTATTTGTAGTACCTTATTTCATTAATTTTTTTATTATTTTATTATAAATTTATTTTTAATTAAAATATTTGTATAATTTTATTTTTAATCTAAGTATTTTAATATTTTAACAATAATATTTTAATAATATTTAATATTTTTAAAATTCATTTTTATTTTATTTATTTATAGTATTTGTGGTACTAACCTTTTTTTTTAATTAATTTTATTTTGATATGAATAATTTAATAATAATTAATACTTTTTAAATGTTAATGTTTATTTATTTTATTTATAGGATTTGTAGAGCTGACCTTATTTAATTTTTTGTAAAATGTTTTTTTTTCTTTATTTGTGTCATTTTATTCTTAATTTAAATATTTTATTTTGATAATTGTATTTTAATTTATTAATTGTATATATTATATATATATATATATATATATATATATATATATATATATATATATATTTTTTTTTTAATATTTATTTTATTTGTAGTATTTTATTTCATTTATTCATTTATATACATTTCTTTTTACATGTATATTTAAATATTTTAATATTTTTGTTTTTAATCAAAGTATTTTAATTTAATATTTTTAATAATAATAAATATTTTTAATATTCATATTAAATAATATAATTTTATTTTTAATCTAAATATTTTAATGTAATATTTAATTAATATTGTATTGTTTTAAATTAACATTTAATTTGTTTTATTTTATTTTTAGTTTAATTCATTGCACTACAGTACTTTTCTTAAACTTTTAGTATTTGTTTTACATTTTGTCTAGTATTTTACAGTTAAAAGCATTCATTTTGCAATGAGATGAAAATTTGGGGATGATAATGTGATTTAATTGTAAAATTATTTTTTATTTAATTAAAATATATTGCAATGGGAACGTGATTTAATTGTAATGAGAATTTTTCTACATAAAAGCTGCACATTATTTAAATAGAACTGGCTGGTTGCAGCTCTAAATAATACAGTTCATTAGACACAATGTGTGAAAAAACTAATGCTCTCCACACATGAAAGCCATTGTCTCTGTGACATCTGCTAACTTCCAGAGGGTTTTGGTAAAGCGTTGGACATTCAGTGGGTAAACAAGCCCACAAACGACCCCTGTTGCAGGCCTCCAAGTTCTGTGATCAACCCTTTTGACAAGGTCAAACATGCTGGATATCTGCGGTTAGCACTGCCAAGGAACGCGACATGTCATCAAGCGTTTGCCTAATCCGCGTTTGAATTGCATCATATCAACACACAAACACAACCCCACAAGTCCTGACCTCCGTTTTCACAGGAGCCCATAACTATGGAAATATTCGGGGGTGGATTGCATCCCACGGCTGATCGCCAAAGTTACGGCTTAGATATAAATAGTTGCTTTTTTGACTCAAAAGAGCAAATCTCCAAACACTTCAAGACAGCTGGTCTATTTTAGCATTGGCGTAGGTTTCTGATTGATTCCCTTAGTAAGTTGTGTGTTAAAACAATGCAGACAGTATTGAACACAGTCCAAAGAAACAGCACTATCAATGAACGCAATTCATATTTAGTTAATTTCCTGAAATATTGCTCACTTGTACTTAGTCTGTGCTTTTGTTGGTTAACCTTACTGCACTTTACACCTACCATTACTTGTGTTATTTTAGTAGCTTTGAGATACTATTTTAGTTTTTTATTCATATTTTGAATTAATTTCTTCAAAGGCACTTAAGAGGTAATCTTTCTTTCCCCATTTTCATTTTAATTTACATTTTGTTATTGTTGTGTGAATACTATGAAAGCCCATTTCCACCACTAAATACAAAAAAAGGGTAATTGCGACTTTTTATCTCACAATTCTGACTTTTTTTTGCAATTGCGAGTTTACATCTCGCAGTTCTGATGTTTTTTTAATATAAACTCGCAATTGCGAGTTATAAAGTCATAATTGTGAGTAATATACTCGCAATTGTGAGAAATTAGGTCAGAATTCACTCTCAATTGCGAGTTTATATTTTGCAATTGTGACTTTTTCCTATAGTAATTGCAATTTTGAGAAAAAAGTCAAAATTGTGACTTCATATCTTGCAATTCTGACTTTATATCACGCAATTCTATCTTTAACATTTTAATTTACATTTTGTTATTGTTGTGTAAATACTATGGAAGCCCATTTCCGCCACTAAATACAAAAAAAAAAAAAAAAAAAAAAAATTGCAACTTTTTATCTCACAATTCTGACTTTTTTTCTTGCAGTTGCGAGTTGTTGTTTTTTTTCTCAGAATTGCATGATACAAACTCGCAATTCTGACTTTTTCTAAGAATTATGAGATATAAACTCGTAATTGTGAGAAATTAAGTCAGAATTCACTCTCAATTGGGAGTTTATATTTTGCAATTGTGACTTTTTCCTCAGAATTGTTTATATTACGCAATTTTGAGAACAAAGTCAGAATTGTGAGTTCATATCTTGCAATTCTGACTTTATATCACACAATTCTGACTTCATTTATCAGAATTGCAAGTTTGTATCTTGCAATTGAGTTTATGACTTACAAATCTGACTTTATAACATTTTAATTTACATTTTGTCATTGTGTGAATACTATGGAAGGCCATTTCCGCCACTAAATACAAAAAAAAGGGAAATTGCGACTTTCTCACAATTCAGACTTTTTTTCTTGCAATTGCGAGTTTACGTCTCGCAGTTCTGATGTTTTTTTTTAGAATTGCGTGATACACACTTGCAATTCTGACTTTTTATAAGAATTATGATATATAAACTCGCAATTGCGAGTTCTAAAGTCATAATTGTGAGATATAAACTTGCAATGCAGTTGTGAGAAATTAAGTCAGAATTGCGTGATATAAACTCAGTTGTGAGTCAGAATTGCGAGAGTATTTCTTGCAATTGTGACTTTTTCTCAGAATTGCAAGTTTATATCACGTAATTCTGAGACAAAAGTCAGAATTGTAAGTACATATCTTGCAATTCTGACTTTATAACTTGCAACTGTGAGTTTATATCACACAATTCTGACTTCATTTATCAGAATTGCAAGTTTGTATCTTGCAATTGAGTTTATGACTTACAAATCTGACTTTATAACATTTTAATTTACATTTTGTTATTGTGTGAATACTATGGAAGGCCATTTCCGCCACTAAATACAAAAAAAAGGGAAATTGCGACTTTCTCACAATTCAGACTTTTTTTCTTGCAATTGCGAGTTTACGTCTCGCAGTTCTGATGTTTTTTTTTTTAGAATTGCGTGATACACACTTGCAATTCTGACTTTTTATAAGAATTATGATATATAAACTCGCAATTGCGAGTTCTAAAGTCATAATTGTGAGATATAAACTTGCAATGCAATTGTGAGAAATTAAGTCAGAATTGCGTGATATAAACTCAGTTGTGAGTCAGAATTGCGAGAGTATATCTTGCAATTGTGACTTTTTCTCAGAATTGCAAGTTTATATCACGTAATTCTGAGACAAAAGTCAGAATTGTAAGTACATATATCTTGCAATTCTGACTTTATAACTTGCAACTGTGAGTTTATATCACACAATTCTGACTTCATTTATCAGAATTGCAATTTTATATCTCGCAATTGTGACGTGAGTTTATAACTCGCAGTTCTGACTTTATTACACAATTGTGAATTAAGTCAATTCTGAGAGCATATGTTTTTTTTCTCCTCAGATTTGGTCTGTATAACTCACAATTGCTAGTTTATATCTAACAATTCTGAGAAAAAAGTCAGAATTTTAAGTTTATATCTCACAATTGTGACTATAACACTCAATTACAAGTTTATATCTTCCAATTCCGAGGAAAAAAAAAGTTTGTACCACGCAATTCTGAGAGAAAAAAAGTCTGAATTGTGACATACTGTAAAAAGTCACAATTACATTTTTTTTTTTTTTATTGAGTTTTATTATTTTATTCAGTTTTTTTTTTTATGTAGAATACTTCTATATTTGTGTATCATCATTTATGTATTTTATGTTGGGATAAGAATTAATAGTTAGAAAAAAAGAAAGTCAATGCCTGTACCTTATTTTGATAAAAGTATTTTTACATGAATTTATTTTTTATAATTTTTTTAAAGTAGTGAAAATTAATTTTATTGTTCCCAGTTTTGATTAAAAAACTGTTTCTATTAATTTCTATTTAAGAAATTAATAACATTTCTATGTAAGTTTTGACAATTTTAGTAGGTTAGTTTTTTGTATATATATTTTTTGTTTTATTTATTTATATGTATGTTTAGACAGACAGACAGACACGTTTTTTTCCAAGTGATGAAAATAAATTTTAGTAATTTTTGTTGTGTGTATATATACATATACATGCATACATACATACACACACACACACACACACACACACACACACACACACACACACATATATATATATATATATATATACATATTATGCAAGTGAATATTTTTTTATTTCAAGTAATGAAAATGTAATTTTATGATTTATCATGATCTTTTTTTTTTTTTTTTTCAAATATTTTGGATATAAATGTTTGTTTTTCTACACTTTTCATTTTTAGAAATACCTAATAGAACCAATGGCTTAAAAATGCTAGCTCTTTTGCACAGTTTTAGGACCACAACCTGAGCAACTTCTCATTAAAATAATGACTCAATTTTAAAGGACCTACGAAAGATTTCACATTCATGCTCCTATTTCTTTTTCATTTTGCTTTAAAATGCTAAATCTTGTGAGATTACCCCAGAATATTGGCTTTATAATTTTTCATTTTTACTATGTAAAGCACTTTGAATGACTGCTGTGCATGAAATGAACTATACAAATAATTTTCCCTTTATTTCTGAATGCAGGTTTCACTCGATGGCTTTACAGCGGCGGCACGGGACGTTAAAACCCTTTGACAAACCTGCGCTCCATCTGAGCTCTGAGCATTTCACACTGCTGACCAGCGCCATTATGTTTTATAGATGTTCACCCAGAGCATTAGAGGGACTTGAGCGGGGAATGACTATATTTATCAGCGGTGGCGATAAGTCATAAAGACGCAGCGCTGTGCCAAAGGACTCCTGGCAGCTGTCATTTTGTGGTTGAATGAGAAAAATTGGTGTAGCGTGAGGCCACCGGTGGCGACAGTAGGATAATTCCACCGCTGACGAACTCACTTCCCCATCCAGATGGAGATTCGGGCTGCTGCCGGCACAGGACTCCCAGCATGCACCGTTCACATGGTACGCCGATTCTTGCACACAATGCCACAGTTTTTGCAAAAAACATGGCTCCCTAGCTAATGTTGAGAACGAGGTTTGCCATCTGCTTGCTGGCGGAAAAAGAAGGGTGAACAAAGCCTAATCTAGCGCCCGCTGTGTGGGTTTTCGGAAATGCCAAGTCTGGCCAATCCCATACGTCAAAGCATTGCTTAAACCCTGCGACAATGCTTTTCTTGAGACAAAAATGAGATGCTTTCATAGTGTGTGACACCCAGAAGACAAATGAGTTTTGATCTTTCTAACTGTGATCACCACTTCTAGAAAAACAGCCGGCTTTAGGGCTGGGCGATAGATTTGCAACTGTTGCTGGCGGTATTAAAATTAAGCAATATTGTACATATTATGACACATAAAGTCTCTTTAGACTAGTTTTACCAAAAAAAAAAAAAAGTCAGCTTAAGGGAATGAAAATGTGAATTTTAATAATAATTAATATTAATATTTTATGTATTTTATTTATAGTATTTGTAGTACTGCCTTTATTTACCTAATTTTATATATAAAAATACTATAATTTTATTTTTAATTTATTTATTTGCATATTTTTTGTCTAAATATTTAAAGTCAGCATTTTAAATATTTTTAATAATAACTAATATTTTTTGTTAAATTATTGCGTTACAGTATTTTTATTAAAACTATCCATCCATCCCGTTCTTTCCCTAATTTTTATTTTAATTTATGTTTTTTAATTGTTGCGTCTATACTTGTATTTGTGTATCATCATTTTGTTTATTTTTTAAAACATTTTTTAATATTCATATTTTAATAATAATGAATATTTTATTTTTATATTTATAATTTAATTTATTAGATTTGTAAATATTTATTTGAACATTCAAAAAAGGTCTGCTTATTAAGTAGTGAAAAAAAAGACAATGATTATTACAAAATAATTAAAAAAAACATAATTAAAAAATTACAAAATACAAGAACATATATGGGATTATGTTAAGTGTTAAGGGAATAAAGTGCACAATATGATGACTTCTAAAGGCAATTTTTGAAATGTCTATTAGTTTATTTGTTTGCAGTGAAACTATAGGCTAATGTATTTGAATTATAATCATTTAGTTTTTTTTTTTTTGGACAAATATTGATATGTAATTAGTCAAAATAAAAATGTATTTCAATTTAATTAAATGTGTAATTGACTGATTGCCCTAAAAGGAAAATAATTAAATATTCATAAATATATTCATGAATATTCATTAATTAAATATGAATGAAAAACAGTGCTAAAAACATTTTAAAACAGTTTTGATTATTTTAAAACAATATTTTTTAAATCTGTTAAGATTAATGTTTTTGATCAATTAAATTAAGCATTTCAGTTACTTGTAAACCATTTAATAATAAAGCAGCACATACACAACTTTAAAATTATGCTTATAAAAAACCTTTTTTAAATATAATTTTTAGTATTATTATTTTAATATTAATTAATATATTTTTGAATATTTATCATGTTAACAATAATATTTAATAATAAAGCAGCACACACACAACTTGGAAAAATGTTTTCTTTTTTTACAACTGTAATATAGTTATGTTATATTTAAGAATTTTAATATATTTATTCAGCAAGGATGCATTAATTTGATTTAAAGTAAATATCCAATACTTTTCCAGTATTACAAAAGCTTTTATTTCAAATAAACGCTGTTCTTTTTGAATTTATCAAAGAATCCTAAAAAACTAAATGCATCACAGTTTCCATACAAATATGAAGCAGTACGTCTGTTTTTAACATTGATAATAATCAAAAATGTTCTTGAGGAGCAAATCAGCATATTAATATGATTTCTGAAGAATCATGTGATCTAAAGACTGGAGTAAAGATGCTGAAAATTCAGCTTTGGATCACAAATGTAAATAAATTTTAAAATATATTGCAATAGAAAACAGTTATTTTAAATTGTAATAATATTTCACAATTTTACTGTATTTTTAATCAAATAAATGCAGTCTTAAACATCTTAAAAGATCTTCCTGACCTTTTTTTTTTTTTTTTTTTTTTTTAGAACAGTAGTGTAAATACTTAATATAATTTAAATATTATCAAAAATATACCAAAAAACATCACCCAGCCCTGGCTGACATCAAATGTTGGAACTAAAAGACACTTTAACTTTTCTAAAATATAGTTATGAGAGATGTAGTTTGACTAAATGATAAAGACAATCAACCCACCACTCTTAGTCAGGGCCAACCTGCGGGGTTTCTCGGTTGTGTCTGTGAGTTTGGCCGTGTCGTTGTTGTTGTGTGTCAGTGTGTCTCCTGATTTCTCAACAGAGAGATCATCTCCTCCATCTCCACCTTCAGAGGCTTTCACGTCCTCTCTCAGAGCCTCACCTCCCCCGTTTCTCCCTTCGTTCTCCGCTCCGGACTCGTCTCCCAGCTCCGGCTCCTCCAGGGGACTGGGGCTGGGCGTCAGCCCGGAGCCGTGCAGCGAGCTGGGGCTGGAGTGCAGGGAGAGGGAGGGTTCCTCTGGTTCTCCTTCGTGCCGTAGCACGTGTGGGCGTAGGCCAGCTGGCTCCTGGATGAAGCCCACAAACATGATGCCCTGATCCGCCGCGTCCTGGATCTGCTGAGAGGAGAGATATTGAACAGAGTAAGTCTATATATTTTGCTTGCCAGATTAGACCAACATGCATTTCCATGCTGGTCTGGTTGGTGCTGGTTTATCCTGCTCACACAATAAGATTGTTTACTGTATTTGACAGTTAAACAATTTTAAATCCTTAAGCCATCTTTCCCATGTGCTCTGAGAACAAAACAAGCACGTAGCCCTCAGTCATTAACATATGAAAAACCATTACGAACAAAAGAGTTTCAGCTCTGATTTTAATGTTTGTTTCTTTTTCAAAGAAATGTATCTTCTGCTCATCAAGCCTGCATTTATTTGAGCTAAAGCACAGCAAAAACAGTAAAAATTGTGAAATATTTTTACTATTTAAAATAACTCTTTTCTATATAAATATATTTTAAAATGTAATTTATTCCTGTAATGTAAAACTGAATTTTCTGCATCATTACTTCAGTCTTCAGTGTCACATGATGCTTCAGAAATCATTCTAATATGCCGATTTGCTGATCAAGAAACATATCCGATGATTATCTCAATAATATTATCTTATTATTATTTCTGGTTAATATTTTTGTGGAAATTGTGAAACACTGCCATTTAAAATGTAGAGTGAGTAAGATGTAAAAAAAAAAAAGTGACAGTAAAAACATTTTATAATATTACAAAATATTTATATTTCAAATAAATGCTGTTCTTTTAAACTTTCCATTTATCAAATAATCCTACAATTAAAAATAATTATAATAATATTAATGTGACACTAAAGACTGGAATAGCGACTGTTAAAAAATCAGCTTTGCATCACAGGAATAAATGTGGTTTTAAGATATATATATATATACTTATATATAAACTTTTTTAAATTGTATTAATATTTCACAATTTTACAGTTTCTAATTTATTTTTGGTCAAATAAATGCATCCCTGCCTGGTGAGCATAAGAGTAATAAATATATATTATTATAACATTTGTAACTAGTGCATTCTGCAAATATGAGCTTACATAGTTTATGATGTCCTCATATTTTTGGATTTTACTGTTTATGTAGTGTGCTGAGCTCAGCAGATCTTCTCAAAATGGTTCACAGACAACATCTTGAACATTTCTATTTGAAAATATTTAAAAATGTAATTTCTGTGATGCAAAGCTGCATTTTCAGCATCATTACTCCAATCTTCTAGGTCACATGACAGTTTAATAAACAGTTTTCAACATAATTAATATTAATTGCTTAACATTTTTGTGGAAATCATGAAACATTAAAATTTGGAGTAAGTAAGATTAAAAATAAATAAATTAATACATTTATTCAGCAAAGGTGCATCAAAAGTGACAGTAAAAACATTTTACAATATTACAAAAGATTTATTATTTCAAATAAATGCTGTTCCTTTAAACTATTTATATTCATCAAATAATCCTGAACAAAGTGTTATCACCTTTTTCACAAAAATATTAAGCAGAAAAAATGGCTTAAAAACATTGATAATAATCAGAACCATCATTAATAATTAAGTAATAATAATAATTTAGCACCATGATGTGACACTAAAGATTGGAATAGTGACTGTTAAAAATTCAGAGGAATAAATGTAATTTTAAAGTATATTAAAATAGAAAACCTCTACTTTAAAGTGTGATAATATTTCACAACATTACAATATTTAGTGCATTTTGGTCAGATAAATGCATTCCTGGTGAGCATAAGAGACTGAAACCATTTAAAAAAAATCTTAATTATTCCAAAATTTTCACCAGGAGTGTACATCCTGCATAATATGAGATTAAGTAGTTTATAATGTCCTCATATTTTTGGATTTGACTTTTCAGTGTGGGGTTGTGCTGATCTTAGCAAATCTTCTCAAAATGGTTCATCTTGACCATTATTTATGATATTGCAAATTTCAACAAAATTTATCAACATGGACGAACAGATAAACCTCTCACAGCGCTGAGGGCTTTGCGTAGCATCGCATTTGTGCTGTTGAAGATAAAAAGTTTCATTTTGAGCAGGTAGCTTCATTCATTTCCTCGTTGGAAGAACATTAAAACGATTGATATGCCACATTAGCCTAACAATAAAAGGCAGTTGAAAACAATATATTGCAAAAGCGGCTTGCTTTCTTCCACACCATCAGCTATTTGAAATTAGCAAGCGCTGATTACAATGGCAGCGGTCCGCCATTGACTGCCCTCTGCATCCCAAATCAGTCGAGCATCTACCACTTTATTGTCAGTTTGCGTTTGGAAGCCAATATTTGAATTCTCATCAAACCAAATTGAATCGCTAACTGTCAAGGAATGCTAATGATGCCATTTTCCATTATGCTGCTTTAATAAAGGCCAGCCTGAGGCCTGCCACCACTATCTCCATCTGACGCCTTCGCCCACACCAGCCGAATCAGTTTCCGTGAGGTGCGCAGGTTATTTTCTCTAAAATTAAGCCGGGAACAGGCCCGTCCTTTCCAGTCGCATTGTTTAATGCATATTGAACGCTGACGCCGGGAGTCCTGTCATTATATTTGCAACAATGATGCAAATGAAATTGCATAGATAAGAAGACATTTTTTTTCTCAGCGGCCTCTTCCGCCGGTGAAGGGGCACTGAATAATTTCCGAGTTTGATGAGACGGGGGGAAGGATCACAGTCGTGATGGATCATTGCGATTAATCACGCCCCGATGTGCACCGCAGACGCACCTCAGCAGCTCTGTGATCTTATATAGTGACTCCAAGAAGTATATAGACACTTGCAAGGAGTTCAGATTCAAGTTTGGAGTCTGTAAGATGTTTTTTATGCTCACCAAGCCTGCATTTATTTGAACAAAATTTGTGAAATATTACAATTAAAAATACATTTTGTATTGGAATATATTTTAAAATTTAATTTATTTATCTAAGCTGATTTTTCAGCATCGTTACACTAGTCTTAAGTGTCACATGATCCTTCAGAAATCATTCTAATATACTGATTTATTACTTTTATTGGAAACAGTTGTGCTGCTTAATATTGTTTTGCAACCTGTGATACTTTTTTTCCGGATTCTTTGATGAATAAAGAGTTAAAAAGAACAGCATTTAATCAAAATAGATTTTTTTTTAGTCTTTACTATCACTTTTTTTTTTATCAATTTTTGATCTTTGCTGGATGAAAGTATTAATTTCTTTCAAAGAGAGAAAGAAAGAAAAAAATGCTGACCACAAACTTTGAACAAGGTGTTTGCTTTTACTTAAAAGTATTCTATTTTAAATAAAAGCTGTTCTTTTTAATGTTTTATTTATCAAAGAATCCTAAAAAAGTATCACAGGTAAAAAAAAAAAACACTGATAATAAATCAGCATATTAGAGTGATTTCTGAAGGATAATGTGATACTGAATACTGCAAGGAGTCTGTAAGATTTTTTAAATGTTTTTTAAAAGTCTCTTATTTTAACAAAATACAGTAAAAATTGTGAAATATTACAATTAAAAATACATTTTGTATTGAAATATATTTTAAAAATGTAATTTATTTCTTTGAAGCTAAGCTAAATATACATTTTTTGAATCATTACTCCGGTCTTCAGTGTCACATGATCCTTCAGAAATCATTCTAATATGCTGATTTATTACTTTTATTATCAATGAGTACGTTTACATGGACAACAATATTCCGATTTTAATGCGATTAAGACAATACTCTGATTAAGAAACAACCATGTAAACTGAAATTTTTGGTTAATTTAATCCGACTAAAGTCATAATCGAAGTAAACACAAATCGAATTAAGACAGGTGGAGTATTCCTATTTTAGTCGCATTATGGAAGACATGTACACACCTTAATCACACTATTACCTTTGTGTTGGACTTTTCGCCACATTTTGCGACAGGATACACACTAATGCTGCGTTCTAGGCAGGTTTTTGAGCTCGTAAATCACGTCTTCAAACCACGACTCAGGACTTTAGCATTCCAGGCAAGTCACGCCAAGCATTTATAATTTCTATATTATTAATAATTTGACTGCAACGTTATATTGTCCTAAACTCTATTTTCCCACCGTGTGCCACTTGCATAAACACCGCACCCCTAGAGGCTTTATTGTTGTTTCGCGGGTTATGTCACGTCAGAACTCGGAACTGGGAGTGCGTCGATCTAGTACGAGTTCACGGGTGGGAATTCACGGGTTTGACTGCCTTTCCAGTGCACTTTCACAGGTAGAAGTTATGGAAAAACACGGGTAACGTGTTGCCTGGAACGCTGCATAACGTTCTCAGTTGGTCGCACATGCATAGGCTATGCTTTGGTTTCATTTTTATTTATTTATTTTTTTGCTACAACATGGGATTAATCAATGCTAATTGCTGATAAATAGTTTGTCTGTTATCATAATTTATAGTTTTATGAAAACGTATTTAACATTCAACCCGTTCTTTTTCATTAGTATTATTTGTGATTTTAATTTTGTGAACGGGATTTCCGCTATTGGAATGTCTTAGGATGCTTTTCACTTTTACTTTCGAATTCATGATCTTGGTTTTGCTTACATGTATAGGCTACACCTATCAATTTTAAGATTGAAACAAATTCTTAAAAGATGGATTTGTTATTTAAACAGCATAACAACAATAAAATAAAACTAGCTTATATAGCATTTATTAACAAAAACTAATAAGACGAGGAATGGACTCCATCGCATGCTGTGTTATATGCTGACTAAACAATTTATTACAGGGCGCGCAAACACTGTGCAATCAAATTAATTAATAAAAAATATAAATGAAAGCCTCCAAAGCGTAATGTGAGGTAAACGGCAAAGATAACAGGGTTTTCAAAATGAAAACAAACAAAAAAGTAAAACTAAACTGGCTTTCGGTGACTGTGCTTGCGTGTGTTTTTTTTTTTTTTTTTTTTTTTTTGTCCTAAAAACTGACTGGCTCTGAAACGCGCGCTGTATGGAGCAGACGCTTTGGAGCAGCACAGCATGCACTCGCACAAATGCGACCACGGCAAATTTTAACTCACACATTCTAAAATATTTGTTGCATATGTCCAGTGCCACTTCAAGCTTTTTGTAAAATTAAAACCGAAACATCCAAAAGTTTATAAGGAAGATGAACTGATAGTGTCGCGTGTGGACCTAATGATGTGTGTCATTAATCGATCTATGTACTATAACATGTAAAACGGGAACATGAAAGGAATATTCTAAAAGCAACTCATGTAAACAGCTTAATCATATTATTGTCTTATTCAGAATAAGGTCATTAATTAGATTACTGGTGTCCATGTAAACGTAGTCAATGTTGGAAACAGTTGTGCTGCCTAATATTGTTTTGCAACCTGTGATAATTTTTTCAGGATTCTTTAATGAATAAAAAGTTTAAAAAAAGAACAGCATTTAATCGAAATAGAAATCTCTTTTAACAAAGTCTTTACAATCACTTTTTATCAATTTAACACATCCTTGCTGGGTGAAAGTATTAATTTCTTTCAAAGAGAGAAAGAAAGAAAACAATTACTGACCCCAAACTTGACTCCTTTGACTGAACAAGGTGTTTGTTGTTACAAAAGTTTTCTATTTGAAATAAAAGCTGTTATTTTTAATGTTTTATTTATCAAATGATCCTGAAAAGTATCACAGGTTCCAAAAAAAGCAGCAAAACTGTTTCAAACATTGATAATAAATCAGCATATTAGAATGATTTCTGAAAGATAATGTGACACTGAATACTGGAGTAATGATGCTTAAAATTCAGCTTTGCATCAGAGGAATAAATTATATTTTAAAGTATATTAAAATAGAAAAACACTCTTTTAAATTGCAATAACATTTCACAATATCACAGTTTTTTTCTGTATTTTTAATTAAATAAACGCAGCCTTGATGAACAGAAAAGTCTCTTTTAAAAAGCATTAAAAATCATACTGATCCCATTTTTTAAATATATACTGTATATCATATTTTTTGATGAATAGAAAGTTCAAAAGAACAGCTTTTTATTTAAAAGAAATGTTTAGCAACAGTTTAATATGCATGAGCAGATTTGAATATTCATGGCTCACTTATGTGCTCCTACTGTGCACAAGAAGCTAAATAGGAGGTTCTTACTTTCTTCACGTAGCCTTGGATGTGCTCCGTGGTGGGAATCTGGTCTGCAGACATGCATTCCTCTAGTTTGAGATGGTACGGCTCAAAGTCTGCCGGATTCTTCTCCCAGCTAAAAAAAAAAAAAGAGAGAGAGAGAGAGAGAACACCGGTTTAATGTCAAACATACGACTCTTAAACAGGTGCAGATCAGCGATATATCACCGGCAAACTTGAAGTTCATTTTAGCGGCCTGATTATACAGCAAAGAAACAAAACGTAAGTGAGAAGATGGAGAACATCTGTTCACGAGGTTTATTATTGGAAACATTTTGCACAGCACTGGTAAGAAATGAGAGCTAGAAAGACACATTTGTACTAAATGAGCAGGTGTAATACTCCAGTTCTGCTTTCTGTCTCTGAGGTGATTTCCTTGGGCATTGTTAAAGGTGAAGTGTGTCATTTATTCAATGTTAAAATGCTTTAAATCCCAGCGTAATATGCAGAGACAACTGTAACTAAGATACTTGATGGTTTATCACCAAGTTAAGTCTCCCTGTGCGCACTCTGGTAATAAAAAAGGTACAAAAGCTTTCGAAAGGTACTGATGTGTGCCATTTAGGAGCAAATGTGTATCTTTATAGCAATAGTTGATTCAAAAAAATGTTTTTCACCCTTAGGCCATCCAAGGTGAGTTAGTAGATGAGCTTGTTTTCTGTATCGTTTCTTATCATTCCTTGCTCACCAATGGAGTGAATGGGTGCCGTCAGAATGAGAGTCCAAACTGCTGATAAAAACATCACAGTAATCCACAGCACTCTAGTCCATCAGGTAAACATCTTGGGAAGTGAAAAGCTGTGTGTTTGCATTCTGACGGCACCCATTCACTGCATAGAATTCATTGGTGAGCAAGTGATGGAATGTGATTGACTGACGTCTGAACTTCATCCCATCTCCTCTGTAGCTTCTACCTCTACCTTAGACAAAACAACAGGTGAAGGTGGTGAGTCAGCTCCCTGTTTAAATGACTTAGAGGTGGGTGATATGACCGAAATCTGTACTGCGATATATGTGATTAGTAAAATCACAATCTTCTAAGTAAAATCTTCACCACAATGCCAACAATTTTTAACTAGCATCTTTGCCACAATACAAGTAATTTTTAACCAATATCTTTACTACAAGTAATATTTAACTAACACCTTAACCATGATTCAAGTAATTTTTAAATATCTTTACCACGATACAATAATTTAAACGAAAATCCTTACCCACAAGTAATTTTAACCAAAATATTTTCCCTTATAAGTAATTTTTAACCAACATCTTTACCAAGGGACAAGTCATTTTTTTCCGAAATCTTTGCCCCGATACAAGTAATGTTTAACCAACATCTTTACCGAGATACAAGTAATTTAAACCAAAATCTTTACTACAAGTAATTTTTAACCAACATCTTTGCCAAGATACAAGTATTTTTTTTACTAAACTCTTTGAAAATCATTGATACAAGTAATTTTAACCAATGTCTTAACAGAGTTACCTTACAGAAGTACAAGTAAGTTTTTAACCAACATCTTTACCAAGATGCAAGTAATTTTTAACCAACATCTTTACCAAGATACAAGTAATTTAAACCAAAATCTTTACTACAAGTCATTTTTAACCAAAATCTTTGCCCCGATACAAGTAATTCTTTTAACCAATATCTTTACCAAGATACAAGTAATTTTAACCAAAATCTATGCCCCGACACAAGTAATTGTTAATCAACATCTTTACCAAGATACAAGAAATTTTAACCAAAATCTATGCCCCGATACAAGTAATTTTTAACCAACATCTTTACCAAGATACAAGTATTTTTTTTTACAAAATTCTTTACCACAGTCATTTTTAACCAACATCTTTACCGAGATACAAGTAATTTAAACCAAAATCTTTACTACTAAGTCATTTTTTATCAAAATATTTCCCCTGATACAAGTAATTTTTAACTGACGTCTTTACCAAGAAACAAGTATTTTTTTTAACTGAAATCTTTGCCCCGATACAAGTAATTTTTAACCAACATCTTTACCAAGATACAAGTAATTTTTTACCAAAATATTTTCCCTGATACAAGTAATTTTTATCGAAATTCTTTACCACAGTCATTTTAACCAACATCTTTACCGGAATACAAGTAATTTAAACCAAAATCTACTGTATACCACAAGTCATTTTAACCAAAATACTTTCCCTAATACAAGTAATTTTGATCGAAATTCTTTACCACAGAATTTTTTTACCAAAATCTTTGCCCTGATACAAGTAATTTTTTAACCAGCATATTTACCGAGATACAAGTCATTTTTAACCAAAATTTTTACCACGTTACAAGTAATTTTCAACCAAAATCTTTACCTGGTATCAGTAATTTTTAACCAGCATCTTTACCACAATAAAAGTAATTTTTAACCAAAATCTTTACCATGATACAAGTAATTTTTAACCAGCATCTTTACTGAAATACAAGTCATTTTAAACCAAAACCTTTACCTGATACAAGTAATTTCTAACCAAAATTTTGACCCTGATACAAGTATTTTTTAACAAATTGCTACATTTCTCCAAATCTGTAATTTTTTATTTTTGTGTGAACTGTTCCTTTAAGGTACAATTATGGAATCTTTGGGAGTAAATATGGTAAGCAGCTTTTGTAAAAAAATTTCTGAGAGTGTGGTGTTGGACTCGACTATTGGCATGTGTTTGGGGGCATGGTTATCTCTTTATGATTATGAATGATCAAAACTCAAAAGGTCTTTATTTCTTTCTCTCCAGAGGAACCCTGCAGAGATCCCTGTGAGGTGCTGATCCCAGGGACGCCCATTCCGGGGTCTTTTCCTCCCATCTTCTGTGTGCGTGTGACATTTGGGACCAAGATTAAACTCACTAACCCAGAGCTCTATCCAACCACAAAGTCGCAGCGCAGCAGGGCCCTGACTCACCTCTGTCATACACACACACACACACACATATGAATTCACACTTCCCGCCAACACACGGCCATCTGCTGCCTGAACACATTCCCCTCATGGTGTTCCTGCAGCACGTACGACTGGATCCTGCAGTCTGGCTTTAACATGAAGATAAACAAATCTGAGCAGCGTATGAACGGCAGAATGAAAGGCCTGTCTATTTAACAAGTTAATTTAGTGTGATTAGCAATAATAGAAAAGGAAAAACATGCTTTTGCGCAATTAATCATGGCCCCTGACATTCTGGTGAATTTTGAAATGTAAATAAGGAGATTTTCTACCATCTGAGCAATTGCGAGTCAACCGTCATGTAGCCACTTGTGAAAAAACACAGAAAAGCAAAGTTGGCTTCCAAATATACTTCAAATGCAGTCTCACCGTAAACTAGACATCTTGCACTGAATGCCTATTTTTTGTTTTGTTTTGTTTTGCTTTTTTTAAGAAATTAAAACATTTATCCAGCTAGAATGCATTTAATTGATCAAAATTGACAGTATACGCATTTATATTATTACCAAGAATTTCCATTTTTAAATAAATTGTGTTTTCTCACAATTCTGACTTTTTTGTCAAAACTTTGTGAAACAAACTCGAAATTTCTAATGCAATTCTGACTTTTTTCCTCTCAAATGTAAGTTTATATCTCGCAATTCTGACTTTTTTTTCCTCAGAATTGTGATATAAACTTGCAACAGTGAGTTATGAAGTTACATTTTAAGGAAAAAAAAAGATTGATATCAAAATTGTGAGTTTATATCTTACAATTCTGACTTAATAACTGGCAATTGTGTGTTATAAAGTCAGAATTGCGAGAACTCAAAAAAACAAACCCAAAATTGAAAAAAGTCAGAATGAGTTTAAGTGTAGCAGTTCTGACATTTTTTCTTGCAATTGTGAGTTCATGTCATGCAATTCTGACTTCTCACAAATGTAAGTTTATATCTTGCAATTCTGACTTTTTTCTCATAAACTATTTTCTCATATGCAATTGTGACTTACAAAGTTCAATTTTGAGGGAGAAAAAGAATCTGAATTGTGAGTTTATATCTTGCAGTTCTGACTTTGTTTCTCAGAATTGTGAATTTGTTTATATCTCACAATTCTAACTTTATAACTCACACAGTACATGATTGACAAGTTTGTAGGCAGATATTTGCTGTTTGCTGTTATGAGACAACCTAAGACTACCGACACTGAGATCTCTACTAAAACACGAGGAAGACAATGTGAGAATCAAGAGATTTCAACTTTCTGTTTCTCTACTTCTCCATTTGCTCTCCATTGGATTTCAATAGATTCATTTTAAGAACTGAAATTGTTTAGTCACCCTATGCATCCTGTGGTCACTATGAACTGTTGCATTCAAAAGAACCACATACCGATTCTACTTTTGTATTCCACCGGCATGAGGGTGTGTAAATAAAGACTTCTCACTTTTGCATGAACTTTTCCTGTAAAGAGATTACATTTGTGATATTTCTTTCCTACAGGCTTAATGCACCTACAGAAGAGCGATCCACGGTATTTGGCAGCGCCAAGGCTGTTTGTGGAAACGCTTTAGCGGGTTAAACAGCAGTAACTTTGACAGAAAAGATCCAGCCGCTTGCTCACAGGAGTGCCGCTTCTGGGAATAAAAAGCTTTAAGCAATGCTGATCTAGACTTCCTTCAGAAACGGTTCGCTCAAAGGTTTCTCTCAGACACGGATCTTAGACACAGCTGGGTTGCACTGTTGGCAAACGCCTGTTTGCCTGCGGATCATCTTAGTTTGTGTGTGTGTGTGTGTGTGTGTGTTTTCACCTCTCTCTATCTTTGCCCACAGGAATGCCGATATCACTGGTGCTGTCAGATTCAGCGTTTCCGGGTCTGGAGGCTATATCCAGCTGTGTGCATGTGCAATTCGGTGGCATTGCCATGACAACAACCTTCAATGGGATCCATCAAACCTAGGTATCCCCATCTTTAATCACTGCATTAATAATGTATCACATCTTTGTTGATGTCAGCTTATTTACCGAGCCATGAATAATGTTATTCAAGCATATCGGCCTTAATGGTTTCTGGTCCGTACCGGTACCCCTGCGAGGTGCTCGGCAATTATCAAAAAATGATGCATAAATCACCTGCCCTCGTCGCTGAAGTGGAACTGTAACTAAAATTGAACATGGGGGGGGTTTGACAGTTGACATTTGGAATTATAAACACAGTCTGCTACCGCACACATTCACCGCTAGGTTATAAGTAATGCCCGGCAAATCGCTTTAAAACTGGCCTGCCGACGCTAATCCCGAGATACTCCTTCACAGTTGTGATGTTTGCGTCTACACGGGCCAGAAGAGCTCCTGCTTTAGCTGTGTAGCGTTTTGGGTTTTGGAGGGGGGGCTGTAGCAATGTCACCTACTATGAGCTGCACACACAGCAGCTAATCCTGATGTGGGAGACCTGGGCCTGGATCCAGAGATTCCAGGTGAATATTAAACACTGCTACATGTGATTGACTGGTGTTTGAACTCCATCCCATCTCCTCTATAGCTTCTAATTCTACCATACTAGACCAAACAACAGGTGAAGGTGGCAGGTCAGTTCCCTGTTTAAATTGCTTAGAGGTGGGTGATATGACCAAAATCTTATTGGTGGGTGATATGACCACAACGCAAGCAATTTTTAACCAACATCTTTGCCACAATACAAGTCATTTTTAAATAAAATCTTTACTACAAGTAATATTTAACCGTCTTTACTGTGATACAAGTAATTTTTTTGTCATATTTTTAACAAAATTTACTACAATAAAATTAATAACCAGCGTCTTTACAATGATTACAGTAATTTTTAAACATCTTTACCAAAATACAAGTAATTTTTAACAAACAGCTTTACCAAGATACAAGTAATTTTTAACAAACATCTTTACCACAATATAAATAATTTTTAACCAACGTCTTTACCGCGTTACAGGTAGTTCCCTTCCGGGAACTCTACACTGCGTCCTGAAACGCTGTGGGGAACGCCATTGGCGGGCCGCACTCTGAGTCATGTCCAACGTCCAATGAGAAACGGGAGTGACGTCACAGGCGCGGTGACGTCATCGACCAGGAAGTATAAAAGCACGTGCGTTTGAAGCTGGCGTCAGCTTTTGTCATTCAGCGAGAGCGCTCTGTGTTATTGTCTGTCTGATCCGCATTCTGCTGTTTTCTCCCTCGCCGCACTTTCTCCTCTGGGGCTGCTGTACGGGAACAGCCCCAGCCGCACTCCAGCTCCTCACACAGGGAGACCCAGAAAAGGAGCGTTGCTACCCGTGCCCCTCCGGCGCGGCCTAGAGGGCGGGCTCAGCAACGCTCCAAGCCGGGGTCCTCAAAGACTAGGCCCGACCTGAGGGTCGTCCTACAGTCTAAGAGGGCCTCGGCTAAACGGCCCTGATGGTCGTGGCCCAGGGCCAATGAGGGCAGCCCCTCTCGAAGATTCAGGTGCCTCACCGCCTCTGAGGAGTACGGTGACCACCTCTCTTCGGGGCCCTCAGGAGATTCGTCAGCTAACCCTGCCGGTGTTACAGGGCGCGGCAGTCTCCCGCGAACATCATTCTCTGGTCCTTCCGCCCGGAAACGTAGCGGAACCAGAAAGTTCGCCACCCCCACGGGGGTCTCGAGAACGCTCACTTCAGGTGCATCCTGCCAGTTCGCTGCTACAGGTCACCAAGTTAGCTCCTCTTATAAATCCAGAGACCAGTCTCGAGAGGCTGGTTCCCTTAGTAGAATTTCTGGCAGCGTGGAAACTACTGCCAAATATTTCTATGTGGGTCCTGCGTACTGTAGAGAAAGGTTATTCCATTCAATTCGGCGCCAGGCCGCCACCTTTCAGCGGGGTATTTCCTACTCTGGTAGGCCCCGAGCAGGCTCTGGTATTAGAACAGGAAGTGAATACTCTCCTGAGGAAGGAGGCCATCGAGGTGGTCCCTCCTCAATGCAGAGAAGCCGGGTTCTACAGCCGGTACTTCATTGTTCCCAAGAAGGATGGGGGCCTGCGGCCCATTTTAGATCTCAGACAGCTAAACCTCTCAGTAAGAAAACTGAAGTTCAAAATGTTGACTGTCAAACAGGTCGTGTCCCAAATCAGGTCCGAGGACTGGTTTGTCACGATAGATCTGAAAGACGCATACTTTCACGTCTCCATCCTTCCTCAACACCGGAAGTTTCTCAGGTTCGCTTTCAGGGGCAAAGCTTACCAATACAGAGTTCTTCCGTTCGGCCTAGCGCTCTCTCCCCGAACTTTCACGAAGTGTGTGGATGCTGCTCTGGCTCCTTTGCGACTCCAGGGCATCCGCATACTCAACTACATAGACGACTGGCTCATTTTGACCAGTTCAGAACGGTTAGCAGCTCAACATCGAGATGTTGTTCTTGCTCACATGAGAAAGTTGGGATTGAGACTCAACGCCAAGAAAAGTGTGCTATCTCCACTACAGAGAACCACTTATCTAGGTGTAATTTGGGATTCGACCACGATGCAGGCACGATTGTCACCTGCTCGGATAGAGTCGATCCTTACTGCAGTAAATGCGGTCAAGCTAGGCCTGCTACTCACTGTCAAACAGTTTCAAGTACTGTTAGGTCTTATGGCAGCTGCATCCAACGTGATACCTCTTGGACTGCTGTACATGAGACCACTGCAGTGGTGGCTCAAAGCCAAGGGGTTTTCCCCGAGGGGGAACCCATTCCGCAAGATCAAGGTCACGCGGCGCTGCCTACGTGCCTTGGTCATGTGGAAGAAGCCCTGGTTCCTACTACAAGGTCCAGTGCTGGGAGCTCCTTGCCGCCGCGTCACGCTAGCGACAGATGCATCCCTCACCGGGTGGGGAGCGGTCATGAGTGGCCGCTCCGCCCAAGGCCTATGGAACAACCAGCATCACTCCTGGCACATAAATTGCCTAGAAATGTTGGCAGTGTTCCTGGCTCTGAAGCATTTCCTTCCAGACCTGAGAAACCGTCACGTGCTGGTCCGCACGGACAACACGGCGGTGGTCTACTATATAAACCACCAGGGAGGTCTGCGTTCACGCCCCTTATACAAGCTGGCGTACCAGATCATCCTGTGGTCACAAGGGAAGCTTCTCTCATTGAGAGCAGTTCACATTCCTGGACGTCTCAATGTGGGAGCAGACGTCCTGTCGAGGCAGGGGCTGAGGCCCGGGGAATGGATGCTTCACCCTCAGGTGGTGAAGCAGATATGGAGAGTCTTTGGTCAAGCCCAAGTGGACCTCTTTGCGACTCAGGAGACATCGCAATGTCCCCTTTGGTACTCTCTAGTTCCTCCAGCTCCTCTCGGACTGGATGCCATGGTACAGACGTGGCCGAGGCTTCGTCTGTATGCTTTTCCCCCGATCGCTCTGCTCCCGGGAGTTCTGGAAAGAGTGCGCCGGTACGGAGTACGGCTGCTGCTAGTAGCCCCGTACTGGCCGGCCCGAGTATGGTTCTCGGATATAATCGCCCTCCTCGACGGCTCTCCGTGGGAGATTCCCGTCAGGAGCGACCTTCTTTCTCAGGCTGGGGGCGCAATACGCCACCCCCACCCAGAGAAATGGAAGTTATGGGTGTGGCCCCTGAGGGGGCACAGCTCATAGAAGCTGGTCTCTCAACCGAGGTTGCTGAGACCATCCTTCAATCCAGAGCTCCCTCTACGAGGAAACTTTATGGCCTAAAGTGGAACCTGTTTGCGTCCTGGTGTCACGAACGCCACTCAAACCCAGTCCACTGCCCAATTGGTACAGTGCTGGAGTTCCTGCAAACTCGTTTGTCCGCTGGGTTAGCTCACTCCACCCTGAAGGTGTACGTGGCGGCTATATCGGCTTACCACGCCCCTCAGGGCGGCCTTTCAGTGGGCAGAAACCCCCTGGTCTCACGTTTCCTCCGCGGTGCACTCAGGCTGAGGCCTCGTGCAAGACCGAGAGTCCCTACATGGGACCTGGCTGTGGTATTAGAAGCGCTGTGTAAGCCTCCCTTCGAGCCTCTGGAGGAGGCCTCCGATCGGATGCTTACCCTAAAAACAGCACTGCTGTTGGCGCTGACATCTCTTAAGAGAGTTGGGGACCTGCAGGCCCTTTCAGTGGCCCCTTCCTATATTGACTTTGCCCCAGGGTTGGCCAAAGCATTCCTCTACCCAAGAGCTGGGTACACACCCAAGGTCCCCTCAGTAACACCACAGCCAATAACGCTGCTAGCGTTTTATCCTCCTCCATTCGTGGAGCACGACCAGAGGAAGTATAACTTAATGTGTCCAGTAAGAGCACTAGACACTTATGTCCACAGAGCTGCCCTGTGGCGTAAATCAGAGCAATTGTTTGTCTGTTACGGCCCCCCTAAGAGGGGGTGCCCGGCTTCCAAGCCTACTATCAGTAAATGGATCGTTGATGCCATCTCTACTGCATACGAGTCCTCTGGTCTCCCATCACCGATGGGAGTCAAGGCTCACTCAACTCGAGGCGTCGCAGCCTCCAAAGCTCTGATGGCAGGTGTCCCAATCAAGGACATCTGCAGTGCGGCGGGTTGGTCCTCACCTCTTACGTTCGTCAGATTCTACGAACTAGACCTCAGAGCCACTCCGGGCTCAGTCATCCTTCAGCCCTAGCACTAAGGCTAGGCCCAAGAGGTCAAAAGGCGCTTTCCTTTGAGTAAGGAAAGGAGTTTTTACCCCTTTTTGGTTCTGGCAAGTTCCCCAGACAAAGGCGTATGACTCCCCTCTACAGCCTCGTGTGCCCGAGGGCCGAGGCTTGTATTCCTCGTGTCTGGTGGTCGATCACAGACAGAGATGAGTTCCAGTGTCCTGGCAGGATCACCAGGCACTCCCTATGTCCCTCTTGTACTGGCTATACGCAGACAACGGACTACCATTTCTCCTCGTGTGCCTGAGGGCCGAGGAGCATCTTCTCCCTCTGCACTGGTCATGTGACAGGCAGCGGTCGAGAACCTTAGCCTCGTGTGCCTGAGGGCCGAGGCCTTTATCCCTCTCGTCTGGTGGTGGATCACAGACAGAGATGAATTCCAGTGCCCTGGCAAGGTCACCAGGCACTTCTTGCGTCCCTCTTGTACTGGCTGTAATGCAGACAAAGGACCACTATCTTTCCTCGCGTGCCCAAGGGCCGAGGAATCCTTTTCTCCCCCTGCGCTGGTCTGCTGACAGGCAGCGGTTGAGATCCCTAGCCTCGTGTGCCTGAGGGCCGAGGCCTATTCTATCCCTCGTGTCTGGTGGCTGATCACAGACAGAGATGAATTCCAGTGCCCTGGCAAGGTCACCAGGCACTTCTTGCGTCCCTCTTGTACTGGCTGTAACGCAGACAATGGATCGCCACTTCTCCTCGAGTGCCCGAGGGCCGAGGAGCATTTCTCCCCCTGCACTGGTCGTGTGACAGGCAGCGGTCGAGAACCCTATCCTCGTGTGCCTGAGGGCCGAGGTCTCTTATCCCTCTTGTCTGGTGGTGGATCACAGACAGAGATGAATTCCAGTGCCCTGGCAAGATCACCAGGCACTTCTCGTGTCCCTCTTGTACTGGCTGTAATGCAGACAAAGGACCACCATCTCTCCTCGTGCGCACGAGGGCCGAGGAACTTTTTCTCCCCCTGCACTGGTCTGAGGACAGGCAGCGGTTGAGAATCCTAGCCTCGCGTGCCTAAGGCCGAGGCCTACTCTATCCCTCTTGTCTGGTGGCTGATCACAGACAGAGATGAATTCCAGTGCCCTGGCAAGATCACCAGGCACTTCTCGTGTCCCTCTTGTACTGGCTGCAACGCAGACAAAGGACCACATCTCTCCTCGTGTGCCTGAGGGCCGAGGCTCATTATCCCTCTTGTCTGGTGATGGGTCACAGACAGAGGTGGATTACCACTCGCGTCCTGGCAAGATCACCAGGCGGAGTTACTACAGTGTCTCATCAGGTAAGTATTGCTAGACACTGTCCCTTCTCGGTCTTGCGAGACCAGACGAAGGATGACATGACCTCGTGGGCTCGAGGGCCGAGGTCTCTTTCCCTCTGATCTGGTGGGCTCCACAGTCAGAGATGTATTACCACCCATGTCCTGGCAGGATCCCCAGGCTGAGGTTTGTAATGTACTAACGCTGTCTTTTTTCCCCCCTTGTTCTAGCAGACACTAGGCAGGGTGCGGAAATTATGGGGACGTTGATACCTCGTTCCCCACAGCGTTTCAGGACGCAGTGTAGAGTTCCCGGAAGGGAACGTCTCAGGTTACGTATGTAACCCTGGTTCCCTGAGGGAACGAGACACTGCGTCTCGGACCATAATTCCCGCATCCCTGCTGCGCTCGCTTCATGCCTATGAGCTGACGCCAGCTTCAAACGCACGTGCTTTTATACTTCCTGGTCGATGACGTCACCGCGCCTGTGACGTCACTCCCGTTTCTCATTGGACGTTGGACATGACTCAGAGTGCGGCCCGCCAATGGCGTTCCCCACAGCGTTTCAGGACGCAGTGTCTCGTTCCCTCAGGGAACCAGGGTTACATACGTAACCTGAGACGTTTTTAACCAAACTTTTTTCCACAATACAAGTAATTTTAACCAACATCTTTGCCAAGATACAAGTAACTTCTAACCAAAATCTTTACCCCAATACAAGTAATTTTAACCAACATCTTGACCACAATAGAAGTAATTTTTAAATAATCTTTACTACAAGTAATATTTAACAGTCTTTACTGTGATACAAGTAATTTTTAAACAACATCTTTGCCACAATACAAGCAATTTTTAACCAAAATCTTTACATGATACAACTAATATTTAACTAGCGTCTTTACCACAATAGAAGTAATTTTAAATAAAATCTTTACTACAATGCAAGTAATATTTAACCATCTTTACCGTGATACAAGTAATTTTAAACCAAAATCTTTACCACGAGTAATTTTTTAACCAAAATATTTTCCCCAATACAAGTAATTTTTAACTAACATCTTTACCACATTAAAAGTAATTTTTAATTAACATCTTTACTACGATATAAGTAATTTTTAACCAATGTCTTTACCTCGTTGCAGGTAGTTTTTGACCAAACTTTTTTTCACAATACAATTAATTTTTAACTAACATCTTTGCCATGATACAAGTATTTTCTAACCAACATCTTTACGAAGATACAAGTAATTTCTAACCAAATCTTTACTGTGATAACGTCATTTTTAACCAAACTCTTTACCACAAGTAAATTTTAACCAACATCTTTACCCTGATACAAGTAATTTCTAACCAAAATCTTTACTGAAATACAAGTCATTTTTGACCAAACTCTTTACCACAACTATTTTTTAAAGAAATTTTTTCCACAAGTAATTTTAACCACCATCTTTGCTGAGATACAAGAAATTTCTAACCAAAATCTTTACCCTGATACAAGTAATTTTTAACCAACCTCTTTACCTTGATACAAGTAATTTTTAACTAACATCTTTACCACAATACAAGTAATTTTTAACCAACATCTTTACCACAATACAAGTAATTTTCAACCAACATATTTACCACAATACAAGTAATTTTTAACCAACATCTTTACCGCGATACAAGTAATTTTTAACTAACATATTTACCACAATACAAGTAATTTTACCCATCATCTTTACCGCGATACAAGTAATTTTTAACCAACATCTTTACCGCGATACAAGTCATTTTTAACTAACATATTTACCACAATACAAGTAATTTTACCCATCATCTTTACCGCGATACAAGTAATTTTTAACTAGCATCTTTACTACAAGTAATTTTAAACCAAAATCAACTAAAATCTTTACCGTAATACAAGTTATTTTCATGTATTACCTATAAATCTTTACCTAGTATCAGTAATTTTAAACCAAAATCTTTACCACAATTCATTTTTACCTAAAATATTTCCCCTGATACAAGTAATTTTTACCAATGTCTTTACTGTCATACAAGTAATTTTTGCCACAATATACAGTAAGTAGTTTTCAAACAAAATCTTTACTACAGGATAAGTAATATTAAACAACAGTAAAGAATGCCAAGACGTTATTCCGTCTGAAATCAGTGATGCTACTAACTTAAATTGAAGCCATGCTTTATATTTCTCAACATTAATGACTATTTATTACATTTGGGAAATGTTAAACTCACATCAGACTTTTTGACAACTGGCAATTTTTCACTTAAGACGACCAAAACGTATCTTCATTGATGAGTTCTAACAATAGCCTCTCGCTTATAACAAAATCGGCCATTGTCTAAATCCCTTAATTACTTTGTCCATGCATGTGCCAGAGTTACTGGCACTGATAGATGTGCAAGACAACACTATAATTGCAGTATTTATTGCCTTAAAACTGCTCAATGTTAAAGCATGAAGGACATAATAGTATGACTATTCTTTAAAGCTGCTTTGAAACTGTCTGAAAAGTGCCTGTTAAATCAATTTTACTTGACAGATTAAAGATCAAATCTCAGCAATGAGGATCTGAACTGCTGTTCACATGCTTTGTACAGTCGTGGCCAAAAGTTTTGAGAATGACACAAATATTAGTTTTCACAAAGTTTGCTGCTAAACTGCTTTTAGATCTTTGTTTCAGTTGTTTCTGTGATGTACTGAAATATGATTACAAGCACGTCATACGTTTCAAAGGCTTTTATCGACAATTACATGACATTTATGCAAAGAGTCAGTATTTGCAGTGTTGGCCCTTCTTTTTCAGGACCTCTGCAATTCGACTGGGCATGCTCTCAATCAACTTCTGGGCCAAATCCTGACTGATAGCAACCCATTCTTTCATAATCACTTCTTGTAGTTTGTCAGAATTAGTGGGTTTTTGTTTGTCCACCCACCTCTTGAGGATTGACCACAAGTTCTCAATGGGATTAAGATCTGGGGAGTTTCCAGGCCATGGACCCAAAATTTCAACGTTTTGGTCACCGAGCCACTTAGTTATCACTTTTGCCTTATCACTTTGGCACGGTGCTCCATCATGCTGGAAAATGCATTGTTCTTCACCAAACTGTTGTTGGATTGTTGGAAGAAGTTGCTGTTGGAGGGTGTTTTGGTACCATTCTTTATTCATGGCTGTGTTTTTGGGCAAAAATGTGATTGAGCCCACTCCCTTGGATGAGAAGCAACCCCACACATGAATGGTCTCAGGATGCTTTACTGTTGGCATGACACAGGACTGATGGTAGCGCTCACCTTTTCTTCTCCGGACAAGCCTTTTTCCAGATGCCCCAAACAATCGGAAAGAGGCTTCATCGGAGAATATGACTTTGCCCCAGTCTTCAGCAGTCCATTCGCCATACTTTTTGCAGAAGATCAATCTGTCCCTGATGTTTTTTTTTTGGAGAGAAGTGGCTTCTTTGCTGCCCTTCTTGACACCAGGCCATCTTCCAAAAGTCTTGGCCTCACTGTGTGTTCAGATGCGCTCACACCTGCCTGCTGCCATTCCTGAGCAAGCTCTGCACTGGTGGCACTCCGATCCCGCAGCTGAATCCTCTTTAGGAGACGATCCTGGCGCTTGCTGGACTTTCTTGGACGCCCTGAAGCCTTCTTAACAAGAATTGAACCTCTTTCCTTGAAGTTCTTGATGATCCTATAAATTGTTGATTTAGGTGCAATCTTAGTAGCCACAATATCCTTGCCTGTGAAGCCATTTTTATGCAACACAATAATGGCTGCACGCGTTTCTTTGCAGGTCACCATGGTTAACAATGGAAGAACAATGATTTCAAGCATCACCCTCCTTTTAACATGTCAAGTCTGCCATTCTAACCCAATCAGCCTGACATAATGATCTCCAGCCTTGTGCTCGTCAACATTCTCACCTGAGTTAACAAGAAGACGATTACTGAAATGATCTCAGCAGGTCCTTTAATGACAGCAATGAAATGCAGTGGAAAGTTTTTTTCGGGATGAAGTTAATTTTCATGGCAAAGAAGGACTATGCAATTCATCTGATCACTCTTCATAACATTCTGGAGTATATGCAAATTCCTATTATAAAAACTTAAGCAGCAACTTTTCCAATTTCCAATATTTATGTCATTCTCAAAACTTTTGGCCACGACTGTATATCTCTGTATCCTTGTGAAGTTTAAGCATCACTGAGACGAAACCTCTGAGCAAAAGCATTTACCTCTGGAAGCTCTTCTACCAGTTTTAATCAACCATCTAAACCAGGTAATGACCAGCTCAGACCATCAGAAGTTGCTTTTAGCTGTATTTCCCAACAAATCCTTCTTTTCATCTTTCATTTTGTTTCCTTTTCCTCCTCCTCAGCCCTTTGCCAGCTCTCTTGTCTTCTCCTCTGGACGTTTTTGGGTCTGTTTGTTTTGGGAGAGCGAGGAATGGCTACATGAAGGTTTTCTTTCATCTGCACTTTTCCTCCCTCTCCTCTGTGATTCCTGGGATTGGCAGGGGAGGAGTAGAGCTGTGCCCTGTTTGATATCTCGCCTCTCTCCTGCTTTTTTTTCGCAGGTTTATCCCTCAGGGCCGCTGCTGATGCGAGCAACTGTCTCCACGGTGACAGACGCCAAAGATAAAGCAAGGCAGCTTTGCTGAAGCCATCAAAGGTTGGCAGCCGCCTCAATACTACGATTCCTCCCAACACGCGCACATCCACGCACACGTGACAGAATCCGAGTCTGATCTTCTTTCTTCTTGTTTTGCTCTTGGTCTCTTGAAGTCTTCACTATGAGCAACACATGCACATCATCCCAACATCACACCTACTCTATGGATGAAACATGACTTCTTAAAGGTAGAGTTCATCTGAAAATTGTCATTATTTACTCACTCTCATGTTGTTCTGAACTCATATCACTTTCTATCTTCCACTGAACACAAAAGCAAATCTTCAGAAGAATATTCACATATGACAAAATCGTACATTTGCCAGAAGCTCCTAAATGACACAAAACGCTAAAAAAATAACCATAAAAGTAGTCTATATAACTACAAATAGTCATAAAATAGCTTTGTGTGAGAAACAGACCTGACCTCACTATTCACTAAAAAAAATTCCCCTCCTCTCATATAGATCCTTGTTTGGCTTTAGTGATTTTTTTTTAATAGAATTTAAGTAGTTAAAAAAAAAAAAGTATTGACAATAAACATAAATTAAATAAAGATTTCAGAAGTTTCTTCTACTCACCAAGCCTGCATTTAATTGATCCAAAGTACAGCAAAAACAAAATTTTGAAATATTTTTACCATTTTAAATAAATGGTTTCTATTTGAATATATTTTAAAATGTAATTTAATCCTGTGATTTAAAAGCTGATTTTTTAGCATCATTACTCCAGTCACATGATCGTTCAGAAATTATTCTAATATTCTGATTTGCTGCTCAAAAAATGAATAGAAAGTTTAGAAGAACAGCATTTTTCTGAAGTAAAAAATTTTGATAAATTTAAAGCATCCTTGCTACATAAAAGTATTAATTTCTATACCCCCCCCCCCCCCCCAAAAAAAAAAAAAAATTTGAATGGTAAAGTGTATATTGTATAATGTTTATTTCAGAGAGATGCTGATCTTTGGATCTTTCTATCATCAAAGAATCCTGAAAATATGTTTTACTGTAAAAATAATAATCAAAATGGTTTCTAGAACAGCAAATCAGCATATTAGAATGATTTCTGAACGATCATGTGACACTGAAGACTGGAGTAATGATGTTAAAAATGTAGCTTTGATCACAGGAATAAATTACATTTTAAAATATATTCAAATGGAAAACAGTTATTTTAAATTGTAATATTTTTACAATATTTCTGTTTAAATAATTGTAGCCTTGATGAGCATAAAAGCACATTTTTCTTTTGAAATAACATATAAACATATCTGTAAAAATATATAGGAATTTTAAGTGATCATTTTTTTCAACTGAACCATTGAGACTTTTTTGTCAGTCTTAATCACAATGAGTAGTTGTTATATAGAAACAATCCTTAAAACGTCTCCTTTTGTGTTCCACTGAAATAAACTGACAGCATATGGGTTTGAAACTAAATTGTCATTTCTGGGTCAGCTGTTCTTTTAAGATGAGTGATGGAGTGTGTATATGCCTTTAAATAATGAGTTTTTGCGTGAGCATTCTTGCTTTTCAGTGCATGACACATTAACATGAGGGAAGGTCGTGCCAAGAGTTCATCTTGACATTCATTGAACTGTGTAATGTTACAGTACAGTTTACAGCTCAGGCTCATACTGGCCCTCACAAAGTGCTGCTTCAAGTGGAAAATTACACTCATAGGTAAACGAAGAGTAGCCAGAAGATCAACAGTAATATAGAAAGGAATTTTTCCTTCTTAATGTTTTGTATTAAACCTTAATTTGCCAGGAATGTGTTTCAGGATTCCTGGTGCGGCCATGAAAATGGAATAATTCAAGGGCTTTGGAGTTTGCTGTCACTGTCCGGCCCCGGAGCTGCCGCTGCTCGGAGACTCAGAT
>NC_133369.1:6096381-6128351 GCF_049309525.1 Garra rufa | reverse complement strand
CAAATATGAGCTTACATAGTTTATGATGTCCTCATATTTTTGGATTTTACTGTTTATGTAGTGTGCTGAGCTCAGCAGATCTTCTCAAAATGGTTCACAGACAATATCTTGAACATTTCTATTTGAAAATATTTAAAAATGTAATTTCTGTGATGCAAAGCTGCATTTTCAGCATCATTACTCCAATCTTCTGTGTCACATGACAGTTT
This sequence comes from Garra rufa, assembly GCF_049309525.1. NCBI lineage: Eukaryota > Metazoa > Chordata > Actinopteri > Cypriniformes > Cyprinidae > Garra > Garra rufa. The sequence goes on along the minus strand of NC_133369.1, from coordinate 6,128,142 downwards.
AATAAACAGTTTTCAACATAATTAATATTAATTGCTTAACATTTTTGTGAAAATCATGAAACACTACCATTTAAAATTTGGAGTAAGTAAGATTAAAAATAAATAAATTAATACATTTATTCAGCAAAGGTGCATCAAAAGTGACAGTAAAAAAATGTACAATATTACAAAAGATTTATTATTTCAAATAAATGCTGTTCTTTTAAACTATTTTTATTCATCAAATAATCCTGAACAAAGTGTTATCACCTTTTTCACAAAAATATTAAGCAGAAAAAATGGCTTAAAAACATTGATAATAATCAGAACCTTAATAATTAAGTAATAATAATAATTTAGCACCATGATGTGACACTAAAGATTGGAATAGTGACTGTTAAAAATTCAGAGGAATAAATGTAATTTTAAAGTATATTAAAATAAAAAACCTCTACTTTAAAGTGTGATAATATTTCACAACATTACAATATTTAGTGCATTTTTGGTCAAATAAATGCATTCCTGGTGAGCATAAGAGACTGAAACCATTTTAAAAAAATCTTAATTATTCCAAAATTTTCACCAGGAGTGTACATCCTGCATAATATGAGATTAAGTAGTTTATAATGTCCTCATATTTTTGGATTTGACTTTTCAGTGTGGGGTTGTGCTGAGCTTAGCAAATCTTCTCAAAATGGTTCATCTTGACCATTATTTATGATATTGCAAATTTCAACAAAATTTATCAACATGGACGAACAGATAAACCTCTCACAGCGCTGAGGGCTTTGCGTAGCATCGCATTTGTGCTGTTGAAGATAAAAAGTTTCATTTTGAGCAGGTAGCTTCATTCATTTCCTCGTTGGAAGAACATTAAAACGATTGATATGCCACATTAGCCTAACAATAAAAGGCAGTTGAAAACAATATATTGCAAAAGCGGCTTGCTTTCTTCCACACCATCAGCTATTTGAAATTAGCAAGCGCTGATTACAATGGCAGCGGTCCGCCATTGACTGCCCTCTGCATCCCAAATCAGTCGAGCATCTACCACTTTATTGTCAGTTTGCGTTTGGAAGCCAATATTTGAATTCTCATCAAACCAAATTGAATCGCTAACTGTCAAGGAATGCTAATGATGCCATTTTCCATTATGCTGCTTTAATAAAGGCCAGCCTGAGGCCTGCCACCACTATCTCCATCTGACGCCTTCGCCCACACCAGCCGAATCAGTTTCCGTGAGGTGCGCAGGTTATTTTCTCTAAAATTAAGCTGGGAACAGGCCCGTCCTTTCCAGTCGCATTGTTTAATGCATATTGAACGCTGACGCCGGGAGTCCTGTCATTATATTTGCAACAATGATGCAAATGAAATTGCATAGATAAGAAGACATTTTTTTTCTCAGCGGCCTCTTCCGCCGGTGAAGGGGCACTGAATAATTTCCGAGTTTGATGAGACGGGGGGAAGGATCACAGTCGTGATGGATCATTGCGATTAATCACGCCCTGATGTGCACCGCAGACGCACCTCAGCAGCTCTGTGATCTTATATAGCGACTCCAAGAAGTATATAGACACTTGCAAGGAGTTCAGATTCAAGTTTGGAGTCTGTAAGATGTTTTTTATGCTCACCAAGCCTGCATTTATTTGAACAAAATTTGTGAAATATTACAATTAAAAATACATTTTGTATTGGAATATATTTTAAAATTTAATTTATTTATCTAAGCTGATTTTTCAGCATCGTTACGCTAGTCTTAAGTGTCACATGATCCTTCAGAAATCATTCTAATATACTGATTTATTACTTTTATTATCAATGTTGGAAACAAGTGCTGCTTAATATTGTTTTGCAACCTGTGATACTTTTTTTCCGGATTCTTTGATGAATAAAGAGTTAAAAAGAACAGCATTTAATCAAAATAGATTTTTTTTTAGTCTTTACTATCACTTTTTTTTATCAATTTTTGATCTTTGCTGGATGAAAGTATTAATTTCTTTCAAAGAGAGAAAGAAAGAAAAAAATGCTGACCACAAACTTTGAACAAGGTGTTTGCTTTTACTTAAAAGTATTCTATTTTAAATAAAAGCTGTTCTTTTTAATGTTTTATTTATCAAAGAATCCTAAAAAAGTATCACAGGTTCCAAAAAAAAGCAGCAAAACTGTTTCAAACACTGATAATAAATCAGCATATTAGAGTGATTTCTGAAGGATAATGTGATACTGAATACTGCAAGGAGTCTGTAAGATTTTTTAAATGTTTTTTAAAAGTCTCTTATTTTAACAAAATACAGTAAAAATTGTGAAATATTACAATTAAAAATACATTTTGTATTGAAATATATTTTGAAATGTAATTTATTTCTTTGATGCTAAGCTAAATATACATTTTTTGAATCATTACTCCGGTCTTCAGTGTCACATGATCCTTCAGAAATCATTCTAATATGCTAATATCTAATTTATTGCTTTTATTATCAATGTTGGAAACAGTTGTGCTGCCTAATATTGTTTTGCAACCTGTGATAATTTTTTCAGGATTCTTTAATGAATAAAAAGTTTAAAAAAAGAACAGCATTTAATCAAAATAGAAATCTCTTTTAACAAAGTCTTTACAATCACTTTTTATCAATTTAACACATCCTTGCTGGGTGAAAGTATTAATTTCTTTCAAAGAGAGAAAGAAAGAAAACAATTACTGACCCCAAACTTGACTCCTTTGGCTGAACAAGGTGTTTGTTGTTACAAAAGTTTTCTATTTTAAATAAAAGCTGTTATTTTTAATGTTTTATTTATCAAATGATCCTGAAAAGTATCACAGGTTCCAAAAAAAGCAGCAAAACTGTTTCAAACATTGATAATAAATCAGCATATTAGAATGATTTCTAAAAGATAATGTGACACTGAATACTGGAGTAATGATGCTTAAAATTCAGCTTTGCATCAGAGGAATAAATTATATTTTAAAGTATATTAAAATAGAAAAACACTCTTTTAAATTGCAATAACATTTCACAATATCACAGTTTTTTTCTGTATTTTTAATTAAATAAACGCAGCCTTGATGAACAGAAAAGTCTCTTTTAAAAAGCATTAAAAATCATACTGATCCCATTTTTTAAATATATACTGTATATCATATTTTTTGATGAATAGAAAGTTCAAAAGAACAGCTTTTTATTTAAAAGAAATGTTTAGCAACAGTTTAATATGCATGAGCAGATTTGAATATTCATGGCTCACTTATGTGCTCCTACTGTGCACAAGAAGCTAAATAGGAGGTTCTTACTTTCTTCACGTAGCCTTGGATGTGCTCCGTGGTGGGAATCTGGTCTGCAGACATGCATTCCTCTAGTTTGAGATGGTACGGCTCAAAGTCTGCCGGATTCTTCTCCCAGCTAAAAGAGAGAGAGAGAGAGAGAGAGAGAGAACACCGGTTTAATGTCAAACATACGACTCTTAAACAGGTGCAGATCAGCGATATATCACCGGCAAACTTGAAGTTCATTTTAGCGGCCTGATTATACAGCAAAGAAACAAAACGTAAGTGAGAAGATGGAGAACATCTGTTCACGAGGTTTATTATTGGAAACATTTTGCACAGCACTGTTAAGAAATGAGAGCTAGAAAGACACATTTGTACTAAATGAGCAGGTGTAATACTCCAGTTCTGCTTTCTGTCTCTGAGGTGATTTCCTTGGGCATTGTTAAAGGTGAAGTGTGTCATTTATTCAATGTTAAAATGCTTTAAATCCCAGCGTAATATGCAGAGACAACTGTAACTAAGATACTTGTAGGTTTATCACCAAGTTAAGTCTCCCTGTGCGCACTCTGGTAATAAAAAAGGTACAAAAGCTTTTGAAAGGTACTGATGTGTGCCATTTAGGAGCAAATGTGTATCTTTATAGCAATAGTTCATCCAAAAAAACGTTTTTCACCCTTAGGCCATCCAAGGTTAGTTAGTAGATGAGCTTGTTTTCTGTATCGTTTCTTATCATTACTTGCTCAACAATGGAGTGAATGGGTGCCGTCAGAATGAGAGTCCAAACTGCTGATAAAAACATCAAAGTAATCCACACCACTCTAGTCCATCAGGTAACATCTTGGGAAGTGAAAAGCTGTGGCACCCATTCACTGCATAGAATTCATTGTTGAGCAAGTGATGGAACGTGATTGACTGACGTCTGAACTTCATCCCATCTCCTCTGTAGCTTCTACCTCTACCTTAGACAAAACAACATCTTTACCATGATTCAAGTAATTTTTAAATATCTTTACCACGATACAATAATTTAAACGAAAATTCTTACCACAAGTGATACATTAATTTAAACGAAAATGCTTACCACAAGTAATTTTAACCAAAATATTTTCCCTTATAAGTAATTTTTAACCAACATCTTTACCAAGGTACAAGTCATTTTTTTCCGAAATCTTTGCCCCGATACAAGTAATGTTTAACCAACATCTTTACCGAGATACAAGTAATTTAAACCAAAATCTTTACTACAAGTCATTTTTAACCAAAATATTTCCCCTGATACAAGTAATTTTTTAATGAAATTCTTTACAGCAGTAATTTTTAACCAACATCTTTGCCAAGATACAAGTAATTTTTAACCAAAATCTATGCCCTGATACAAGTAATTTTTAACCAACATCTTTGCCAAGATACAAGTAATTTTTAACCAAAATCTATGCCCTGATACAAGTAATTTTTAACCAACATCTTTACCAAGATACAAGTAATTTAAACCAAAATCTTTACTACAAGTCATTTTTAACCAAAATCTTTGCCCCAATACAAGTAATTCTTTTAACCAATATCTTTACCAAGATACAAGTAATTTTAACCAAAATCTATGCCCCGACACAAGTCATTTTTAACCAACATCTTTACCAAGATACAAGTAATTTTAACCAAAATCTATGCCCAATACAAGTAATTTTTAACCAACATCTTTACCAAGATACAAGTATTTTTTTTTACAAAATTCTTTACCACAGTAATTTTTAACCAACATCTTTACCGAGATACAAGTAATTTAAACCAAAATCTTTACTACTGTCATTTTTTATCAAAATATTTCCCCTGATACAAGTAATTTTTAACTGACATCTTTACCAAGAAACAAGTATTTTTTTAACTGAAATCTTTGCCCCGATACAAGTAATTTTTTAACCAACATCTTTACCAAGATACAAGTAATTTTTTACCAAAATATTTTCCCTGATACAAGTAATGTTTTTACGAAATTCTTTACCACAGTCATTTTAACCAACATCTTTACCGAAATACAAGTAATTTAAACCAAAATCTACTGTATACCACAAGTCATTTTAACCAAAATACTTTCCCTAATACAAGTAATTTTTATCGAAATTCTTTACCACAGTCATTTTAACCAACATCTTTACCGGAATACAAGTAATTTAAACCAAAATCTACTGTATACCACAAGTCATTTTAACCAAAATACTTTCCCTAATACAAGTAATTTTGATCGAAATTCTTTACCACAGAAATTTTTTACCAAAATCTTTGCCCTGATACAAGTAATTTTTTAACCAGCATATTTACCGAGATACAAGTAATTTTTAACCAAAATTTTTACCACGTTACAAGTAATTTTCAACCAAAATCTTTACCTGGTATCAGTAATTTTTAACCAGCATCTTTACCACAGTAAAAGTCATTTTTAACCAAAATCTTTACCATGATACAAGTAATTTTTAACCAGCATCTTTACTGAAATACAAGTCATTTTAAACCAAAACCTTTACCTGATACAAGTAATTTCTAACCAAAATTTTGACCCTGATACAAGTATTTTTTAACAAATTGATACATTTCTCCAAATCTGTAATTTTTTATTTTTGTGTGAACTGTTCCTTTAAGGTACAATTATGGAATCTTTGGGAGTAAATATGGTAAGCAGCTTTTGTAAATTTTTTCTGAGAGTGTGGTGTTGGACTCGACTATTGGCATGTGTTTGGGGGCATGGTTATCTCTTTATGATTATGAATGATCCAAACTCAAAAGGTCTTTATTTCTTTCTCTCCAGAGGAACCCTGCAGAGATCCCCGTGAGGTGCTGATCCCAGAGACGCCCATTCTGGGGTCTTTTCCTCCCATCTTCTGTGTGCGTGTGACATTTGGGACCAAGATTAAACTCACTAACCCAGAGCTCTATCCAACCACAAAGTCGCAGCGCAGCAGGGCCCTGACTCACCTCTGTCATACACACACACACACACACACACACACATATGAATTCACACTTCCCGCCAACACACGGCCATCTGCTGCCTGAACACATTCCCCTCATGGTGTTCCTGCAGCACGTACGACTGGATCCTGCAGTCTGGCTTTAACATGAAGATAAACAAATCTGAGCAGCGTATGAACGGCAGAATGAAAGGCCTGTCTATTTAACAAGTTAATTTAGTGTGATTAGCAATAATAGAAAAGGAAAAACATGCTTTTGCGCAATTAATCATGGCCCCTGACATTCTGGTGAATTTTGAAATGTAAATAAGGAGATTTTCTACCATCTGAGCAATTGCGAGTCAACCGTCATGTAGCCACTTGTGAAAAAACACAGAAAAGCAAAGTTGGCTTCCAAATATACTTCAAATGCAGTCTCACCGTAAACTAGACATCTTGCACTGAATGCCTATTTTTTGTTTTGTTTTGTTTTGCTTTTTTTAAGAAATTAAAACATTTATCCAGCTAGAATGCATTTAATTGATCAAAATTGACAGTATACGCATTTATATTATTACCAAGAATTTCCATTTTTAAATAAATTGTGTTTTCTCACAATTCTGACTTTTTTGTCAAAACTTTGTGAAACAAACTCGAAATTTCTAATGCAATTCTGACTTTTTTCCTCTCAAATGTAAGTTTATATCTCGCAATTCTGACTTTTTTTTCCTCAGAATTGTGATATAAACTTGCAACAGTGAGTTATGAAGTTACATTTTAAGGAAAAAAAAAGATTGATATCAAAATTGTGAGTTTATATCTTACAATTCTGACTTAATAACTGGCAATTGTGTGTTATAAAGTCAGAATTGCGAGAACTCAAAAAAACAAACCCAAAATTGAAAAAAAGTCAGAATGAGTTTAAGTGTAGCAGTTCTGACATTTTTTCTTGCAATTGTGAGTTCATGTCATGCAATTCTGACTTCTCACAAATGTAAGTTTATATCTTGCAATTCTGACTTTTTTCTCATAAACTATTTTCTCATAAGCAATTGTGACTTATAAAGTTCAATTTTGAGGGAGAAAAAGACTAATATCTGAATTGTGAGTTTATATCTTGCAGTTCTGACTTTGTTTCTCAGAATTGTGAATTTGTTTATATCTCACAATTCTAACTTTATAACTCACACAGTACATGATTGACAAGTTTGTAGGCAGATATTTGCTGTTTGCTGTTATGAGACAACCTAAGACTACCGATACTGAGATCTCTACTAAAACATGAGGAAGACAATGTAAGAATCAAGAGATTTCAACTTTCTGTTTCTCTACTTCTCCATTTGCTCTCCATTGGATTTCAATAGATTTATTTTAAGAACTGAAATTATTGTTTAGTCACCCTATGCATCCTGTGGTCACTATGAACTGTTGCATTCAAAAGAACCACATACCGATTCTACTTTTGTATTCCACCGAAAAATACACCAGCATGAGGGTGTGTAAATAAAGACTTCTCACTTTTGCATGAACTTTTCCTGTAAAGAGATTACATTTGTGATATTTCTTTCCTACAGGCTTAATGCACCTACAGAAGAGCGATCCACGGTATTTGGCAGCGCCAAGGCTGTTTGTGGAAACGCTTTAGCGGGTTAAACAGCAGTAACTTTGACAGAAAAGATCCAGCCGCTTGCTCACAGGAGTGCCGCTTCTGGGAATAAAAAGCTTTAAGCAATGCTGATCTAGACTTCCTTCAGAAACGGTTCGCTCAAAGGTTTCTCTCAGACACGGATCTTAGACACAGCTGGGTTGCACCGTTGGCAAACGCCTGTTTGCCTGCGGATCATCTTAGTTTGTGTGTGTGTGTGTGTGTGTGTGTGTGTGTGTGTGTGTGTGTTTTCACCTCTCTCTATCTTTGCCCACAGGAATGCCGATATCACTGGTGCTGTCAGATTCAGCGTTTCCGGGTCTGGAGGCTATATCCAGCTGTGTGCATGTGCAATTCGGTGGCATTGCCATGACAACAACCTTCAATGGGATCCATCAAACCTAGGTATCCCCATCTTTAATCACTGCATTAATAATGTATCACATCTTTGTTGATGTCAGCTTATTTACCGAGCCATGAATAATGTTATTCAAGCATATCGGCCTTAATGGTTTCTGGTCCGTACCGGTACCCCTGCGAGGTGCTCGGCAATTATCAAAAAATGATGCATAAATCACCTGCCCTCGTCGCTGAAGTGGAACTGTAACTAAAATTGAACATGGGGGGGGGTTTGACAGTTGACATTTGGAATTATAAACACAGTCTGCTACCGCACACATTCACCGCTAGGTTATAAGTAATGCCCGGCAAATCGCTTTAAAACTGGCCTGCCGACGCTAATCCCGAGATACTCCTTCACAGTTGTGATGTTTGCGTCTACACGGGCCAGAAGAGCTCCTGCTTTAGCTGTGTAGCGTTTTGGGTTTTGGAGGGGGGGCTGTAGCAATGTCACCTACTATGAGCTGCACACACAGCAGCTAATCCTGATGTGGGAGACCTGGGCCTGGATCCAGAGATTCCAGGTGAATATTAAACACTGCTACATGTGATTGACTGGTGTTTGAACTCCATCCCATCTCCTCTATAGCTTCTAATTCTACCATACTAGACCAAACAACAGGTGAAGGTGGCAGGTCAGTTCCCTGTTTAAATTGCTTAGAGGTGGGTGATATGACCAAAATCTTATTGGTGGGTGATATGACCACAACGCAAGCAATTTTTAACCAACATCTTTGCCACAATACAAGTAATTTTTAAATAAAATCTTTACTACAAGTAATATTTAACCGTCTTTACTGTGATACAAGTAATTTTTTTGTCATATTTTTAACAAAATTTACTACAATAAAATTAATAACCAGCGTCTTTACAATGATTACAGTAATTTTTAAACATCTTTACCAAAATACAAGTAATTTTTAACAAACAGCTTTACCAAGATACAAGTAATTTTTAACAAACATCTTTACCACAATATAAATAATTTTTAACCAACGTCTTTACCGCGTTACAGGTAGTTTTTAACCAAACTTTTTTCCACAATACAAGATCTTTGCCAAGATACAAGTAACTTCTAACCAAAATCTTTACCCCAATACAAGTAATTTTAACCAACATCTTGACCACAATAGAAGTAATTTTTAAATAATCTTTACTACAAGTAATATTTAACAGTCTTTACTGTGATACAAGTAATTTTTAAACAACATCTTTGCCACAATACAAGCAATTTTTAAATAAAATCTTTACTACAATACAAGTAATATTTAACCATCTTTACCGTGATACAAGTCATTTTAAACCAAAATCTTTACCACAAGTAATTTTTTACCAAAATCTTTTGCCTAATACAAGTAATTTTTAACTAATATCTTTACCACAATAAAAGTAAATTTTAAATAAAGTCTTCACTACAATGAAAGTAATAACCAACATCTTTACAATTATTACAGTCATTTTTAACATCTATGCCACAATACAAGTAATTTTAAACAAATCTTTACCACGAGTAATTTTTAACTAACATCTTTACCACAATAAAAGTAATTTTTAATTAACATCTTTACTACGATATAAGTAATTTTTAACCAATGTCTTTACCTCGTTACAGTTAGTTTTTGACCAAACTTTTTTTCACAATACAATTAATTTTTAACTAACATCTTTGCCATGATACAAGTAATTTCTAACCAAATCTTTACTGTGATAACGTCATTTTTAACCAAACTCTTTACCACAAGTAAATTTTAACCAACATCTTTACCCTGATACAAATAATTTCTAACCAAAATCTTTACTGTAATACAAGTCATTTTTGACCAAACTCTTTACCACAACTATTTTTTAAAGAATTTTTTTCCACAAGTAATTTTAACCACCATCTTTGCTGAGATACAAGAAATTTCTAACCAAAATCTTTACCCTGATACAAGTAATTTTTAACCAACCTCTTTACCTTGATACAAGTAATTTTTAACCAACATCTTTACCACAATACAAGTAATTTTTAACCAACATCTTTACCACAATACAAGTAATTTTCAACCAACATATTTACCACAATACAAGTAATCTTTAACCAACATCTTTACCGCGATACAAGTAATTTTTAACTAACATATTTACCACAATACAAGTTATTTTACCCATCATCTTTACCGCGATACAAGTAATTTTTAACTAGCATCTTTACTACAAGTAATTTTAAACCAAAATCAACTAAAATCTTTACCGTAATACAAGTTATTTTCATGTATTACATATAAATCTTTACCTAGTATCAGTAATTTTAAACCAAAATCTTTACCACAATTCATTTTTACCTAAAATATTTCCCCTGATACAAGTAATTTTTACCAATGTCTTTACTGTCATACAAGTAATTTTTGCCACAATATACAGTAAGTAGTTTTCAAACAAAATCTTTACTACAGGATAAGTAATATTAAACAACAGTAAAGAATGCCAAGACGTTATTCCGTCTGAAATCAGTGATGCTACTAACTTAAATTGAAGCCATGCTTTATATTTCTCAACATTAATGACTATTTATTACATTTGGGAAATGTTAAACTCACATCAGACTTTTTGACAACTGGCAATTTTTCACTTAAGACGACCAAAACGTATCTTCATTGATGAGTTCTAACAATAGCCTCTCGCTTATAACAAAATCGGCCATTGTCTAAATCCCTTAATTACTTTGTCCATGCATGTGCCAGAGTTACTGGCACTGATAGATGTGCAAGACAACACTATAATTGCAGTATTTATTGCCTTAAAACTGCTCAATGTTAAAGCATGAAGGACATAATAGTATGACTATTCTTTAAAGCTGCTTTGAAACTGTCTGAAAAGTGCCTGTTAAATAAATTTTACTTGACAGATTAAAGATCAAATCTCAGCAATGAGGATCTGAACTGCTGTTCACATGCATTGTAGAGTCGTGGCCAAAAGTTTTGAGAATGACACAAATATTAGTTTTCACAAAGTTTGCTGCTAAACTGCTTTTAGATCTTTCTTTCAGTTGTTTCTGTGATGTACTGAAATATAATTACAAACACTTCATACATTTCAAAGGCTTTTATCGAAATTTACATGACATTTATGCAAATAGTCAGTATTTGCAGTGTTGGTCCTTCTTGTTCAGGACCTCTGCAATTCGACTGGGCATGCTCTCAATCAACTTCTGGGCCAAATCCTGACTGATAGCAACCCATTCTTTCATAATCACTTCTTGGAGTTTGTCAGAATTAGTGGGTTTTTGTTTGTCCACCCACCTCTTGAGGATTGACCACAAGTTCTCAATGGGATTAAGATCTGGGGAGTTTCCAGGCCATGGACCCAAAATTTCAACGTTTTGGTCCCCGAGCCACTTAGTTATCACTTTTGCCTTATGGCACGGTGCTCCATCATGCTGGAAAATGCATTGTTCTTCACCAAACTGTTGTTGGATTGTTGGAAGAAGTTGCTGTTGGAGGGTGTTTTGGTACCATTCTTTATTCATGGCTGTGTTTTTGGGCAAAATTGTGAGTGAGCCCACTCCCTTGGATGAGAAGCAACCCCACACATGAATGGTCTCAGGATGCTTTACTGTTGGCATGACACAGGACTGATGGTAGCGCTCACCTTTTCTTCTCCAGACAAGCCTTTTTCCAGATGCCCCAAACAATCGGAAAGAGGCTTCATCGGAGAATATGACTTTGCCCCAGTCCTCAGCAGTCCATTCGCCATACTTTTAGCAGAAGATCAATCTGTCCCTGATGTTTTTTTTTATAGAGAAGTGGCTTCTTTGCTGCCCTTCTTGACACCAGGCCATCTTCCAAAAGTCTTGGCCTCACTGTGCGTGCAGATGCGCTCACACCTGCCTGCTGCCATTCCTGAGCAAGCTCTGCACTGGTGGCACTCCGATCCCGCAGCTGATTCCTCTTTAGGAGACGCTCCTGGCGCTTGCTGGACTTTCTTGGATGCCCTGAAGCCTTCTTAACAAGAATTGAACCTCTTTCATTGAAGTTCTTGATGATCCTATAAATTGTTGATTTAGGTGCAATCTTAGTAGCCACAATATCCTTGCCTGTGAAGCCATTTTTATGCAACACAATGATGGCTGCACGCGTTTCTTTGCAGGTCACCATGGTTAACAATGGAAGAACAATGCTTTCAAGCATCATCCTCCTTTTAACATGTCAAGTCTGCCATTCTAACCCAATCAGCCTGACATAATGATCTCCAGCCTTGTGCTCGTCAACATTCTCACCTGAGTTAACAAGAAGACGATTACTGAAATGATCTCAGCAGGTCCTTTAATGACAGCAATGAAATGCAGTGGAAAGTTTTTTTCGGGATTAAGTTAATTTTCATGGCAAAGAAGGACTATGCAATTCATCTGATCACTCTTCATAACATTCTGGAGTATATGCAAATTGCTATTATAAAAACTTAAGCAGCAACTTTTCCAATTTCCAATATTTATGTCATTCTCAAAACTTTTGGCCACGACTGTATATCTCTGTATCCTTTAAGCATCACTGGGACGAAACCTCTGAGCAAAAGCATTTACCTCTGGAAGCTCTTCTACCAGTTTTAATTAACCATCTAAACCAGGTAATGACCAGCTCAGACCATCAGAAGTTGCTTTTAGCTGTATTTCTCAACAAATCCTCCTTTCATCTTTCATTTTGTTTCCTTTTCCTCCTCCTCAGCCCTTTGCCAGCTCTCTTGTCTTCTCCTCTGGACGTTTTTGGGTCTGTTTGTTTTGGGAGAGCGAGGAATGGCTACATGAAGGTTTTCTTTCATCTGCACTTTTCCTCCTTCTCCTCTGTGATTCCTGGGATTGGCAGGGGAGGAGTAGAGCTGTGCCCTGTTTGATATCTCGCCTCTCTCCTGCTTTTTTTCCGCAGGTTTATCCCTCAGGGCCGCTGCTGATGCGAGCAACTGTCTCCACGGTGACAGACGCCAAAGATAAAGCAAGGCAGCTTTGCTGAAGCCATCAAAGGTTGGCAGCCGCCTCAATACTACGATTCCTCCCAACACGCGCACATCCACGTACACGTGACAGAATCCGAGTCTGATCTTCTTTCTTCTTGTTTTGCTCTTGGTCTCTTGAAGTCTTCACTATGAGCAACACATGCACATCATCCCAACATCACACCTACTCTATGGATGAAACATGACTTCTTAAAGGTAGAGTTCATCTGAAAATTGTCATTATTTACTCACTCTCATGTTGTTCTGAACTCACTTTCATATCACTTTCTATCTTCCACTGAACACAAGCAAATCTTCAGAAGAATATTCACATATGACAAAATCGTACATTTGTCAGAAGCTCCTAAATGACACAAAACGCTAAAAAAATAACCATAAAAGTAGTCTATATAACTACAAATAGTCATAAAATAGCTTTGTGTGAGAAACAGACCTGACCTCACTATTCACTAAAAAAAATTCCCCTCCTCTCATATAGATCCTTGTTTGGCTTTAGTGATTTTTTTTATATAATTTAAGTAGTTAAAAAAAAAAAAAGTATTGACAATAAACATAAATTAAATAAAGATTTCAGAAGTTTCTTCTACTCACCAAGCATGCATTTAATTGATCCAAAGTACAGCAAAAACAAAATTTTGAAATATTTTTACCATTTTAAATAAATGGTTTCTATTTGAATATATTTTAAAATGTAATTTATTCCTGTGATTTAAAAGCTGGTTTTTTAGCATCATTACTCCAGTCACATGATCGTTCAGAAATTATTCTAATATTCTGAGTTGCTGCTCAAAAAATGAATAGAAAGTTCAGAAGAACAGCATTTTTCTGAAGTAAAATTTTTTTATCAATTTAAAGCATCCTTGCTACATAAAAGTATTAATTTCTATAACCCCCCCCCCCCCCCCCCCAAAAAAAAAAATTTGAATGGTAAAGTGTATATTGTATAATGTTTATTTCAGAGAAATGCTGATCTTTGGATCTTTCTATCATCAAAGAATCCTGAAAAAATGTTTTACTGTAAAAATTGAAAAGAATAATAATCAAAATAGTTTCTAGAACAGCAAATCAGCATATTAGAATGATTTCTGAAGGATCATGTGACACTGAAGACTGGCGTAATGATGTTAAAAATGTAGCTTTGATCACAGGAATAAATTACATTTTAAAATATATTCAAATGGAAAACAGTTATTTTAAATTGTAATATTTTTACAATATTTCTGTTTAAATAATTGTAGCCTTGATGAGCATAAAAGCACATTTTTCTTTTGAAATAACATATAAACATATCTGTAAAAATATATAGGAATATTAAGTGATCATTTTTTTCAACTGAACCATTCAGACTTTTTTGTCAGTCTTAATCACAATAGTTGTTATATAGAAACAGTCCTTAAAACGTCTCCTTTTGTGTTCCACTGAAATAAACTGACAGCATATGGGTTTGAAACTAAATTGTCATTTCTGGGTCAGCTGTTCTTTTAAGATGAGTGATGGAGTGTGTATATGCCTTTAAATAATGAGTTTTTGCGTGAGCATTCTTGCTTTTCAGTGCATGACACATTAACATGAGGGAAGGTCGTGCCAAGAGTTCATCTTGACATTCATTGAACTGTGTAATGTTACAGTACAGTTTACAGCTCAGGCTCATACTGGCCCTCACAAAGTGCTGCTTCAAGTGGAAAATTACACTCATAGGTAAACGAAGAGTAGCCAGAAGATCAACAGTAATATAGAAAGGAATTTTTCCTTCTTAATGTTTTGTATTAAACCTTAATTTGCCAGGAATGTGTTTCAGGATTCCTGGTGCGGCCATGAAAATGGAATAATTCAAGGGCTTTGGAGTTTGCTGTCACTGTCCGGCCCCGGAGCTGCCGCTGCTCAAAGACTCAGATCAGAGTCCACACTGCATGTCAGAAGACACTTTTTCCATGAACAAGGTGCCGGTTCTTAATCAGAAACTTTTATGTGCATTTAGAGTTGAAGTCAAAAGTTTACATACACCTTGCAGAATCTGCAAAATGTTCATTATTTTAGCAAAATAAGAGGGATCATACAAAATGCATGTTATTTTTTATTTAGTACTGACCTGAGTAAGATACTTCCCATAAAAGATGTTTACATATAGTCCACAATAGAAAATAATAGTTGACTTGATAAAAATTACCCCTTTCAAAAGTTTACATACACCTGATTTTTAGTAGTATTGTTACCTGAATGATCCACAGCTGTTTTTGTTTGTTTGTTTGTTTGTTTAGTAGTAGTTGTTCATGAGTCCCTTGTTTGTCCTGAACAGTTAAACTGCCTGCTGTACTTCAGAAAAAAATCCATCAGGTCCCACAAATTCTTTGGTTTTCAGCATTTTTGTGTGTTTGTACCCCCCTGGTTTTTCCTTGGCATGGTTTTTCCTTCTGGAGGATCAGTGAGCATGTGAATCTGCTGTAATAGTTTCATATGAGTCCCTCAGTTTGAAAAGATGGATCTCAAAATCATACAGTCACTATTGGAAAGGGGTCAAATACACAAAAATGCTGAAAAACCAAAGAATTTGTGAGAGCTAAAGGATTTTTCTTATGAGCAGCAACAGTTTAACTGTTCAGGACAAACATGGGACAACTGTCACTAAAAAAAAAAAAAAAAGTGGACCATTAAGGTAACAGTACAGTATTAACAATCAAGTGTATGTAAACTTTTGAATAGGGTCAGTTTTATAAATTCAATTATTTTAAACTATTTTCTCTTGTAGACTATATGTAAACATTTTTATGTGTATTATCTTATTCAGGTCAGTACTAAATAAAAAATAATATGCATTCTGTGTGTCAATGTCTTAGTGACAGTAATGACAGTATTCAACTCTAAATATCATCACACTTAAAGGATGCCCCTTTTTACAAGATGTAATATAAGTCACAGGTGTCCCCAGGATGTGTCTGTGAAGTTTCAGCTCAAAATACCTCACAGATCATTTATTATATCATTTTGAAAATGCTAATTTTGAGTGGAAGCAGAAACACAGTTTTCATGCATGACTCTTTAAATGCAAATGAGCTGCTGCATGCACTGAAATCATGCGTTTTAAACCATATTAGTTTAAACTGATATGACACACATACAAAGTATGCGCACAGAAAGCGTCTGTCACACGGCATGTGAGTACTAAACTACTTCTCTTTCATGTCTTATTGCGCTTAATCTGTCAAATACACACAAGTTCATATTAAAAACACACGAGTTACAAAAACAGTTATGTCTGAGAAGGTAAACAGCTAGGAATAGAATTGCATGGCTATATTAGATTTGTGTGGCAGCAGCGTAATATACAGTAAATAACTCAATAAATCCACTGCTCTCTTGTCTTCTTTCTTTTTGAGCCTGATCGCCTGAAATTATGGTTGCTTGCTCGCGCCGGCTGTTGTGAACGCACTCAGGACAGTTGGACATTGTGGTGGATCAGAGTTAAAAAAAATCATATAAATACTGTTCAGTTTTTTGCACAGACCGATTGTTTTGTGTGTTAAAATCTCAGTGTATCGTCACAAGCTGCAGGGTTTAATTTGGTTTTGTCTGTGTATGTTTTTTTGACTCTTAAAGCCCATTGACTGCCATTATATGACTTACAGACTGCAACGGGTTGAGTTAAAAATCTTTGTTTGTGTCCTAATGAAGAAATAAAGTCACCTACATTTTGGATGCCCTGGTGGAAAGCACATAATGTTTATTTTTGGGTGAACTATCCTTTTAAACATGGAAAAAGATTATATATATATATATATATATATATATATATATATATATATATATATATATATATATATATATATATATATATATTATTGTATACATTTTTATATTTTCAGTTTTCAATTGTTTAGTAAAAATTTTAGCAATTTTTTTTTTCATTAGTTTCTAACATGACTTTTAGTTTTAGTTTTCATTTTTAGTTTAATTATTTTAGTACTTCAACTGAAAATAAAAGAAAATTAGAAATGTTAACCCTTTTTTGTTTATTTTAATTCAAGAATGTTTTTAGTTTATTTGAAATTTCTATTTTAAACATTTACACTTTTGATCAATTTAATGCATCCTTGCCAAATAAAAGTATTCATTATAAAAAGTATTATATAAGTATAAGCAGGTAAGCAGATAAACATCAAATTTTCATTTTTGGGTCAACTATTCTTTTAAACATGGAAAAAGTAAACAAGTACAAAAATTTATATTTTCAGTTTTCATTTGTTTAGTTAAAATTTTAGCAACATTTTTTTCCATTAATTTCTAACATGACTTTATTTTTTTATTTTTTTTTATTTTTCATTTTTAGTTTATTTAATTATTTTAGTACTTCAACTGAAAATAAAAGTAAATTAGAAATGTTAACTTTTAGGTTTATTTTAATTCAAGTAATGTTTTTTAGTTTATTTGAAATTTTAAACATTTACACTTTTGATCAATTTAATGCATCCTTGCCAAATAAAAGTATTATTTCTTTTATAAATAAATAAATTGACTGCCATTATATGACTGACAGACTGCAACAGTTTGAGTTAAAAATCTTCATTTGTGTTCTACTGAAGAAACAAAGTCACCTACATCTTGGATGCCCTGGGGGTAAGCAGATAAATATCAAATTTTCATTTTTGGATGAACTATCCCTTTAAACATGGAAAAAAATAAACAAAGACTGTGATGCCAAATGTTTTTTTTTTTGTTTTGTTGGCAGGTTATGCAGTAACACATTCAGTTACATTATAATTCGTCTCTCAAATCAGTGGAAACCTAAGCCTGAATCTGAGATGTTCGCAGAACACTAGCACTGAGGTAAGAGAGGCCTTCACATGGGCCACAGCCCCACCATCACCTCACTTCCTTCCTCCAGGGAATCTCCTGTAAGGTCAGCGGGGTCAGACGCATGCCTGCGGTCTCAGATACAGATGGAGATGTGACTGGTGTGTCTGTGGGTGTGTGGACGTCAGCTCAGTGTCTCCTGCTCAGTGCCCTTTACGGCGCCGCTGCAGCCAGGCCAGTCTGGACGCTGTGTGACGGCGGTCCAGCAGCGCTGCAGGCGGGAAGTGGATGTGACTTTGAGTTCCTGCCACTGTTTTGCCAGAGGATTATCGAACCGCTCTTCAACCTTCACCAACTCTGTGTGACAGACTGTAAAGTGTTGGCCTCACGCAGACAGACTTTGGACTAACGGCATGAAGGCTTACGCTGTCCACTGCTTGACTGACATTTAAAGCAGCCAGTCATATTTTTAGTTTGTATGTATGGTTTAGGTGTGTTTTTCTGAAATAGTTGCTACCGCTGTAATAGACTGCTGTGATCTGAATATACCGTTCAGTAATTTTGGAGTCTGTTTTTTAAAAAGAAGTCACAAAGGCTGCATTTATTTGATCAAAATACAGTAAAAACATTGTGAATTATTATTTCAATTCAAAATTCTATTTGAATATATTTTAAGATGTAATTTATGCCTGTGAAGCTGAATTTGTTTCTTAATATTTTTGTTGAAACTATATGCTTTTTGAAGAATAGAAAGCAGTGCTATTTTTGGTAAACCTGGTAAATTTTTTAAACATATGAACATTTTAATATATGAATACCTCAAAGCTTCTAAAAGCCTTCCATGGTTATTATTATAAGTATTATTATTTATCATTATTAAGTAGTATTGATTTCTTTAAATATTATTGTATATATGTAATAATTTATATTTTATAATAAGTAATTTTATATATATATATAAAATGCCAACCAGAGGCTTATATGATTCTTTTCAAAATATAAGTATTTTATTTTTTATAAAGAAAAAATTATAATATAAGATTTTTTTACTATTTTTATTTGTTAAAAAAAGTTTAATATATATATAGAATAATTAGAATAATTATACATATTTCTGTTTTAATATATTTATATTTTTATTATATTGTTATTGTTTTTTGTTGTGATTCATAATAGTTTTTATTTGAATTAGATTTGAATGAGTTTCATGAGTTTTTAAAATGTTTATGTATATGTATATATATATATATATATATATATATATATATATTTTTTTTTTTTTTATTAAGTTTTAGTTTTTATTTTGTTTATTTATTTATATATATATTTTTAAAAACATTTTAATATGTGAAAAATGCCAACCAGAGGCTTCTATGATTTTTTTAAATAATTATTTGATTATTGTTGTATTACTATATTATTTTAAATTAAGTTTTAGTTTTTACTGTTTATTTAATTTATATTATTTTATTATGTATATTATTTAATTTAGTTATATATATATATATATATATATATATAAATCATATAAATAAATATATATATATTATTGAATACATTTTCATTTTTTTTTTTTTTTTCATTAGTTTCTAACATGATGTTAACTTTATTTAATGTTATTTAATTGTTTATTTTAATTCAAGTAATGTTTTTAGTTTATTTGAAATTTCTCTTTTAAACATTTACACTTTTGATCAATTTAATGCATCCTTGCCAAATAAAAGTCTTAATTCTTCTTATAAATAAATAAATGCATAAATAAATAAATCTTACTGACCCAAAACTTTTGGACAGCACAGTAGTGTATGTTCGTCCAAAAGTAATCTTTTACCAATTCTTTTACAGATAAAGCTCATAAAACAAAGCATAATTTGTCATTTTGTTTGTGCATATGAAATTGATTTGCTTTTGCACTGCAAAACTTCTATTTTGATGCCACTAACCTGGTAAGTTTTGGCAAATCATGTTATTAAATCTTCCTCAGAACTGTTCTCTCCATAAACTCGGTACCTTATAAACACATCTTCCTTTCCAGGTGGACTGAACCTGTTTTCACTCCTGGATAATGTGCAAAATCACCCGAGCAGATTGCAAGTGGAGATTTTGTGTGTAAAATGCATCTGAAGAGCGACTGTGAGCCACCAGTGGCAGACGGGGTGAGTGGAGAAACTGATTAAAGATAGTGTAGAAATGATTCACAGCAGTCATATTGAGGAAAGAAAACTGATTATTCCTGTATATCGCGCAGACTATATTGTAGTCTAGTTATAATGTAATCAGGCTTTACAAAGAGAATGTGGCAGCACCAAATATATTCAGCCCAATAGCAACACATGGAGTCTAAATGTACAGTACAGTAACACAAAGCCTGTTGATAGATCAGACGGAGACTAAAAAGCTCATAAATACTAAACTAAAAAAAGTTTGTCAAGACAAACTTTAGGTTGGCTTGAGAAAGTCTAGCTTGAAAGTTTAAAGCAGCTCTAAAAGCTTAAAGTTTTATACTTTATATAGATAGATTAGAAGATTAGCATATTGCTAGCATGATTAGAATGTAGTTAGCATGATTCTAATATTTTTCTAGCATGATTAGCAAGTTGCTAGTATGATTCTAGCATGATTAGCAAATTGTTAGGATGCTGCTAGCATGTTTCTATCATAATAAACGTTACTTTCATTATTAGCGTGTCATTAGCAAGTTGCTAGTATGTTTCTAGCATGATTAGCAAGTTTGTAGCATGATTAGGAAGTTTCTAGCATGTTTCTAGCATGATTAGCAAGTTTGATAACATGTTTCCAGCATGATAAGCAAGTTGTTACCATGTTTCCAGCATGATTAACAAGTTGTTACCATGTTTCTAGCATGATTAGCAAGTTGTTAGCATGTTTCTAGCATGATTAGCAAGTTACGAGCACGTCATTAGCAAGTTTCTAATATGATTAGGAAGTTGCTGGCATGTTTCTAGCATGATTAGCAAGTTGTTAGCATGATTAGCAAGTTGCTAGCATGTTTCAGCATGATTAGCAAGTTGATAGCATGTTTCTAGCATGATTAACAAGTTCGCTAACATGTTTCTAGCATGATTGGCATGTTGTTTACATGTCATTAGCAAGTTGCTAGTATGTTTCTAGCATGATTAGCAAGTTTGTAACATGATTAGGAAGTTGCTGGCATGTTTCTAGCATGATTAGCAAGTTGTTAGAATGCTGTTAGCATGTTTCTATCATAATTAACATTACTTTCATTACTAACAAGACATTAGCAATTTGCTAGCATGATTAACAAGTTACTAGTGTGTCATTAGCATGTTCTAACAGTATTAGCTTTTTTTCTAGGCTGACTAGCAAGGTGCTAGCATGTTTCTAACATGTTTCTAGCATGATTAGCAAGTTGCTGGCATTTTCTAGCATGATTAGCATTTTTTTTTGCATGTTTCTAACATGATTAGCAAGTTGCTAACATATTTCTAGCATGATTAGCAAGTTGTTAGCATGATTAGCAAGTTGCTAGCATGTTTCAGCATGATTAGGAAGTTGATAGCATGTTTCTAGCATTATTAACAAGTTCGCTAACATGTTTCTAACATGATTAGCAAGTTGCTGGCATTTTCTAGCATGATTAGCAATTTTTTTGCATGTTTCTAACATGATTAGCAAGTTGCTAACATGTTTCCAGCATGATTAACAAGTTGTTACCATGTTTCTAGCATGATTAGCAAGTTGCTAACATGTTTCTAGCATGATTAGCAATTTATTTGCATGTTTCTAACATGATTAGCAAGTTGTTACCATGTTTCCAGCATGATTAACAAGTTGTTACCATGTTTCTAGCATGATTAGCAAGTTGCTAACATGTTTCTAGTATGATTAGCAAGTTGCTAACATATTTCTAGCATGATTAGCAAGTTGTTAACATTATTAGCAAGTTGCTAGCATGTTTCAGCATGATTAGCAAGTTAATAGCATGTTTCTAGCATGATTAACAAGTTTGCTAACATGTTTCTAGCATGATTAGCAAGTTGCTAACATATTTCTAGCATGATTAGCAAGTTGTTAGCATGATTAGCAAGTTGCTAGCATGTTTCAGCATGATTAGCAAGTTGATAGCATGTTTCTAGCATGATTAACAAGTTCGCTAACATGTTTCTAACATGATTGGCATGCTGTTTACATGTCATTAGCAAGTTTGTAGCATGATTAGGACATTGTTAGGATGTTGCTAGCATGTTTCTATCATAATTAACGTTACTTTCTTTATTAGCAAGTCATTAGCAATTTGCTAGGATGTTTCTAGCAATAATAGCAAGTTATTAGCATGTTGTTAGATTCTAGCATGATTAACAAGTTGATAGTATGTCATTAGCATGTTCTAACAGGATTAGCATGTTTCTGGTATGATTAGTAAGTTGCTGGCATTTTCTAGCATGAATAGCAAGTTGATAGCATGTTTTCGGCATGATTAGCAAGTTGATAGCATGTTTCTAGCATGATTAACAAGTTATTAGCATGACATTAGCATGGCTAACAAGTTACTAGCATGTTTCTAGCATGATTAACAAGTTATTAGCATGACATTAGCATGACTAACAAGTTACTAGCATGTTTCTAGCATGATTAACAAGTTATTAGCATGACATTAGCATGACTGACAAGTTACTAGCATAATTAGCAAGTTACTATCATGATTCTAGCTTGATTAACAATTTATTAGCATGACATTAGCATGACTGTCAAGTTACTAGCATGTTTCTAGCATGATTAGCAAGCTACTAGCATGTTGCTAGCATGATTAACATGTTACCACCATGATTCTAGCATGATTAGCTAATTATTGAGCATGAAATTAGCATGACTGACTAGTTACTAGCATGTTTCTAGCAGGAGTAGCGTTCAGAAATGTAGTCTAAGAAAGTATCAGATCAGTAGGTTGTCTTTCTCAAGCTCACCTAATGATGATGTTTTTGCTGCAATAAACTAAGATTATAGCGGACTATAATGACATCACAGAGGATTTGTGGCCATAAAAGGAAGATAAAAAGTGTGATATGACCCTTGTAATAAATGTCAGCGCCACCTGTGGAGTTGAGAGCAGCTGTCATGTTTCCATTCTGCTTGTTGTGACCCACCTGTCAGAGACTTTGATGAGCACTGCCCGGTAGAGCTGGCGCTGGACGCTGGCGGGCTCAGGGCCGCACGGATGGACGAAGGGGTGCACAGCTGTTAGAATGAAGCCCTGCTGGTACAGATCCTGCAGCTGAGACGGCAGCTCCCTCACAGAGGACAGACACAGTGTGGACGTCCCATCTGCCGGAGGACACACAGAGACACACGGGTGAGAACAGCAGACACTGGAGCACACACACGCTCACATCAAGAGATTCCCTCAACTACTGAACACTAACACATCTCTCTGTGTTTTTTAGCTTGTATTTCTTTTTTGTGCAAAAATAAAAAAAAAACACCAAGGACATACTGATGCATATTCAGTGCCGGAGAAGGCAAAAAGCCAGTATGGCTTATCTAAAGCCTCCACCAAAGAAAGATAAAACTTAGCCAAAGAGTGCAAAACACAATATAATACAACTCATACAACAAACAAAAAACATGTCATGATAATACTAGTGATAAAACAACAAGCATTTCACTGTAAAATGAAAATACACTGAAAAATATAGGATCAACTAATTGCACAAGCTAGTTCATCAGCAAACCTCTTAAAACTCTTTTAAAGCTCTCTATTGAGGTGCATTGTCTCGCCACATGAGAAAATCTATTCCATATCTGTGTACCTTTAAATCTTATTGAAAATTGGCCTCTACATGTGGAGAAATTTGGAGGATGGAGATCCATTATCTGCCTAGTATTATGGGCATGAACCAAGGGGCAACCTTCCGGTCTCCCTCGTGAAACCAACACGGAAGTGACTGAAACTGCAATTCATCGACTGTCTGCAAAAGGGAGTCAATCCCATTGACACTCCATGTTAAAATGCCCAACTTTACAGCAGAAAAAAGTATGTTTACAGCCCGGTTCAAAAAATGGTTTTGGTCTTTATAGCTAGTTTTGCCCTTCATGTCAACTGTGAGGGGGGTGAATTTTTTTATAACTCATCGGTTTAAGTTATATTAAGCCTTAAAGTTCAGCATAATTAAGGGCGTGTGCACTTGGATGGGTTAAATGCAGAGCACAAATTCCTAGTATGGGTCACCATACTTGGCCTCACTTCACCTCCTTTCCTTAAATTTTGCCACAAACATAGTCTATGTGTCCTCTCCAACTCAAACCTTTATCAATAATAAGCTTTATGACAAGTTCTAAAGTATGGTTTATTTATTATTTATAGTTTTACATTTTTTATTTTTATATATATATTTTTCTGAAATATTTCTGTATTTTTCAGCCCTTTGATAATAATATACAGTATGATTTATTTACGATTTATAGTTTTATATTTTTATTTATTTTTTAATATTTTTGTATTTTTCAGCTTTTTGGTGAGAGTATGATTTATTTTATTTATTTATTTATTTATATTTCTGTGTTTTTCAGCTTTTTGATGATATACAGTCGTGGACAAAAGTTTTGAGAATTACATAAATATTGGAAATTGGAAAAGTTGCTGCTTAAGTTTTTATAATAGCAATTTGCATATACTCCAGAATGTTATGAAGAGTGATCAGATGAATTGCATAGTCCTTCTTTGCCATGAAAATTAACTTAATCCCGAAAAAACTTTCCACTGCATTGTTAAGAAGGCTTCAGGGCGTCCAAGAAAGTCCAGCAAGCGCTAGGATCGTCTCCTAAAGAGGATTGAGCTGCGGGATCGGAGTGCCACCAGTGCAGAGCTTGCTCAGGAATGGCAGCAGGCAGGTGTGAGCGCATCTGAACACACAGTGAGGCCAAGACTTTTGGAAGAAGGCCTGGTGTCAAGAAGGGCAGCAAAGAAGCCACTTCTCTCCAAAAAAACATCAGGGACAGATTGATCTTCTGCAAAAAGTATGCTGAATGGACTGCTGAGGACTGGGGCAAAGTCATATTCTCCGATGAAGCCTCTTTCCGATTGTTTGGGGCATCTGGAAAAAGGCTTGTCCGGAGAAGAAAAGGTAAGCGCTACCATCAGTCCTGTGTCATGCCAACAGTAAAGCATCCTGAGACCATTCATGTGTGGGGTTGCTTCTCATCCAAGGGAGTGGGCTCACTCACAATTTTGCCCAAAAACACAGCCATGAATAAAGAATGGTACCAAAACACCCTCCAACAGCAACTTCTTCCAACAATCCAACAACAGTTTGGTGAAGAACAATGCATTTTCCAGCATGATGGAGCACCGTGCCATAAGGCAAAAGTGATAACTAAATGGTTCGGGGACCAAAACGTTGATATTTTGGGTCCATGGCCTGGAAACTCCCCAGATCTTAAAACTTGTGGTCAATCCTCAAGAGGCGGGTGGACAAACAAAAACCCACTAATTCTGACAAACTCCAAGAAGTGATTATGAAAGAATGGGTTGCTATCAGTCAGGATTTGGCCCAGAAGTTGATTGAGAGCATGCCCAGTCGAATTGCAGAGGTCCTGAACAAGAAGGACCAACACTGCAAATACTGACTCTTTGCATAAATGTCGTGTAATTGTCAATAAAAGCCTTTGAAACGTATAAAGTGCTTGTAATTATATTTCAGTACATCACAGAAACAACTGAAACAAAGATCTAAAAGCAGTTTAGCAGCAAACTTTGTGAAAACTAATATTTGTGTCATTCTCAAAACTTTTGGCCACGACTGTACAGTATGATTTATTGTTTTTACATTTTAAATTATTTTTATATTTCTGTATTTTTCAGCTTTTGATGATAATATACAGTATGATTTATTTATGATATATAGTTTTACATTTTTATTTATTTTTTTATATTTGTATTTTTCAGCTTTTTGGTGAGAGTATGATTTATTTGATTTTTTTTTTTTTTTATATATATTTCTGTGTTTTTCAGCTTTTTGATGATAATATATAGTATGATTTATTTATGATTTATAGTTTTACATTTTTATTTATTTTTTAATATTTGTATTTTTCAGCTTTTTGGTGATGCAGTATGATTTATTATTTAATTTTTTAATTTTTTATATTTCTGTTTTTTTTCCAGCTTTTTGATGATATACAGTGTGATTTATTATTTTTAAATTTTAAATTATTTATATATTTCTGTATTTTTCAGCTTTTGATGATAATATACAGTATGATTTATGATTTATAGTTTTACATTTTTATTTATTTTTTAATATCTGTATTTTTCAGCTTTTTGGTGATACAGTATGATTTATTTATGATTTATTATTTACATATTTTAATAATACTGTATTTTTCAGCTTTTGATAATAATATACAGTATGATTTATTTACGATTTATAGTTTTACTTTTTTAATATATTTCTGTATTTTTCAGCTTTTGATGATAATATACAGTGTGATTTATTGTTTTTAATTTTTTATTATTTTATTCATATCTGTATTTTCCAGCTTTTGATGATAATATACAGTATGATTTATTGTTTTAATCATTTATTTATTTTTAGCATGATTTATTGTTTTAAATGTTTTTTAAATATCATTGTATTTTTCAGCTTTTTTGATAATAATATACAATATGATTAATTTATTATTTATAGTTTTCAATTGTTAATTTTTTTATTTATATTTTTCTAAAATATTTCTGTATTTTTCTGAATATTTGATTGTAATATACAGTATGATTTATGGTTTTACATTTTTATTTATTTTTTAATATCTCAGTTTTTTTTTCAGCTTTTTGGTAATACAGTATGATTTATATATGGTTTATTATTATTTTTTATATTTCTGTATTTTTCAGCTTTTGATAATATACAGTGTGATTTATTGTTTTTAAATTTTTAAGTATTCATATCTGAATTTTTCAGCATTTGATAATATACAGTATGATTTTATGATTTATTTACAATTTATAGTTTTACATTTTTATTTATTTTTTAATATTTCTGTATTTAGAGTATGACTTATTTATGATTTATTATTTTACATTTTTATGTTTTTATATTTATGTATTTTCCAGCTATTAATGTACAGTATAATTTATTGTTTTTAAATGTAATTATTTTTTAAATATTACTATTTTCAGCTTTGATGATAATATACAATATTAATTATTTATCATTTGTTTTGAACTTTTTATTTATTTGTTTTTAATATCAGTGTTTTTTAGCTTTTTGATAATAATACACAATATGGTTTATTTATAGTTTGTAGTTAGTTTTTTTAAAAATCTGTATTTTCAGCTTTTGATGATAAAACAAATCATAAATTTATGATTTATAGTTTTATATCTTTTTTATTACAGTATGATTTATTTTATGATTTATTGTTTAAATATTTTATCTTTATTTATTTATTTTAAATATCTTATTTATTTATCTGATATATATGGTTAATTGTTTTAAATTGTACATTTTGATTATATATTAATATTTTATCAGTATATCAGTATTTTTTTAGCTTTTTGATTATAATATACAGTATGATTAATGATTTATAGTTTTAAATCTTACAATTTTATTTAGCTTTTACATATATGGTTTTTTAGCTTTTGATGATAAAGCAAATATTTATTTATTTATTTAAATATAACTATTTTTTAAAAAAAATAAAACTATTTAATTTTTAAAATATTATTTAGGTTTTTAATATATATTTGTATTTATTTTCAAATTCTCTAATATATGAAAAATTTAAAGCTGTGGTTATTTTGTTGTTTAAAAAATATTTTTATAATTTATTACTTTATAATATTTGTTAAAACATTTTAATATATGAAAACTGCAAAGCTTCGGATTATTTTTAAGAACGTAGTTTTCAAGTGTATATACTATGTGTGTATATATACAGTGTGTGTGTGTATATATATATATATATATATATATATATATATATATATATATATATATATATATGTGTGTGTGTATATATATATATATATATATATATATAACATTTTTTTTTTTTTAGTTTTAAAAGATTTTAATATATGAAAATATATATATTTTTTTAATATTTAAAGGTATATTTATCATAATTTTAATTTTTTTTTTTATATATTTATATTGTGTACAAATAGTATTAAGTAGGTAATGTTGGATTTATATTTAATAAAGATGGTCAACACTTATAAATCAACAGCTCTATCATTGCAGCTCTATCATGAATCTTTAATATAACACCCAAGCTTTTGTACAAACAGTGGACGGTCAAACACAGTTTGTTGTTTTTCCATCAGCGCTCGGAGTGGTTTCTCCAGGAGGATTTGCTAGTTTGTTAGCGACAAAAGCCAGAAAGACACAAGGGTTGCTTTAGCAACTGGTGCCTCACTAACCTTGTCAATGATTTAATGGGCCTGGTGAAAAATCCAATTAAATGTGATTGTTTAGCTGCTCGTGAGATGAGAGTCTTTTACACAAGAGCTTTGATATCTTTCTGACAGGCCAGTCACGCCCAACTCTGGCTGTAATGAGATACACTTGCAGAGTGACCAGACGTTTGGAAGTGGGAGGAACACTTTCCCCGTTTTAATCTAAAGTCTTGTCTGGGCATAATCGAGGGAGAGAAAAAGAGAGAAAAGACATGCTACATAACAGACAGAACGTGTCAGAATCGGCCAGCTGTGCAACAACACAGCAGATCTGTCTCACAACGCAACCGAGACGGCCATATGCTAATGAGAGGGCATCGAGAGCCAGACATGACTAGAAATGCATTCTATCCACACAAATGCAGACGTGGATGATTGGCACAAGTACTATTCAGTTGTACATATTGCCCGCTGTAGTGCACATTTTGAACAGAACATTAATTCTGTCATAAGCCCTATTTAACCATGTTTGGAATAGCATGCTTGCATACTAAACTCACTATTTCTGCAGTGTGTAGCTTGTGAAATTCATATTTAGGCATAGAACACCCATATTTTATCAAATGTTTAGATGTTTGTGCTGAGGGACAAATAACTGATGTGTTTACATTATACATTTATGTATCTATTTAAACAAATGGTCCTCAGTGAGCTCCTTTGTCTTAGCCATGACTGTCCACAAACCAACAGCAGAGAGCTTCTGTTTTTCACCTGTTGAGTTGATTAAAACAGCTGTTCCCAGTGAATCAGGGTAATTAGGATGCTTTAGAACAGCTTGGACTATTTGGAATGGTATAGAACTTTGGATTTTCCCATAGACCGGGACAGTTTGCAAAGGGTATGAATAATTTTGGACATGCCACTTTTTGATCAAATGTAAATAAAGGCTGAGAAATATTTTTTTCCACCATGATGCCTCTTGTACATTGTCTTATTATCTTTTGGGAGAAGCCTGTGTCATTTCCGGTCGAAATTTTTTCTTTTTTTTTTACTTGAAATAATATAAAATTTAACTGAAGTAAAATAAAAAAAAATTAAGTTTAGTAAAGCTGTAGTTTTAACTAAAACTGAAATAAAATTTATTAACGACTATATAAACACAAACACAACAATTACCAAAACTTTCAAATTAAAAACCAAAACTGATATATATGTATAAACTTATATATATATATATATATATATATATATATAAATAAACTAATTCAAAATATAAAAAAAATATATATATATATAATAGTACCTCAATAATACGTAACCCTGATTCATTGTAATTTTTTATTCCTTACTTGATTAAATTTTAACACAAAAATTGAATAAAAATTTAAAATACCCTGTTTTATATTTAAAATGATAACTGGATGCCACATGTACAGTATGCATTGTGATAACGTAACCAAAATGTTTTGTGCTAATGTTTATCATTACAAAATACACACTGCAAGACCGTAAGTAGTGTGTTAGTTTCCAAACATAGCCAATGACTCTACTCAAATAACTGCCAGTGCTCACTGGACCTGGTTAATCTGGTTTGTGGGTGGTTTTTGAATGAGACACAGGGCTTTGCACAATTGATGAATCGTCCCAGAGAGAGAAACAGTCAGAGTTTGTCTGTCTGCTCACATACAGCTCATATAAACCAACCCAAACAGCTGCCCGGAGCGAGTTCATCCAAAATAAACAATCATTGGACTCTGCTCAGCTGTGCTCTCATCTACTGTATGTCACATGTGCACAGCCAATACTGAACTCAACCTAAAGATGAACAGGAAGTCATTTGAGGTCACGCCGTCAAGCTTTAGACCCTTCTTCTGCTTTTTTAATGTTAGAGCAGCTCTAAATTTACACCGAGACAAAGACAGATGTGTGTGTGACTCGACAGTACTTTTGGAAAGCGGTACTGAGCTGTTGCACAGCTAGAAATGTCTTCCTGTGAATACCAAACAAACAATAAAACCCTCATATTTCCTGATAACAACTTCAGATCCAGTTAGGCTTGCAGATTTATCATGGTCTCTGCAAATTGTGGAATATTTATGTTCTTTTTGCCACAAATACGGCACAAAAATAGCTTTTTGCACCATCTTCTAATGCCAAGTGGAGGAAATTGAGGAAATTTACCTGGCATAAAATTGTATCTTGCACATTGTTTATTGGAAATACATAAAAAGAAGGAATAATAATCGTAGAAGCCTTTATTATACTTTTCATATGCTGAAGTGTTTCAAAAATCATTTCAAAATAATATAAAAAATATTTAATTTTAATGCGAAACAAAAAGATATAATTTTGTATTTAAAAATACTGTTATTAATTTATATATAAATAAAATGTGTATATATTATTATATTATTGTGTATATATATATATATATATATATATATATATATATATATATATATATACAATAATAACAAAGATCATAGAAGCCAGCAGCATCACATTAGTTAGTCTTGTTAAACTTTTAGATATTTTAGTACTTGCAACTTTAGTAATATTCTACATATAAATCACTATCATACTTATATAATAATAATAATAATTATTATTATACAGGCAATTATGTTGTATCTATAGAAGCCTGTTTAATTAAAAAAAATTATAAAAGTAAATATATATATATATATATATATATATATATATATATATATATATATATATAATACAAAACAAAATATATATATACTTTAAAAAAATTAATTAAACATTTTTATAAAATTTTAATTTAGATAAAAATATATATAAATATATAATTTATAATATTATTTATTATTAAATCATTTTTTGTTTTAAAAATTCATAAAATCATGGAAGCCAGCAGCACCAGTCAATTTAGTCTTGATCAATTTTGAAATATTTTAGTTTTTTAGTATATTTAAAAAAAAATGTTTTTCATAATTTTAAAATAATATAAAAATATAAAAAAATAAAATACAAAACAAAACATATAATGTTTTAATAATTTTTTTAAATTAAATTAAAAATTGTATTATATATATATATAATTTATAATATTATATTTTTTATTAAATTAATACTTAAAAATCAGACACAAAAATTATAAATCATACTTATATTTCAAACAATTATGTTGCAGCCAATTGTGTTGTATTTATAGAAGCCTTTGTTTATTATTTTTCATATTCTAGCTAAGTGTTTCAAAAATAATTTTTTAATAATATTAAAAATATTAAAAATATAATACAAATATAATGCAAAACAGATAGAATTTTTTTATAATGTAAAATATTTTTATTAATAAATTAAAATAAAATAATTTATATATATATATATATATATATATATATATATATAT
>NC_133369.1:6093936-6095881 GCF_049309525.1 Garra rufa | reverse complement strand
CATTTGCCCTGCAGAATTGAAACGGCTTTCTTATGAATGACAGTTCGTGGAAAAAAAAAAAGAGAGAGAGAGAGAGAAGAGCTATTTTGAGCTTGTCCCCTTTTAACCGTCTCATACTGTAAATACTGAAATAATCTTGTCATACAGTGACATGTGGGGAGGACATGCAGATGTTTAATTGTGCTGTTGCATTTGGCCCCATTGCATTCTGGTAGCAATTACAGGGGGTTTGTATGTATGCACATTATGGATTGTTTAAAGTACAGATCCCAGAGGAATGTTGAAGTTTCTGAGGCTGTTTATGAGAGATCATGATCTCGGGGTCGCTGTTCCTCACTCAACTACGCAAACACAACAGCAAGATTCAGAGAAAAGCATTTCTAGAGTTAGTTTCTTGTGTTTTGTGAAAATGCACCGGGGGACTCAGAGTCTGCACAATGTTCTGAGGGAAAAATATCAAATATTCATTTCTAATAATGGCCGAATTTCCCAGGGAGGCAATGCAACCTCATATACCCTTTCACTGTATAATCTCAGAGCATATTTTACCAGATTTTCCCCTTAAAATTAGTGCAAGAAAAAGTTCACAGATTCTGTCAGGGCCTCATGTGTCCAAACTGGCATTTAAGAAAGATGCTAAGCCGCTGATTTTGTTGCTCTATCGCTCAAGAGTTTGGGAACAGTAAGATTTTTAATGTTGTTTTTTTTAAGTTTCTCATGCTCATCAGGACTGAGATAGATAGATTTGATCAAAAATACAGTAATAAAATGTTAATTATTATGATGTAAAACAATGTTTTTCTATATTAATATATATTAAAATTTTATTTATATGTGTAATTAAAGATGGATTTTCAGAATCATTACTTCAGTCTACAGTGTCACATGATCCTTCAAAAATCATTCTAATATGCTGATTTATTATCAGTGTTGAAAACAGTTATTTTTTGGAACCTGTGGTACTTTTTCCAGGATTCTTTGATCAATAACTTGTTAATCATCAAAGAATCCTGATAAAAAGAATTGCAGATTCCAAAAAAAAATTTGGCAGCACTGTTTCCAACATTGATAATTCTAATAATAAATCAGCATATTAGAATGATTTCTGAAGGATCATGTGAAACTTAAGACTGGAGTAACAGCTGATGAAAATTCAGCTTTGCATCACAGGAATAAATTATATTTTAAAGTATAGAATTTAATGTGAACATGCATTAATTCATCTCTCACTAAAAAAAAAAAAACATAAACAGTATTCCTCAAAATGAATAACAACAGTGAAAGTTTCTGACGTGAATTTCCTTTTCTCTGAACCTGAGGCTTTTGGTGTAAAAAGGCTTTTACATTTGCCAAAAAAAGAACAAGCAAACCCTGCCCAGATTTAAAAAGTAACGCAAAGGTAACGTAACACATTACTTTCCATAAAAAGTAAATAAGCAATGTAATTAGTTACTTTAGAGAGTAACTCAATATTGTAATGCATTACTTTTAAAAGTAACTTTCCCCAACATTGATCGTAATAATATTTCACAATATTAATTTTTTTTCTGTATTTCTGATCAAATGAACACAGCCTTAATGAGCATAAGTAACTTCTTTAAAAACCTTTACTGATCTCAAACTTTTGAGCGGCAGTGTATATTCAAATGGAAAACAGTAATTTTAAATTGTAATAATATTTCATCATTTTACTGTATTTTTGATCAAATAAATGAGAGTTTTGAAACATGGCATGTTTTTTTTTTTTGCAATTTGATGTTTTCGTGTCACTTTCCATGAAAGCATGAGCTAAATGACATTTAGAAAAGTGCATCATGAGCGTCTCATGGTTCCATCAATCACTACACATTTTTACTGTTTCTTTTCCGAGCTTCCCGGACTAACGGCCGCACAAACGGTCGTCCATTTGCTGCTTAAATAATACGGGATTAACGACAGCAGCGGC
>NC_133369.1:6078936-6091436 GCF_049309525.1 Garra rufa | reverse complement strand
ATCAAATTGGGTCCAAACGTAAAATTTGGCGCAGAATCGTTTATTCTTTTTATTCTTCTTTTGCTTAGAAGCTTCTGTCACCTCTCTACTGCTATTTTGGCCCATTCCTCGCCTGAAAAAGCTTTCAGATCACTGATAATCTTTGTTTTATTTTTTTTACTTTTTTTTAACTTACTGCTTTCTTTAAATTCCCTAAACCTAGCATAAGTAGATTTTGAATGTATACTTTGGGAGAGCTTTCCTGCAGGAAAGTCTATTGATCATCAGCTTCAGTCTTTGCACCAAAGGAATCCCAATTCTTGCCAAAATGTCCAGATACTTCATAGATTCCATGATATCCTTCATATGGTCATGTTTTCCACTTCCTGCTACAGTAAAACAACCCCATAACAGGACTGGCCCACCTCCATGTTTGACTACGGAGACGGTGTTCTTCTGCTTATAAGCTTTGCCTTTTTTGCACCAGACATACTGCTGATCCATGGGTCCAAAAAGTTCCAGTTTGGTCACATCACTCCATAAAACATTTTTCTAGAACTCCACAGGTCTATCCAAATGAATTTTAACATGTTCAACTCTGCCTTTTTGTTCTTCTTGGTCAAGATCGGTATTCGGCAAGATGCCTCAACATGAAGGCTATACTTGTCTAGTGTTCATCTTATACTCTGCATTGAAATGTTTTTCCTCCTTTCATCGGGTCGTCTTGCAAGTCTTTGGCTGTACATTGCAGGTTTTTCTCAGTTGCTCCGATCAAAGATTTTACGATATTGTGCTTTTTTTGTTCAACACCTTCAAAGGTTTTCTGGTAAACTAAGGAATAAGGCTGCCAGCTGTGTCTCTACGAAGATTTAATGTTTAATGTTTAATGTTTAATCCTTAGACTTTCTAATATAATAAAACTATTTCTTCTCTATAGCTTCTCTAGAGCTCTGTTGACTGTTGACATATTTGCTACTCAACTTCAGCACATGCATGGGCTGAATGCATGCATGTGTAAACCCCAAGCTAATTCTAAGTTTCTAAAGGCTTAATTGCGTTTTAAGACAGTTTGTTACCTACCTGTTGAATAGGGGTTAAATAAAAAATTCTATAACTCAACAAAATTGACATTATATATATTGACATTATCCATTTTAATATGCCAGTAAACTGTTACAGATGAAATATATATAGATGCAATCTATCTTTAAGACCTAAAGACCGTATAAGTCTTTGTCAAACCAACATTGAAATTTTTTTTATTTGAATTTCTTTGAAATTTCTTTGAATATGTATATACTTTAATTCTACTTCTTTAAAATTAAACATTCTAATTGCACTTTAATATCTTTTACATTTTAGTGCATTTTTCCAAATTCTAATTGCAATTGATTACAATTAATGAACAATCTAATTACAAGAGATCTGAACCTTAAGAGAGATGCAATTGAAGCACATATTTTTTAATTTATCTTTTACATTTTTTGTTTTATTTTCGCATTGAAATGTAGATAAGTCAATATAATTTAAGTGCAAATTATAATATATAGTTAGCATGGCATGAGGGTGACAGCACTCTCATTCATGGCTGAACTATGCCTCTACCTCCGTTTCATTTTCAGTCCCACACATGGAATCAAAGGATTTTTCATTTGCAATATGCCATGACTAACTGCTTGATGTATTTCTTTTGTCACTGCGCAGTGGTTTCACATCACAGGGATTCAGTTTTAACGTCCAATAACAACAGATATACGACTCTGTAATCGTTTCCTGCAACTTTTACAGCCAATAAAATGATTTACATCTCAGTTTACAGATGAAATACATCAAATCAACATTTTTCTCCATCTGCCAGATTATATTTGAGTTCCAGAGTGTCAAGCGCTCTACAGCATATGTCTCGAGCTCAAAGGACAAAATATGTCTCTATCTATTGATCTGGCTAGGAGGGAATAGCTAGTTGTTCCCACTAGGGCTGCTGTAGTGTTTATAAAGATGTGAATGTGGTTAAACAAGGCATTAACACTCAATCTGGCCTTAGACGAATGATTATGTCTCTGGGGAGCAGTAGCTGCCACCTCTTGTTTGTGTCTTAGTACTTTAGAACTAGCAGTCCTTGGAAGATTAGTCTAACTGAGAGCTAGAAAAGAGCATCCGTGTGCATATTGCACAGTTAACTAAAACTTAAACTTTTCATAAACACTCTTAGTAACTGAAATAAAATGGGACATTAAACAAAATATCAAAAAATATACATTAAAGTACTAAAATTACTCAAACTAAACTATAAAAAATAAAAGCTACATAATAAAGACTATAATAGTATGTAAATAATACTAAAACTGGATGCCCATAAAGACTTAGTTAATTAATTTTCACTGGGAATGTGGTTCATCATTAATGAAAAAGGTGCAATATAATAATACAAAAACACACATAACATCCATCAGAGCCAGGTGGTATAGGATGGCAGTGTTCCCTGCGGCAACATGGGCTCCATTCCTGCACAGTCGTGCATTTACCTATTTAAGACAAAAATATACCTGGAGAAAGCTATCCGTCAGCATTCCCATTCTTCTCAATGGCAGTCGCTCAGCTGGCGCATGCAGCCCTAGTGGTTTGCCATCATTCCTGGGCACAAAAAGTCTGACGTCAAACATGGTGCATTGCATCTGAATGGAAGAGAGCAATTGCACATCACAAGGTGTAATTAAATGGTTAAATCTATTAGTGTTGTTTTTGATAACCAAAACTATTGTTAACTAAAACTATAGACACTTTTTACATTTCCAGGGTTCAGAGAAGCAGAAGTTGTCATAAACATCTGTAATGTTGAACAGAAACTACAAAATATATATTTTTTGTGAGATGATTTTTCAAATCTGCTGTGAATCCCTCAGACATTGTATTAGAAACACTTAAGCAGTAACTAGTTTTCTGTAATTTAATGCCAAGGTAGTAACACAAAGTATAGTGTTACAAACATACATTACATTTAAATAATAATGAAAATACACTGCAAGATTTTTTTTTAAGAAGTCTCTTCTGCTCACCAAGCCTGCATTTATTTGAGCTAAAGTACAGTAGAAACAGCACAATTTTGAAATATTTTTACTATTTAAAATAACTGTTTTCTATTTATATATATATTTTAAAATGTAATTTATTCCTGTGGTTTCAACGCTGAATTTTTAGCACCATTACTCCAGTCACATGATTCATCAGAAATCATTCTAATATTCTGATATGCTGCTGAAAACAATTATAAACATTTATTATTATGTTGAAAACAGCTGAGAAAGCTTTTTCAGGTTTCTTTGATGAAGAAAGTTCAGAAAAACAGCATTTATCTGAAATTTTTTGACATTATAAATGTTTTTTCCATCATTTTTGATCAATTTAAAGCATCCTTGCTAAATGAAAGTAATAATTTCTCATTTTTTCCTAAAAAAAAAAAAATTGTATAGTGTATAATGTTACAAAGCCTTTTTATTTCAGATAAATGGTGATCTACTCAACTGTTTTAAATATTGATAATAACATTAATAAAAAATGTCTCCTGAGCAGCAAATCAGCATATTATAATGATTTCTCAAGGATCACGTGACACTTAATAATGGAGTAATGATGCTGAAAATGTAGCTTTGATCAAAAGAATAAATTACATTTTAAAATATATTCAAATAGAAAACCCTTATTTTAAATAATACAAAATATTTCACATTTTTACAGTTTTTAATTGTACTTTGGATCAAATAAATGCAGGCTTGGTGAGCAGAAGAGACTTCTTAAAATTTTCCTGTTCAAAAACTTCTGACTGGTAGTGTATATATATATATATAATAATTGCTAGATATTAACAGTGGAAATGCATTATCACAGTCTATGAAAAAGGTCTATTAAAACGTTTCCGTAATTAAAATTAAGATGAAATAATACATACATATTAGATGAAAAATGTGATGCATTGCAACTAAGTAGAAAAACATATGTTGAAGTACTAAAATGACTACAACTGAAATATAAATAAAGCTAGATATAGAAAAATAACAAAAATATTAACATTTAAAAAAGCACGAAAAAATACTAAAACTAAATTGAAATGAAAAGAGATAAATGGATGGCCAAGATGGCAGTGTTCCCTGTGGCAACATGGACTGCATTTACCTATTTATGACTAATATTTTTGGAGAAAGCTATCCGTCAGCATTCCCATTCTTCTCAATGGCAGTCGCTCAGCTGGCGTGTGCAGCCCTGGTGATCAGCCGTCTTTCATGCACTGTAAAATGATTTTTTGATGAGTTATAAATAAAACAAAGAATATTGGAGCGTGTTTTACAAGAAAATAATATTTCAGTCTTTCTACTTAAAAATTCAATACAGTGTGAGCATGAAAAATCTGTGACCATAGTGCATTGGATCTAAATGGAGGAGAGCGATTGCACATCACAAGACATAATAAAATGGTTAAAAACAGGTGAAGACAAGATGCTCGTCAATGGATAGGTAGTACAGTAGATATGAGAGGAGTGACAGGGAGGGGATGATGGGAGAGGCAGAATGAGGGGAGGAGAGAGATTCGGGAACCGCTCCACAGCCACAGCTTGATTCTCTCACAAAGGGTCATTAGTGAAGTAATTAACGCGTGCCGCTGTGCCCCGGGGCTCGTGCGCCGACTGTGAGCAATGACTACTAATGCCATAAAGCAGTCTTCCACGGAGCCTAGCCTCAAGAAACACTTCCACACGCGACACTGCAAATAATCCTCTTTCATTAGGCACACAGACAAACATATTTCACAGTCGTCTCACCTAATAAAAATAAAGGTTTTGTATTGGCACTGACGGTTCAATGAAGAACCTTGATCATCCACGGAACCTTAAAAGCAGTGTTGTTCTTAGATTTAGTCTTAGTCTTAGTCTTAGTCTTTTGGACTAAAATGCTTATTAGTTTTAGTCAAATTTTAGTCACTTCTATATGTGACCCTGGACCACAAAACCACTCATAAGGTAAAATTTTACAAAACTGAGATGTATACATCATATGAAAGCTCAATAAATAAGCTTTCTATTGATGTATGGTTTGTTAGGATAGGACAATATTTGGCCGAAATAAATCTATTGGAAAATCTGGAATCTGAGGGTGCAAAAAAATGAAAATACTGAGAAAATCACCTTTAAAGTTGTCCAAATTAAGTTCTTAACAATGCATATTACTAATCAAAAATTACACTTTGATAGGTTTACAGTAGGAATTTTACAAAAAATCTTCATGGAACACGATCTTTACTTAATATCCTAATGATTTTTGACATAAAAGAAAAATCAATAATTTTGACCCATACAATGTATTTTTGGCTATTGCTACAAGTATACCCCAGCGACTTAAGACTGGTTTTGTGGTCCAGGGTCACATATGTGATAGTTTTAGTCCAATTTTAAAAAGGTTTTAGTCTAGTTTTAGTCAAAAAACGGGGAAAAGTAGTCTTTTAACAAATTAATGTAGGTCAGTAAGTATTTTGCTGTTGGGTTGTGTCACTTATAAGTTGTGAAAATAGCAGATCTATAGTTCAACACATTGTGAGCTTCCTGATCGACTATTTTCACCAATAATTACAATAATGAAGGAATGGTTTTAGACATAAAATACATATATGTGACCCTGGACCACAAAACCAGTCTTAAGTCGCTGGGGTATATTTGTAGCAATAGCCAAAAATACATTGCATGGGTCAAAATTTTAGATTTTTCTTTTATGCCAAAAATCATTAAGAAATTAAGTAAAGTTCATGTTCCATGAAGATTTTTTGTAAAATTCCTACTGTAAACATATCAAAATGTAATTTTTGGTTTGTAATATGCATTGTTAAGAACTTAATTTGGACAACTTTAAAGGTGATTTTCTCAGTATTTTTGATTTTTTTGCATCCTCAGATTTCTGATTTCAAATAGATGTATCTCAGCCAAATATTGTCCTATCCTAACAAACCATACATCAATAGAAAGCTTATTTATTGAGCTTTCATATGATGTATAAGTCTCAGTTTTGTCAAATTTAACCTTATGACTGGTTTTGTGGTCCAGGGTCACATATTTGAAATGCACCCATAGGTCCTCTCGCCGTTTGCGACCACCCTGTTTGCAAACTGCCGCCATCATGGTTAATCGTCTGTCTGTCTGAGTGACAACAATGTGACATGTTGAGCATGTTGTGCGCTGCACGCCAGGTGGTGGGCGTAACCAAACAAGGATAGAATGATAAAATGGCTTGCCATACTAGTATGGCAAAGAGTATTTAATGCTAAAATGGCTTGCCATAGCGGCAGATACTTTTAAGGTTTTAATTGGCATGCACAATAAGCAGAAATGTCATGCATTTTAAACGACTAACATTTTCGTCTATTCTCGTCTCGTCAACGAAAACTCACACACGTCTCGTCATGTTTTAGTCATCAAAGAGCCATTTTTATGTAGTCATCGTCTCGTTATCGTCATGAAAAAAAGTGGCGTCAACGAAATGATTTCGTCATCGTCATCGTTGATGAAAACAACACTGCTTAAAAGTTTCTTTACAGTGGAAAAATTTAAAGGTAACATTTCATGAAAATCGGACTTTTTCCGTGTTTAAGTGCTATAATCTGGTCCCTGGTGCATCTATCAACCCAGAAAATGTGAAAAAGGTTGGGAGATTTCCCATCTCCTGTGATCTTATTATAATATTACCGCCCCTTAATCTGCATGTTTCCACCCACGGTGCCATCATTTTGTTTTCGCAAGCGACAACGGTGTACCACTTCTAATGTCATGGCAAAAGTTCAAGCAAAACATGCTAACTGTTCTGTCTGTGCCTGCACAGATGAACACAGAACACTATTAAGAGTCCCAGCCTCCAATGAGACAAGAGAGCAGTGGATTAATTGATTTATTTACTGTATATTACACTGCTGCCACACAAATCTAATATAAACATGAGATTTCTTTCTCAGCTGTTTACCTTCACAGACATAACTGACTGTTTTTGTAACTCCTGTGTGTTTTTAACACAAACTTGTGTGTATCTGACAGTTTAAGCGCAATAAGACATGAAGGAGAAGTAGGTTTAGTACTCACATGTCACGTGACAGCTGCTTTCTGTGTTTGTGCTTCGTATGCGTGTGCTTTGGAAAACCCTATATCAGAAGTTTAAACTAATATGGATTAAAACTCATGATTTCAGTGCGATAGATGTGAAAATTGAAACCAAACAGATGTTTTTAAGCAAGTATCTGAGGTACGAGCTGTAAAGGCATAGTCCTGTTTTAAAAAAAAAAACGGGGCAGGAAGCAGCAGCTCATTTGCATTTAAAGAGCCACACGAAAACAGCGTGTTTATGCTTTCACTCAAAATAGGCATTTTGAAAATTATATAATAAATGATCTGTGGGGTACTTTAAGCTGAAACTTTACAGACACATTCTGGGGACACCTGAGACGTATATTACATCTTATTAA
Source organism: Garra rufa (assembly GCF_049309525.1). Classification (NCBI taxonomy): domain Eukaryota; kingdom Metazoa; phylum Chordata; class Actinopteri; order Cypriniformes; family Cyprinidae; genus Garra; species Garra rufa. The sequence continues at coordinate 6,083,965 of NC_133369.1, read as the reverse complement.
ATTTTGAAAATGTAACTATACTAGCCTTTCTATACTATGTACTAATGTAACTATACTGGACATTCTGATTTAGAATCAGAGCTTGTTCTGTGCTCATGAATCATTTTGCTATAACCAACAAAGTATAGTAACTATGTAAACGAGATTCATTGTGCTTTATAGACAGTTTATTATTATTATTATTATTGTAACAGGAGTTTTTCAATCAGTGAGCTTGCACTGCTTTATTTATTATAAAGAGAGCGGCCTTTCTTCTGTTTCTGTATATAACCAATCATAATGTGAATAAATGTACAAGAGTAGTTGAAGTCAAAAGTTTACATACACCTTGTAGAATCTGCAAAATGTTGATTATTTTAACAAAATAAGATCATACAAAATGCATTATTTTTTATTTACTGTAGTACTGACCTGACCTGGCTTTTTTTAGTGATAGTTGTTCATGAGTCCCTTGTTTGTCTTGAACAGTTAAACTGCCTGCTGTTCTTCAGAAAAATCCTTCAGGTCCCACATTTAATTTGGCTTTTCAGCATTTCTGTGTATTTGCACGCTTTTCAACAATGACTGTATGATTTTGAGATCCATCTTTTCACACTGAGGACAACTGAGGGACTCATATGCAACTATTACAGAAGGTTCAAACCCTCACTGATGCTTCAGAAGAAAAAAAACAATGCATTAAGAGCGGGAGGGTGAAAACTTTTGGAATTTGAAGATCGGGGTAAATATTACTTAATATTTTGTCTTCTGGGGAACATGTAATTATCTGTAGCTTCTGAATGGCAGTACTAAATGAAAAAAAGATATTTAGGCAAAATAAGAAAAAAATTACACATCATTAATTCTGTTTAAAAGTTTATACCCCTGGCTCTCAATGCATTGTGTTTCCTTCTGGAGCATCAGTGAGCATTTGAACCTTCTGTAATAGTTGCATATCTGAGTCCCTCAGTTGTCCTCAGTGTGAAAAGATAGATCTCAAAATCATTCAGTCATTGTTGGAAAGGGTTCAAATAGACAAAAATGCTGAAAAACCAAACAGTGGTTGGTTTCACTAAAACAAAACAAAAAAAGCTGTGGATTATTCAGGTAACAACACAGTATTAAGAATCAAGTGTATGTAAACTTTTGAACATGGTCAAGTTTATAAATTCAGCTATTATTTTCGCTTGTGGACTATATGTGAAATATCTTACTGAGGTCAGTACTAAATAAAAAATAACATGCATTTTGCATAATCCCTCTTATTTTGCTAAAATAATTAACATTTTGCAAATTCTGCAACCTTCAACTGTATAATTCATGCTATTGTGTAAACACTGTAAATTTTCAGAAGGGAAAATCATATAAAAATGCGAAAATGGATCTGAAATGGCAATACCATAAACAACACACATTTTTGCATTTTACAAAAATTTTATTTTACTAACTAAAATTACACATTTTTCTACTACATTTTTGATAAATTACTCACTACTTAATTTCAATAGATCGTTTAACTTCGATGTTTACATAATTTAACAATACTTAAAGGCTACATGCTGTTTTAACACATTATTTATAATTATTAATAAAATAAAATTTAAATTGAATAATTCAGTTTAATACATTTTCAAATATTAAAAAAAGACAATAGTACTGGATTTAGTACTAAGAACCATGAAAGTTTTACTGACTACTGAAATATTGGTACCATGAAAACACACTAGTTAAAAATAAATATTTAAACTAAGAAAATAACAGTTCTTGTAAGAACTGTTGACTGAAATGTTTCAGTATGGTTCTTCCATTGGCATCACTGTGAAAACCTCCTTTTAGAAGCTTTATTTTTAACATTGCATGTGGTGTTGATCAGAGTGTGAGTGCGAAACTTTCCCGATGAGTTATTAACACGCTCCAACACGTGCATGTCGTTAATAGTCATGAGATAAAATGGCGCGGAACTGCCTAACGTGCTGTAAAACATGAGCAGTTCCTTCCCACAGATCTTTTACTCTAACCCTCTCTCAACGTTCATGCAAATAGGATTGAACCGTGTTCCCCAGCGGCAGAACGCCGCATTCTGTCTGCTACCCAAGCCATATCTCTGGGTTAATTCATTTCATACTCATCTCTTTTTATATGCACCGGCTCATGAATGTTCTGTAACGCCAACGCCAGGTTAAAGGGCACGGGAATCCGATCTCGTCGCATCGGTGAGCGGAAAGACACGGCTGTCTGACGCTAAAGCGGACTCTTGCCTGACTGACGGGGAATCTCTTGGGGCCTGGGAAGAAACAGAAAAGACCAATCTTTTCAAAAAGTACTGCTGGCAAACACAAGCTGCTATGTGTTCTTGAGTAATCATTCACTCTCGGATGGGTCGCGTATTAGAGTTAATGTAAAAATAATTACATTTCTTATTAATAGTCTCTGCGGCATTGGCCACAGTCTGCTGCTGTAATTGAGTTTTTGTGTCTAATGTCTTTGGGCAAGGGTTACCATTATTACTCTTACCATTATTAATCACAGGAAATAAACTTTTACCGTGGCATATGAGTACAGATGTGAGTTGTGCAGGCAAAATAATATTATTAAACCTGTAAATGTCACATTTCGCCCTCCACGCTTTGTTATTTGCAAATAATTGATATAATAACTCTTCCAGCTAAAAACGTCTTGACATTAATGAATATTACCTAAAGCTAAGACAGAAACACACACTAACCAGACAGCTTTATTGCTCCGCAGCGAGACATAATGCAGACCTCGGATGCTTTCACCAGCAATTTTTCTTCTAGACACTTAAGTCTAAAATGAATCAGATGCACAACATTTTAATACGGAGGGCCAAATATCAACCTTGCTTGAGGGGCATGGGGCAAAAATGAATGCTGCACAATATCCAATTTGAATGTATTAAAAAGAATAACATTTTTTAAAAATGTAAATTTTCGAACAAAAACTTAAATACTATTTTAAAATGTTTAAGCCAATTCGTTTTTTTTTTTTTACTTTTCAAAACTTTAGTTTTGAGATGTTTCTCCAAAGGACACAATTATTTACATATAGAAAGAATATGAAGGTATAAAATAAATGTAAATCAGAGATGATCAAGGTCTTTATACTTGAGGGCCCTCACTAAATTAAATGTTGCATTTTATCTATATATATGATATTGTTTATTAAATGAAAATGTATTAAAATGCATTAAATAAAAAAAGGTTTTTCATTATAAAATTATTTATTAAATCAAATTGTTTTTCACATCTAAAAATAAACAAAACATGAAAGTTGCATTATGAATGATGAATGTTGTAGTAACTATACTGTATTACATTTGTAATTGTAATTAAATTAATCAAAAATGTAAATATTTCTTAAATTTTTTCTTAAAAACTCGGATATAGTTTTTTACATTTCAAAGCTAAAATAAAACAATCATTATTTTATTTTATATTACATTTTTTACCATATTATTTTACATTAAAATGTTTTATTTTTATATTAAATTATATATTATTTTTCAAATCAAATTCACTTTTTTTACATCCAAAATTAATTAAAAAATGTAAGTTGCATCATGAATGCTGAATGTTGTATTATATCTAATTATATTAAAATGTATAGCATTTTTAATAAATTAAATAATTACAAAATGATCTGACATTTTTAAACTGTTTTGCAATTAAATTCATGTGTATTAAAATGTATCAACTTAGCCAATGTTTTTACATTATTAAATTAATTTATCTAACTATATTATATTATAATGTACAACATTTTTTAAAAATGTAAATAATAACACAAAAATGAATAATATTTTTTTACATTTTCAATCAAACTCAGATATTGTTTTTTACATTTCAAAGCTATAAAAAAACACAACAAAACGTGTCAATTTTGTGTCAGATATTTATCCTAGAGACTCAAATGAGACAATTATTTACATATAGAAAGGATCTAGAGGTATAAAATGAATGTAAAGAAATTTACAAAGTTTTTAATTGAGGGCAGTAGGCCAAAACTAAATGTTGCATTTTATATTCAGATTCATATGTTATATATTTAATATTTTTGTATTAAAATATACATTCATTTTTAATCAAATTCACTTGCATTTTACATCAAAATTATATTACATTAAAATTTAAATACATTTTAAAAAAAATCTGACATTTTTCAATTTCTTTCTAAATTTCTTTTTTACTTTTCAATGCAAAAATAAAACAAAAAATGAATGATGTTGTGTTATATCTAACTATATTATATTAAAATGAATTAAATAAAAAAGGTTTTAAAAAGTACATTTTTAAATCAAATTCACTTTTTTAACAACAAAAATAAAGTAAACAAATACATAAATAAATCATTATAACTGAAGATATTTTCTAATGGAATTTCCCCCCCCCCCCCCCCCATTTTGTCCCATAGACCCTGTTTTGGGCACCTCTTGACATAAAAATATATTTCGCACTTAAAAATGTGTCTCTTCTGAAACTCTGAAGCAGCTATAGAGAATATGAGGTTACTGGGGTCTTGTTCTTAGAAAATGAAAGCTGAAAGGTTTGTGCTTTTGCTCTCCATTACTTCTCATTTCTGTCTGAGAAAAACAATTGAGATATTATAGAGCGCTCCTTTGCGATTTGTCTTTCCTATGGGATGAACTATCTCACATGTTATCAGAAGCTGATCTGCTCTGGTTCACGGGCCCGAAAAAGACTTTCCTATATTGTCTGCCACAGACTTTGGCGTTTTGGGAGTTCTTACGGTGATTAAGGCCAGCTTAAGCAACATCCCAATATGTGTTTTCCCAGTGGCATGTGATAAAATTTCTTGCTTATTTTTGTCTACAAGACACAGAAAGTGCACATACCGGAGAAGACGGCACAGAGAGCTAATAGCATCGACTGTGAGAGGGCAAACCCAGCATGCATCTGCCTCTGGGGAGAGTCTCTGTTTACACACACAAAGCTAAAAATCAAATCAAACATACCAGGATTAATTATACTTAAACAGATCCAACCGCGCACGTATGGTTTAGAGGGCTTTT